>NC_051156.1:36527310-36889009 GCF_013339745.2 Dermacentor silvarum
ACAAAGCGGGCTCCGAGAAGTATTCTCAACAGATTACCAATTTGCTCAGCTAAGCAATCGTGTGGCTCACAGCAGGCCCTACAACAATTGACCCGGTGTAGTTCAGTGGTTGCGGCTCCACTTTCTCAAACCTTCACAACCTTACCTTCGCGTATAACGTGCGAGATTTGCGTACACTTAACAGGCACGCATGATTTTAGTTATACTTCCGAACTGAAAAACGAAATCACGCAGAACCTCCTCTGGGAGTTGCCTAAGTATGCACAAGCATTGTGCCGCTTGCTAATCCCCACGCTGCCCGGTGTCATCATCAATGTTCGCCATCATCAATCGACCAGCATAAACCCTTATAAACCCTCATCGGTCGTTATCAACCTTATCGAACACGATCCGACCCTTACGAACTATTATCGGTCCTTATCAACCTGTATGTCCAGCTAAGCTGTTACAAAACCACCACTACAATTGCTGAGGGAGCATGCAATGTTTATTCATGGTTCGGATGCTTGTTTTGCACTTGTTCTTTATTGAAACGTGTGCTGTTCTGTGTATTGTATGGGTGATCTGAATGAATGCATGCGCTGTTCGCTTCACTTCGCTGAGCGCTTGTAGCCTCTGCTTTACGTGGTTATGAGCCATTGCATTCGTCTTACGTGACGGACGGACAAATTTCTCATTTGGTAGGCATAGAAATGCTTATGCATTTAAAACTAAAATGGGATGGTTTATTAAACGAGACGAAGCTGCTGATTTTCGCTGTAACACGGGGACTATCTTTTCCTCTTTATTTCGTTCCGTCACGCCCACTATAGATCATGCGTTTTTCCTTTCAATTTGTTTTTACACTGATAATATTCAAACCTTCGCATTGTCGGCACATTGCACTAAACACACGTAACACACGTAACAAATTAAGTAAACACCTAACCAGTAACGCGTAAACACACGTAACAAGTGCTCTATTTGGCGATGTCCTTTTGCGTCAAAAATTTGCCTAATACTAAATCTGTCTAAGCACCTTATCTTTCTAAATACCAAATGAAACACTTTACCATGCACCGAAACTTGAGAAAAAGGGGGGCGCGCAACTAGGCTTCGCGCTTCGATGGCACTCCATAAAGCCATTTGGCCCGCTCCTTCTTGCAGAATCTAATACCATCATCTTTTCTTATACGTCATGGCGCAAATATGCATCACAGCTGCACATTCGTGTCCATTTTTGACATGGTCCGCAAGCTCTTTCTCATCAATTCCACGGCAAACGAATCTTTTGCCCCTGTAGAGATGCTTTGCCGCATAGTAGCCAAACAAAAGCGCCCCAGGAAAAAAATTCAGCCGGCGGATTAAAACCAAACTGAACCTACACATATAGAGAGACCTACAGTATGTGTCACTAGAGTGCAATTAGCGGATGAGTTTTTACTGTGCTGCAAACTACATTTTAAAAATTACCCCATGCATTTTCAATGGGTCTACAAAAGTGCCCCAGGAAAAAAATTCAGCAGGTGGAATTAGACTACACTCGACATATACCGTGAGAAAGTTGTCGGTAATTAGTGCCTAAAGTGCAAATCGCGAAAAAGTGGTCGCAGTTTCACCTGAAAGGCGAAGCATCAATTGCGATAGCAAACTTGTAGAGAGCTATACGGAGTAATGATATTAGCTTTATCAGCTGTATAAACTTGGACATGCAGCAGCATCGGCAACACGCAGAACTGTTGTCGACGCCATCGGCGTTTTGCCCGCGTTCGCTCAAAATGCGTGCGGCGTTGGTGACTGTTGCCGGAGCCTTTGATATAAATAGGCACTTGGTGCCGCAGCTAAACGTCGCCTCCCTTCCCTCCCCCTCCCCCACGGCTTCTCGCGCGTCGGAAGAAGGTGCGTTTGCTCTACATATATGGTGATTGTAAAGGAGAAAAGAGACGCCTACTTCTGCAGCCCTTAAGCGAGCACGGCGCAGAACGCGCGTTTGTTCTCCGCCGTGCGTTCACTCCCCGTGAAAGACGCGCCCCTCGCGCCTTTTCACTCGCACATACAGCGTTCGGCGCGCGGCGACGATTTCTTCTCCAAATGACGTCATACGGAACCTCACGGCGACGGCTACGGCGACGGCGACGCCGACGGCAGAAATCTGCTTTTGAGTGTCCATATAATTGCTATCGCAATAAAACGAGCCATTGCTCAGTAATCAATTTTTAAAAGATGCTTCCCATAGAGTTACGCCAACCGCATCGCCCCAGGGTCAGCTTCGCCGCAGTAGTCGATGTCCCAGATTGCTGGACTTGGGCTGCGAAGGAGCTGCGGCGCACACAGAGTCCAGGCCAGCATTGGAGAGCTCCTAATGAACGATAGCTTGGACTAGTGGCACCACCTGGGAGCTATGATCACGAGTACGGCCACACGTAGAAGCAGGAGACGCAGCGTCAAGTTCACGTCGGATGATCTTTTTCACGTATTCGACGGTGAGCGGCGCCGACGGCTCAGGTACGTTTTCGCAGGACCACGTTGCTGCCGTGTTCGGAAGTCGAGCGAAATTATTGGCAATGCGTCGACTTCTGGCGGCCTCAAAGCGCTTGCACTCTTGGATGATGGAATCGATGGTGTCGCAGTCTTTGCAGATTAGCAGGTTGAAGGCATCATCTGCAATGCCCTTTCACACGTGGACTACTTTCTCAGACTCCGTCATGCCGTTGTCGGCTTTGCGGCAAAGGGCAAGAACGTCCTGTATATAAGTCAGGTATGACTCTGTCGCTCTCTGTGCACGAGATGCCAGCTCCTTCTTTGCTGCTGCCTGTCTACCTGCGGACTTGCCGAACAGGGAACGCATCTTTTCCTTGCATGCATCCCAGCTACCAATTTCCTCTTCATTATTCTGAAACCACACCTTCGCGGTTCCCTTGAGATAAAATAATATGTTTGCCAACATGATCGTCTCATCCCAGTGATTATTCTTACTTGCACGCTCGTACAGGGAAAGCCAGTCCTCGATGTCGACGTTGTCAGTCCCGCAGAATGTGCCTGGGTCCTTTAGCTGAGCCAGGACGACCGTTGTCGTTGCAGCCGCCTCGGTGGGCGCAGACACTTCTTCCGCCATCGTGGATAAAGCCAAGCGTCGGCCGCTGCGGAGCTCCGTTGTACCGTGCGGGTACCCCGCACCTCCCACCAAAATGCCACGGGGATGAGAGTAGCAAAAGGGATAGGAAAATTATATTTACACGATATATACAGAGAGAGAGACAGCTGGCAAGATGGCAGAACAACAACACGAGCGCTGCCCAGATCGTCGTCTTCACTGTCTTTTTGGCGCATTCTTCCATGCTCGGCATAGCGCGTAACAATATTAACGATTTGCCCCTTTGCATTAACTTTCCTTCCTGTTTAGATTACGCTGATGACACGACTATCTTTTCCCATCATTCTGATTCTGAGAGTGCAACGGACATGCGCAATCAAGCGCATTTGGCTACTCTTTCTTGCCGGCGTCATGTTGCATCTATGAAGTTTCTTTATCTCCTCTTTTACGGACACATTAAAATCAGAAAAGACGACTATATACACCCGCCTGGCCGTCGGTCTAGTAGGACAAACCACGATAAGTGCATCCGGCCATTTAATACGCATTGCAATACATTTAAGTATTCCTATTTCCCTCGCGCTGTGAACGCTTGGAATGCGCTACCAAGCGAAGCTGTAAATAATCCAAACTTAGATCAGTTTTGTTCACTTGTGGAGCAGCTAATGGACCCTGTATAACTGCTTTTCCTGATGAAAAATTGCAAAAAGTATCTTGTAGTATTGTATTGGTATTGTTTGTACATTTCTTTTCTCATGTATAGCATACGATTTATAGTGCTAGATTTTTTCTTCTCGTGTACGCGATGTGTAACCATGCATAGATAATATAATATTCATGCACTTGCTGTTGAAAAATGTTCTGATTACCTCATGTTGTCGTGTTGTCTTTTTCGGAACTTGTATCTTATTATATGCCTATGATGATGTAAGCCCGCTCCCTGTATGGGTCTGCAGAAGACCTACAGTATTGATAAATAAATAAAATAATTCCGCAACTCTCGTATCTAACCTTCAAGCTGACTTTACCTCTCTCGAAGAATTCTGCAACTCTAATAGACTATTTATTAATCCGTCCAAAACTAGTTTCATTCTTTTCCATACTCCCAACAAAAAACAGCTATCAATTCCCTGCCTCTATGTCAACTCTGTAGCCATTCCGTTAAGTGATCACACATCATTTTAGGAGCTATAGTGGACACTCATTTGAAATTTCACCAACATATCAATTCCATTTGTAAAAAGATTTCATATGGTATTATGGCATTATTAAAATCAAGAAAGTGCTTTAGCATAAGCACTCTTAAAGCGCTGTATTATGCATTCATACACAGTCATCTAGCTTACTTTATTACATCATGGGGTAGTTCATATTCAGTTCACATCTGGTCTCTGAAGGTACTGCAAAAGCAAGCAGTACGACTTATTACCTCCGCTACACGCTATCACATCCTATTTTCGTCCAGCTTAACATACTACCTATCTATTTACAGTACGTGTGTTTTATTTTTTAAGATTTTTCATCGCATGCTCGTAATGGATATTTTCCCTTCAGTCATGTTATCTAATACAAACAAAACTAGATTTGCGATCCATAATAACCTTCTGCTGCCCGAAATACGTGCTAATTATGGAAAAATTAGCATTGTTTTCTCGTCCACTTCATTGTGGAACTCACTCCCATCTGCACTCGAAGAAGTAATGCATATTCATGTATTTCGGCGAAAGCTAAAAAATGTTTTATTCACTGTATAACTGATGCTTTCCATTAATTCTCTTTACTCTCTATTTTTCATTACGTTTTTCTATGTAATCACTGAAATATTCCACGTTGTCTTTGTTGAGAGTAACATTTTGAAATTGTTTGTTATTATATATTCGCTTTCTTAGTGTTCTAATCTATTAACATAGGAGGTCCCGCCTGCGGTTTGTAACCATGGGACCTCCTTCTGCATATTCAGTTGAACTGTATTCCCTTATTGTTGCATTAATAAAGATTGATAGATTGATATAATGAATCAGCGAAAAAGATTAGCACTCAGAAACCACTGAAATAGGTTCGGACGTGGGTACTAAGTGAAGGAAACACTAAAGGTAGATGGTCGAAGTCATATTCATGAGCATGACTAAGGCTTTCGCATTGGGGATGCTGGCGCATGCTGAGAGTTACTGGGACACCCAGTGAGTTCGCTGGATAAGCGCTGGGTCACGCTGGACGATACGCTGGTCTCACTGTTATGACGCTGGGGCGCACTGGTGTGCGCTGTACAGGCGCTGGTTGTCGCTGGAGTTCGCTGGCTCGTACTGGAAACTGCGCTGCTTTCGTTTGTGCCGCACTGCTGGAGTATAGGCGCTGTTGAGTATTAAATGCTTGATACGACTTTATGGGCAGGTACTAGTCCCCTGTCCTAAACAGCGCTATAATTTGGGGTCATAAATGTCTGTTTTGTGTCGGCGGTGTTGCAGCTTGGAATAAAGATGCGTGAGCTGCCCATGCATATGCGACACTGAAGATCACTTTCGTTTTGTGCATTTACATTTTGACTCGGCGGATAGCTGTATTCGTGAACGAAATTACGCAAGCGCAGATAACGCCTCGTTTTCTAGCAGTTTGTTGGCCACCGATGACTGCGAGTAGTCGCAGTGTTGTGCAGTCGACACGAAACCCAGCTGCCGTTCAGACGCGTTCGAGCGGACCTTGGGAAGCCTGCCGCTGATTGATATATTCGCACCGATAACAAAGCTGCGGCGATTCGTGCACATCCACTTTCCCTAGTATACTAAAAATAATATTTAAAAGGGTTTGAGGCTCAAATACAAACAGTATTGCATTCATCAGGTACACGCGCCCAGATCGTTCGCTTCCACCGAAGGTTAAGCCTACCATACCCACTGAGTCCATCTACACTACATCAGCCCGTCTGGGCTCAGGAATCAACATGTCTAACGAGGATAAATCACTCTGTATTTCAGCTTTCCCAGCGGTGTTGTAAGCAGACCATTCTTTCGTGTCTACAGTGTCAGCCCAAGAAGCGATGAGCGCCGATATGACACGTTATAAACATAGGTACGAGTATACGTGCTGTCGCCGAAGGCGGCCAGCCGCACTAACCAACCGCTTCTCTGACGGAGATATGTGACTACACAGACGTTACGATAGAAATACATTGTTGAGCTATGGAAATGTTGCATTACGCTTGCAGGAAGAACAAGACATGGCTTTCAAAATCGGCAGTAACAGCCCGTACAGCGTCCCGGGTCAGCGGTTCATTTAAGACTTTTTGCGGAGTTGAAGTACCAATCGCAAAAGCAAATCAGTGTTGCAGCACTTCCAGGCATACTATTGAATACGGGCTACAACTTTTTCTGTCTTATAGAGGCGTAAGTTTTAGTTGCGCGGCGATAGCACATCTACCATGTCGGAGCGAGACATGTCTGTGCCAAACTTAAACTGTGTCTGCCTGTTGACATGGCGAATTATGCATCGTTCATCACAAACCGGCGTGGCGTAGGGTTAAGGTACTGGGTTTGGGATCTGTAGGTCGAAGGATCGAATCCTAGTGCTTGGAAAATTTTCTTACTTCATTTTTTATTGCATTAAAATGCTCTCTGTTTCTTTATGTGTATGAAAAACTATATATGGTAGCCAGGCACTGCGTATGTCTGGCTCTAGAGCAGCATTTCCCACCAGACCCCGCGCCTCCCAGTATGCCAGCGTCCCAGCATCCAGCACGCGACACGGGGCCCATAATCAGGCATAGCATTGGATATTGGGTTTGCAATAGGGAAGGTCCTGTGGTTGATGGCAGCGTTTCACCGCGCCCTGAGCTGACTGTTGCAGGGCGCTCTCTTGCCGTCTACTAAAACGTTGATAAGGGTGTTTTATGATTGCGGGACAAGTACGCCGTCATTAAACACAATTATGAACGTCAGAAATAACCTACCGAAGTAGTGCGTGTGCATCCATTGATGTATGCCGTCTGCGTAAGGCTATTCACTTACTCTGACAAGGATCTTCGATTGTCTCAGCATAATTTTGTTTCTTGCGGTATCGTCGAAAGCGTGTTTACTTTCCCACATTTGTCACATTTAATCATCGCGGAGAGCGACTGTGCCTGTTGGAATCAGTGCGTGTGGTGTGTACATCTCCGACACTTTCGTATAGGCGCTATAGGCGCAGTATTCCCATAAACGCCTGACTTGCCGCATGAAGTTTGCGGCGGTTGGAGATGTAGGCTTTAGATAGTCAAGCTGAAAGCATGAACTGGTATAGATGTTTGTCATCGTTATGCGTGGGAGATAGCTCATAGACCTAATGGGCCACATCACGAGAGCACTGGATGCTCTGCATTACATTGCATATGATCAAAAGTGGCTTACAATATGGCTAAATATTCAGGAACGTCGTAGTAGGAAGATAGGACAGGGTCAGCTGGTACAAGGAGACTGAATTGCAGCTTGTACTGAAGCAGAAACTCATGGCAAACCTGCAGGTTAAAAGAGGCACAACGTCAATCGAGTTTTGTATTTCATTTCATTTATTTCTACAACTTCCCAAGAACAGCTCTAGGCCTTAGTATTGGTGCACTTGTGTTACACAAAGATCAGAAAATAAAACAACAACAAACAAAACAGAAAATATGAAAGTACAGTGGTAAAATGCAACAAAAATTGAAATAAATGAATGACAGAAATCAGATAATGAGCAAATGCAAGAGCTGAAAATATCAACATCGTAACGTAAGGTATTTTGTTGTGTCACAAGACGTGTTATAGCATTAGAGGTGCAAGAGGAGTTAACGTAAAAAATGCTGGGATTAGGCAAGTTTGGGCGAGGCACGCAGAACGTTATAGCCGACAGTAACCGCGAACAGGAAAAGTGGTAATGAATTAGTTCACACAAAAATAAGTAATCGCGATATTTTCGCCTTTTTTCTAGGGGTGTAATATTAAACAGGCGCAGTACACGCTCATAGGCATAAAATACGTGGCGTCCAAGAAATCGATCGTACAGGATACGAATACGTACAGATACGATATGTCGCTTAAAATATTCAATTTTAGCCAAAGTGGTCAAATTAATACAGCTCCATCTAAACTCTAACTTGTTGCGGACAAAAGAGGAATACAAGAGAACAACGAAGTTAACATTCGTAAACTTTCTTGTCATTCTTGATATCAGACCTGCATTAACAAAGCCTGAAACATGTTCGTAAGTTAGTCACGAGTTGAGAGTTCTTTTATTGTGAATAATAGTAAGGTTACAAATGGAGATTATACAAACATACAGAGGGAGGTCCCATAGTCAACAGACTGTACAGGGGACCTCCCGTTAAAAATGAGTAAGGATTGTAAATACAAAGCAGCTATATGCAAACATACAAAACACCGCATTAAATAAGTCATTAGCTAACATCGTAAACAATTTTAATAACACAAATCAGTTAATAATAAAACGGTAATCATGAAATGATTACATTGAGTGCGTGATTACATTGACGTGATTACATTCACGTCAACCAATATTCCTAAGTCGCACGTAGAACTCGCTCTTTTCAAAGGAATGATATCAAGTGAGTACTCGCATTATAAAGTGATCAATTTACGACTAAAGGAAACAACAAGTGTCTTAGTTGGGTTAATACGCAGAAAATTAAAAGCACACCACTCCGCGACAGAATTCACATCTTCCTGTAATAATGCACAATCCTGCGCTGTAAGTTACATGTTGCTATAATAATAATAATAATAATAATAATAATAATAATAATAATAATAATAATAATAATAATAATAATAATAATAACAATAACAATAATAATAATAATTATTATTATTATTATTATTATTAAATGCGAAGCATTTCTTCGGGAACATTTGCTACTTTGACAGTATCTATCTATCTAGCCGCCTACGTCTTTGTACTCTCATTGTCGTATCCTTAACTTGGTATGTACCAAAATTACCATACTATGACAAGAGTATATGACGAACATAAATGATATGTCATGACATGAAATGACATACGTGTCATGTAGGTCATAAAACAGCCGCCTGCGTCTTGGTGCTCTCATGGTCGTTTCGTTAACTTGGTAGGCACCAAAATTGGCATAGTATGAGAGTAGTGTATGACGAACAAGAGTGATAGGTCATGACATAAATGTCATGACATTCGTGTCATGTAGATCATGAAAATGACGCAGCGAATAAGTATTAACACTCAAAAGCCACTGAAATGGGTTAGGACGTGGGTACTAATTAAAGGGAACACTACAGGAGGCTGGTAGAAGCATGACTCAGCAAAAATGACAATGACTCAGCGAAAAATGATTAGCACTCAAAAACCACTGGAATGGGTTCGCACGTGGGCACTAAGTGAAAGAAACACCTAAGTATGATGATAGAGTCATAGAGGACATAATCATGAGCATGACGCAGACAATTACTCAGCCAAAAAAGATTAACACTCAAAAACGAATGCCATGGGTTCGGATGTGGTACTAAGTGAAGAAAAAGGCTAAAGGTTGAAGTCATAGTCATGAGCATGACTAAGGCTTTCGCCTTAACGTTTCTTAGGTGTATCTAAAGGTACTCCTGAGGAATCATGACATAAATATCATGACATGCGTGTCATGTAGGTAATGAAAGAGCCGCCTACATCTTGGTGCTCTCATTGTCGTTTCGTTAACATGGTCGTTTCGTTTAACGTCTGTTACCTCTAAGAAAAGATGGTTCGAAGCTCGTGACAAGTTGCGGGAGCTCTATCGCTCTAATAAGCTGCCAAAATTATTTTTCAATGAAAATCTAACCAAGCAAAATCGACACTTGTTCTGGCGAGCAAGGACAGTTGCCAAAGAAAAAGGATACAAGTTCGCCTGGGTCAAAGCCGGAAAGATTTTCACAAATAAAGATGAATCCTCGGCTCTGATTCGGATCAACACGCTAGCAGACGTTGAAAAGATTGTCTAATATAATGGCAAGCACCTGCCCCGAGTTTCCTGATTTTCAGTCGTTCTATGACAGCTGCAGTCACAAGTCGAATGACGACTTTATAGTTAATAATCTTAATATTAGAAGTTTATGGAAATACCGGGAAGAATTTTAAATGCTTGTCATTTCAACACTTAGTTTTGCGGATATGTTGGTTGTTACAGAAATTAATGTTGCAGAAACAGACTTGGATAGGTTTGTTATACACGGTTATCAATCGCACTTTGCCGATGACCCTAGCTCTCAGTTGGGCTCTCTCCGGGAACAACTACAGGGAATCAATGACATGGTTGCTACTCTTTTGCCCCTTAAAGAAAAGGTAGACCAGTTACTTGCACTAAAGCCCCGGATCGATGAGGTGTTATCTTTGAAGGAAACAGTGCTGGAATTGCAAAGCTCTGTGCAGTATCTGGCAACAGGTTATGACACAGTCCTGGCTGAGACTAAGGAATCGGATTCAGCCATAAAAGGTCTTGAAACCCAAGTAGAATTATTAACAGAATGTTTAAGAAAACAGTCTGAGGAAATAGGCCAATTTTGCGCTGAGCGCAACAAGGACGAGCAGTACAGCAGGCTTTCCAATTTGGAACTCCACGGACTTGCATTTTCTTCAGGGGAAGACCTGCGTGCTGTCATAGCAGAACTTGCACAGAAGCTAGCTTTGACAGAATTCAACCCTCGGGGTGTTGTAGCGGTCCACCGATTACCCGCCAGAAAGGATAAAGTACCACCGGTACTAGTTAGGCTCTCTGGCCCGTCATTACGGGACACTTGGCTGGCAGCACGTCGCAAACTGCGTGACTTGGCACAGAAAAAAAGTCTGCCCAATGATGTACCTAAACGAAAATTTAACTCAGACTAAGGAAGAACTATTCTGGACAGCTCGTACCAAAGGCAAGGAAAGCACCTATGTGTGGGTTAAAAATGGCAAGATTTCTGCTCGAAAAGCAGACGGAGGCCGTGTGCTCCTTATCGCCACGGTCGCCGACGTTGATAAGGTGACTTAGAAAATGGCAGTCAACTATCACTCCCTTCAAGATTTTTTTTCACTTGGAACAGTCTTTGACGCCACTGATAGCCCGTCTTTTTCCGTTATTTCTGTAAACGTGAGAAGTATAAGGAAACATTGGAATCAGTTTCTTGTTGACACCACTAACATTTTGAGCTTAGTAGATGCTCTCGTTCTTACAGAAACTAACGCTCAAGATGATAGGTTATTCCAATTCCGCGTACCCGAATTTCAAGAGCATTTTCTAACTAGAACATGTAGACGAGGCGGGGGAATAGCGGTCTTCATTAAGACTAAATGGTTAGTTACACCGATGTCGGTTTCAATTTCGGTTGCTGAAAGCCTTGCATTCCGCCTGAAATGTTCGGGCACTGTGCTCTCTTCAATCGCTGCGTATCGTCCACCGTCAGAACAAGTGGAGTCATTTCTCGATGAACTGAAAAAAACTTAGACGTTCTACCTTCTAACATAACATGTCCATTATCGGGGATATCAACATAGATATCCTAAGCTCTGGGAAGACGATGAATGAATGAATGAATGAATAAACCTTTATTTTAAACAGTGAGTTAGTTGGCAGTCGAGGTGGGAGGGTCCCTTATTCCAGGAACCCTCTGGCTTGGATCGCTCTCCGGGCCACGATTGGGAAGATGATTGTTTCCGATTATTTAAACATATTAGCAGACTATGGCATAGAATCTGTCGTTAATGAAGCAACTAGACAAGAAGTGCTCTCAGGTCGCCTTGTTTCGTCGTGCCTCGATCACGTCTTCGTTCGCTCAATTGATGTTTTGACCGTTAAATCCATTCGAATAACAAAAAAGGCTGGCTGATTATTACTATATCAGCTGCCAGATCTCATCTCTGGGTGCTCATACAGTCAAAAGCAAGGATGTCCAATATATATAAATATTTGATTATGCTAGCTTTGACAGACTTGTCTCCCAATATGACTGGGATGCACTGCTAGCGCATAGTGCTTGGACCAGTGCGTATAAAAAGTTTGTAGACACTTTTACTGAGCTGAAACAAGAGTGCAAAAGATCTGTTTTGGTACATAAGCGAAAAACACATTTACATTGGGTAAATAACCGAATATTGAAAGCCATTCAGGAGAAAGACGAACTCTGGAAACGATGTCGAAAGCATCCAGAAGACGAAGCATTGAAGAGTCTTTACCGAAACGCACGAAACAAAGTTACAGCAATGATGCGCTGTTCTAAGAGAAGCTACTTTAGCAGTCAATTTTCCTTTTCACGAAATAAACCAGCTAAGATGTGGTCTCTAGTGAATGAGCTTAGGGGAATCAAGTCCAGCTCCTACTTAGACCCGATACTAAAAGGTTTCGGTGCTCCATCGCAAGCGGTGGCTAATAATTTCAATGTATCATGTTCTGCATTGGTAACTGATATGGGAACGCCCCTTAATCTGCCGAACCTTATCGCAGCTAGCAGTTCAGTATCAGATTCAGCACTTCTTCCTTCGATGGCTGAAGATGACTTGCTTCGATTACTTTGTCGGTCACGAAGGAGCCGTGCTCAAGCCTTAGATGGAATATCAGCTGGAGATATAATACGTAATATCACTGTGCTAGCTAGGCCGATTCTTTTTATTTTGAACAGTATTCTAGACACGTGTGTTGTACCCGATGCAATGAAGAGAGCATGTGTAATTCCGATATTTAAGGGTGGAGATGCGTCAAAACCAGAAAACTACCGCCCCATATCCGTACTTCCTTTCTTAGCACAACTGCTAGAAAGGCATGTTCTTGAGGCTAGGGACAGCTTTGTTCGTAAGCACAACATTTTATCGCCCTCGCAGCACGCCTTTGTACAAGGCAGAGGTACGCAGAAACTTTTTGTAACTTTTTCAGACATTTTACACGAAACATTTGAAGAAAACCAGGTGGCTTGTGGACTCTTCTTGGATATATCAAAAGCATTCGGCACAGTTAACCACCGTATTCTATGCAGTAAACTTTACAACTATGGCTTTCGGGGACATATTCTAGATTTTTTAAATAGTTATCTTTTGAATTGCTCTCAAATTGTTTGTTTGCATGATGTACACAGCACACTGCGGTACCTCACAGCAGGAGTGCCACAGGGTTCAGTGCTGTCACCACTTTTATTTAACTTATACGTGTGTGACTTGGGACAGGTAATTGGGACAAGCACTATTTTTCAATACGCGGACGACATTTTGCTTGTCTCAAGACACATGGAATATGAAAGGGCTTTTGATCTGCTTCAAATCGACGCAGTTCATGTCATAGACTGGTGTAAAAGTAATCAAATAACAGTTAACTCACGAGAAACGCAATTAGTCTGTTTTAGAAATCCCTTAAAAGTTATTGATGCCACGTTATCGATGCCAATCGGAGCCATTTTGCATGGCTCCGATTGTTTGAATTGTGACTGTACACCGATTGAATGTGTTGATAGTATTAAATATTTAGTAGTTCACTTTGATAATGCTTTATCATGAAACGTTCATATGGCTTCCATTTGTGCAAAACTTCGACGAGCTGCGTGCTTACTTTACCGCGTCCGAAGCTATGCTCCTATTAAAATAAAGAAAATGATCGTTCATGCGCTAGTCTATTCGCATATAAGATATGGTATCTGTTGTTTCTTTAATTGCAGTAGCTTTTGGAAAGCCAAGGTAAACAGGTTATTAAAATATTCTAAAAAGTGTAGCCTACAACACAAACATTGATACGGCTAACTTGTTCAGGTCCTTGGAAATGCCGAACTTTCATTCAGTGTTCCTTTCTGTTGTTGTGCCGCGATATTTCAGGAATGAAAATTTTCGCGTACCTGCTAAAAACACATGAACCTACGCAATCTCTCCAGATATGTTGTTCCTCGGACAAGAACTAATTATGGCAAAGGGCAACGAAAGTATTATATTCCGAATTCGTTTAATGAACTCCTCACTTCAGTACTGGACCAACGAAGTTTATCCGACTTAAAGAACGCCTTAAAAAAGGGGACATAAAAATATATTCTCGTATAAAGCTAACTTTATTTGTGTCTGTGTGAGGAGTATGATTGGTTTAGACTTTAAACCAATGTTATCTCGCGGTTTTTCTTTATAACATGTGCTAATACAGTGTCTACTCATGTTATAGTGTGATGTGTTTTGTTTGACAATGCCTATAGCACCTTTTTCACTCTGTTTAGCACTTTCTTGGTAATTTGTTTGTAAGTTTTATTAAAAATGGTGAAGAGCATTAGTTTTTATTTGGGAGCATTATTTATGCTCGAGAACCTGTTAAAGTGATTTTGCCGCGACTGTCAGGTCTCTGCCACACAAGCCCTTGGAAGGCTTTGGCAGACCTCACAATAATTACATGTACCAAAGAACTCGCAATGAAGGCTGTTATTATTATTATTATTATTATTATTATTATTATTGCGATAGCAATTATATGGACACTCAAAAGCAGATTTCTGCCGTCGGCGTCGCCGTCGCCGTGAGGTTCCGTATGACGTCATTTGGAGAAGAAATCGTCGCCGCGCGCCGAACGCTGTATGTGCGAGTGAAAGGGCGCGAGGGGCGCGTCTTTCACGGGGAGTGAACGCACGGCGGAGAACAAACGCGCGTTCTGCGCCGTGCTCGCTTAAGGGCTGCAAAAGTAGGCGTCTCTGTTCTCCTTCACAATCACCATGTATGTAGAGCAAACGCGCCTTCTTTCGACGAGCGAGAGGCCGTGGGGGAGGGGGAGGGAAGGGAGGCGACGTTTAGCTGCGGCACGCAGTGCCTATTTATATCAGAGGCTCCGGCAACAGTCACCAACGCCGCACGCATTTTGAGCGAACGCGGGCAAAACGCCGATGGCGTCTTCAACAGTTCTGCGTGTTGCCGATGTTGCTGCATGTCAAGTTTATACAGCTGATAAAGCTAATATCATTACTCCGTATAGCTCTCTACAAGTTTGCTATCGCAATTGATGCTTCGCCTTTCAGGTGAAACTGCGACAACTTTTTATTATTATTATTATTATTATTATTATTATTATTGTCAACTTACACTGTAATACATCAAAGGCAGGTCGGTCAAAGCCAACAAGTGACTTGCATGACTAAGCCTGGCATATTGGCATATGACAAGGCGACAACACCATTAAAATTCCAATTCTGAACTGATCAACTGAAATAGAAACCTCAAAAGAAAACAGATCCAGCTGCCTTAAACAGTTAGAAAACGAAACAAGACATAACAATATGAATACTACAGATTCATAATGACTGTCACATTTTTCTTAAGCTACGCTTCCTATTTGCAGACAAATAACATTGTCAGGGAGCACAATGAAAATTGATGGTACAGAGAACTGTCTAATGGCTTTACCAAATCTTGTTTTGTAATACGATACAGCATAGCGAGAAGTTGTTTGTAACTGAACAAGCAATTGTATCGGGTTAGTTTTTGCAAATCCATGATGGTAGGCAGCACAATGACTTAAAGGGACACTAAATGAACCAAACCCCACAAGTGCTATCTTCAACCGAAATTTAAGGCAGAAAGCACACGAACCACGAAGACGGACGAAAAAAAGAGAGATTATACAAAAGAAAGTCATCATGGGCCATGCCAAGCGCGCAACTCATCATTGACTATCGTTCACACCTGCTAGATATCCTATGTATTTCCTTGTGAACGAAATTGATGAAGCGCACACGCAGACGTCGCGCTGCATTTCGTCTGCCTCTACCATCAATAAACAAAACTGATCAGTGTGTAGCGAAGAGAGGCGCTAGTGGGTCCGGCTCTAGTAGGCTCAGACGCTAGTGGGTCCAGCACTTTTGCTCGGCAGCGACGCTCGTGCTTGCAAGCCGTGTCTCGTTTTGACTGTCACCGCTCCGATGCCACAAACTAATAAATCCTTTACAATTGGTGGAGCGTGCTGCGCCATCAACACCTGCAACCTGGAAGTTCGATCCCGCACCTTACCGTCGACCATGCCTGAAGAAGCCTCCCAGCAAGTGCCTCCCCCTGAACCGGCCCCGTGCTCTGGTGTGCCTCGCCACAGGGACCCTGCTATCTTCACAGGCGCGAATGACACCGACGTTGAGGATTGGCTTACGACCTACGAGCGGGTAAGCGCCCACATTAAATGGGACGAAGCAGCTAAGCTCAGCAACGTGCTCTTCTACCTCGCGGTTGTGGCCAGCCTATGGTACAACAACCATGAAACGGATTTTCCGACGTGGTCAGACTTCAAGACGTCCTTTGTGGATGTTTTTGGTAGCCCTGCTGTTCCTAAGCTGCACGCCGAAAAGCATTTTCCGGAACTAGCTCAGCAAGTAGGTGAATCCTTCACAAGTTACATCGAAGACATCCTGGACTTATGCAAGAAAGTCAACAAGACCATGTCGGAGTCTGATAAGATCAGCAATGTTCTGAAAGGCATAGAAGACGATGCCTTCAACATGCTGCCTGCCAAAAATCCTCACACGGTGGCAGAGATCATTACACTGTGCCAAAGTTATGAGGAGCTACGCAGGCAGCGGTCATTGACTCGTCGCCCTACATCGTGCGACGAACACCTGGCTCGCTTGATAGCCATTTCTGATCAGTGAGCGTTGATGGCTGCAATGAAGGCTTTTGTGCGCGAGGAAATTGCACGCCAGCTCTCCTTGATGGCCTTTGCACAACCGCCACCGGTACAAGAGCCACCGTCAAGTTTTGAGCCCCCGCTCCGCCGCGCCATCGCGTATGAACTCAACGAGATTTTGCTTGAGCGCCATCAACATGTTCCTGCGGCCACACCTCTCCGCTACGCTGAAGTCGTCGCCAGGCCCCAACAGATCCCTCCGGCTGCACCACTCAGTTGCGCGGAAGTCGTCGCCAGGCCCCACCCCGTCCCTCAAGGTGGGCCTCTCACTTACGCCAATGTCTTGACCACAGCCCGCCATGCAACCATGCAACCATATCACCAGCCGCCCCGCACAACGCGTCCTCCTACATGGGCGGGGGGGGGGGGGGGGCACCACAGGGAATCGGTGGCGTACATCTCACAACCGGCCTATCTGTTTTGCGTGCGGCTACGCAGGTCACCTCGCACGCTGCTGTAACCGCGTGCAGTCGCCTAGCGCTACAACATATGCGCCAAGTGGTATGGTAAGTTCTCCCCGCCAATATTACGACGACCTTTCGGCATCGTCTCCGACGTTCCGCCCAACGCCCAATACACGCCGCTCACGTTCTCCACGCCGACGCTGGCTATCACCGATGCGGCCCCGTCCCGCAGCTCGGGAAGAGGAAAACTAATCGTCGCAGTCGACGAGGCAAGGGCTGCGACGCCGGCGAAACGCGAAAGTCCTCAGGTTAGCCCGACGAATGTGATAGACGTGTTTTTTGATGGTGTTCACACATCTGCGCTCGTGGACACCGGAGCCGCCGTATCAGTTATGGACGCAAACCTTTGTGGCTTGATTCGGAAACTCACAATGCCGCTTACTGGACTGCCCCTCGGGACAGCCGGCGCACAGCGTATTCACCCGTTAGCGGCGTGCACAGCTCGTGTTGTCATTGAGGACGTTGTATACGCCATCGAATTTATTGTAATTTCGCCGTGCTCCCATGACGTTATCCTCGGCTGGGATTTTCTCTCCCGCCACAATACCGTCATTCATTGCGCAAGGGGCCGAACTAGAACCGCCGCCGCTATCAGATTTGACGCTCGCCGACAATGCTTCTCTTCCGAAAAAAACTGCTCATCAGACACGACACTACCGTTCCTCCCAACTCGTCAGTGGTTGTCTCTATGTACTGCAGCAGCCTCTCCGACGCCGTCGCACTAGTTTTTCCATTTGGCCGCTTTTTCACTCGAAAAGGTCTACTGCTACCTTTTGCGACAGTGAACATCACACAGGGGAATAGTGCCCCGTAACCCGTTCCCGTACCCTGTTCTGCTACTCCGAGGAGAATGTCTGGGCAGTGCTGAAGCCATCGAAGACGTACAAATTACGGAAATTCCCGAAGACACATACTGTGCCCGTTAGAGTACGCTCGGCTCGATTGCTATGGCTGACCCATTGCCCATAGACGTGTTAGAGTCTTCTATTGCCGATGACCTTACACCGACCCAGCGATCGCAGCTTCTGTGCATCTTACAAGAATTTCACACTTCTTTCGACGTCGGGCAACTTTCTCTGGGCCGGACGTCAACTGGCACTACATCGATACTGGCTCCCAATCGCTTTTGCGGCAACGCGATATCGTGTATCGGCTACAGAACGTCGCGTGCTTAATGAAGTGGCCGATATGCTCCGCCGCGAAGTAATCCGACCTTCCCACAGTCCATGGGCATCTCGCGTCGTCCTTGTTACGAGGAAAGACGGTTACATTATAGGGTTTTACGTGCGAAAACCGGGATTTCATTGAGGCACGCCGTAGTGGGGGACTCCGAAAAATTTCGACCACCTGGGGTTCTTTAACGTGCACCTAAATTTAAGTACACGGGTGTTTTCACATTTCGGCCCCATGGGAAGAAAGACGGTTCTGTGCAGTTCTGTGTGTACTATCGGCGCCTCAACAAGATCACTCGTAAGGACGTTTACCCGCTTCCGCGAATCGACGGCGCTATTGACAGCCTACAAGGAGCAGAATTGTTTTCATCTCTCAATCTGTGCTCAGGATATTGACAAGTACCTATGGTAGATAACGATCGACCGAAGACAGCCTTTGTCACGCCCGACGGCTTATATGAATTTAACGTCATGCCATTTGGACTTTGTAATGCGCCAGCAACTTTTGAGCGCATGATGGATACCGTTCTGCGCGGCTTGAAATGGCACATGTGCTTGTGCTACCTTGATGACGTCGTTCTTTTTGCTCCCGACTTCTCCACGCACCTTCAACGCCTCCGGCGTGTTTTGACGTGTTTGCGAAACGCCGGCCTGCAACTAAATTTAAAGAAGTGCCGATTTGCAGCGCGGCAGCTGACGATACTGGGTTACGTCGTTTCCCAGGATGGAATTCTCCCTGATCCAGCCAAGCTTCCTGCCGTCGCCGAATTCCCTAAACCTACGTCTATTAAAGAACTGCGGAGTTTCGTAGGTTTGTGTTCCTACTAACGACGCTTCATTCAAAATTTAGCCGCCATCATATCACCTTTGACGAATCTCCTTGGAAGCAACGGACCGCTTCATTCGTGGTCGTCAGAGTGCGAGGAAGCGTTCGCACACCTCCGCCGTTTCCTGACGACGCCCCCAATTTTGCGCCACTACGACCCGACGGCCCCTAAAGAGGTACACAAAGATGCCAGCGGTGTTGGCCTCGGCGCTGTCCTTG
This sequence comes from Dermacentor silvarum, assembly GCF_013339745.2. NCBI lineage: Eukaryota > Metazoa > Arthropoda > Arachnida > Ixodida > Ixodidae > Dermacentor > Dermacentor silvarum. The sequence continues at coordinate 36,546,686 of NC_051156.1, forward strand.
CGCAGCGCAAACCTGGCTTTCCTAAATATGTCGTGGCCTATTCTAGTCGCACCCTTACGAAAGCCGAGACCAATTACACTCTCACGGAAAAAGAATGTCTGGCGATCATCTGGGCTCTTACTCAGTTCCGGCCTTATTTGTATGGCCGCCCATTTAATGTCGTCACGGACCACCATGCACTACGATGGCTGTCATCGTTGAAGGATCCTTCAGGTCGTCTTGCCCGCTGGGCATTTCGCCTGCAGGACTACGATATCCGCGTGCTGTATCGCAATGGACGCCAACATTCTGACGCCGACGCCCTATCACGCTCTTCCTTGCCTGACGACGATATCTGCTGTTTACTATCCCAGCTCGTGGCTTCTTCAATCGACCTTGAGACTATCGATTCTGAGCAGCGCAAGCACCCGTGGATTGCCTCGATTATAGCCTTGCTTGCTGACCCATCACCACAGTCAACAGCTCGAACGTTGCGTAGTCAGGCTCTCCATGTCGCGGTTCGCGACAACCTGCTTCACCGACGCAGTTACCTCCGCAGACGGCCGCCAGTGGTTGTTAGTAGTTCCTCGCAGTCTGCGCTCCGCAATCTGCGCATCCTTTCGCGCCGATCCACAGTGCGCACAACCGGGAGTTTTCAAAACCTACCAGCGCCTTGGACAGCGCTACTACTGGCGAGATATGTATAAATACGTTCAACAGTTCGTTCGCTCCTGCCCCGACTGCCAGCGCCGGAAATGTTCACGCCAGGTCTCGCCAGCTGGTCTGCAGCCGCTACCCTGCCCTACCCGGCCATTCGGGCGCGTTGGAATTGATTTGTATGGGCCACTTCCCTTGACGTCGGCTGGTAACCGCTGGGCCATTGTAGTAGTAGATCACCTCACACGATACGCCGAAACCTCCGCTCTCCCAGCAGCTACTGCACGCGATGTTGCCTCATTCCTGCTTCGCCGATTCATCCTGTGGCATGGTCCACCCCAGGAATTGCTCAGTGATTGCGGACATGTCTACCTGTCGGAAGTGGTTGAAGCCATTCTAAAAGAGTGCCACGTTATTCATCGCACAACCACGGCGTACTACCTCCAAACCAATGGCCTCACAGGATGCTTCAATCGCACGCTCGGCGATATTCTTTCAATGTACGACGTCACCTCCGACCACATGCACTGGGACGCCATTCTGTCCTTCGTCACTGACGCGTAAATAACCGCTTCTCATAGCACCACTGGCTTTTCGCCCTTTTTCTTACTGTAGGGTCGGTACCCGTCGCATACTATCGACACAATTTACCTTACCGGCCGGATGCATCCGAGGGCTCGCCTATTTCTGCCACAGTAAGGCATACTGAAGAACGCCGCGACCTCGCACGTGCCTTTACTTCCAACTACCAAGAGCGCCAGAAGAGCACTCGCGGCGACTCCACTTCCGCGGTCACCTTGCTTCCTGGCACGCTTGTGTGGCTCTCTGTACCTTTCACCGCCCCTGTCCTCTTATCGAAACTGCTCCCGAAGTATGAAGGCCCTTGCCGAGTCGTCGAACGCACATCTCGTGTTAATTATGTCATCGAACCAGTTGAACCGTCTTCGGACCAGCTCCATCGTGGACGAGACATCGTCCATGTCGACCGCCTCAAGCCATATCACGATCCTGTCATCCTGACGAGCTGTTAGGTCGCCGGACCGCTCCCTTATCACTCCCGGGGTAATTGTAGCGAAGAGAGACGCTAGTGAGTCCGGCTCTAGTGGGCCCAGACGCTAGTGGGTCCAGCGCTTTTGCTCGGCATGAATAAATGAAAAACTTTATTTTGTAAGCTTTTCAGCGCATGCGCCGGATGGAAGTGGTTCCCACTTCACGGGAATCCATATGCTGTTCTCGCCGCCTGGCCCCTGGTTACGAGCCAAAGCTGGTCTTCCAGGGCGGCGCTGGACAGCAAGATCTTCCATCGCTCTCTAAGCGGTTGGATGGGTAGGGGGATCATGTTTGGGTTAGAATTGGTGAGGAGTGGTGGGTGTTGTTGACTAAATTTGCATTCTGTTATCATGTGTTGGAGTGTACCTCGCTCGTGACACACGGGGCACTCTTGCCCGCACTGGCTCGGGGACATGGGGTTTAGTAATCGGGGGTGGAGAAACGTCTGGATCTGCCTATCTGGTCTATCTGCTGCTCCCTCGTTAACTTGAAGTGTGGCTCGGGGAAGCTCGGTCTCCCGTTTCTGTAATATTCCACTATGTCTTTCTACGTGACCAGTGGTTGGTCCTTTGCGTTCTCTTCCCTCTCCGCGGCTGCGGCTCGGTGTGACAGCGCTCGGGCCTGCTGGTGGGCAAACTCATTGCCCTCCACTGCGAAGTAGGCCGGAACGCAGATTAATTATATCTCTTCCCGGGGGTTCTTGCCTTTAAGCGCCCGAAGCACCAACCGGGACACCCAGCCCAACTGGAAGATTCTATACGCTCGTTGCGAGTCTGTGACTACTCTGGTCCTGCCTTGTATAGTGAGGGCCAGGGCAATTGCCAGCTCTTCTGCTTCGTCGACGTCGTTTGTTTTTACCGTCGCGCACGTTAGCAGCTTTTCTTTGGTTGTCACCGTTACGGTCGCCCAGCTTTTTCGTCTGTCTTTGGAGGCGTCTGTGAAAATTACACCTTTCTGCCCAGCCAGCAGCCTGTTGTAAGCCTTTGCTCTGGTCTCCCGTCTGCCGCTGTGGTGTGCTGGGCTCATGTTCTTGGGGAGTGGTTTTACCTTGATGGCTTCTAGCCAGACGTCTGATAGTTGTTCTCGCTCAGTCTGTCTCGTCTCCTCCCAGCCGATCTTCTTCAGGACTCTTCTGCCGGTCTTCGTTTGACTTACTCGTAGGCGATGCTTCTGGCTGGAGAGGTGGCTCTCATTCAGTTTGTCCACCGTGTTATGCAGGCCCAACCTCATGAGTTTGTCCGCGGAGGCACTCATCGGGACTCTGATGGCTTGCTTGATTGCTCTTCAGATTATCATGTCGATCTGGTTCATTTCGACCGTGCTCAGCAGGAGATACGGTGCCACGTATGCAATTCGGGAAACCACGAAGAAACCACGGGAACCTGTACGAGCCTCAGGGTGTCGTTCTCTTTCATTCCTCTGCGTCTCATCGCCACTCTGCGGAGCATGTGCAGTATTTTCTCCGTCGTGTGCTTTAGCTTTCTCACAGATGCCTCCGCCTTGTTTACTTGTATCACCAGTCCCAGGATCTTGACACTGGGGCCGGCAAAATTTCTTCTCCGTCTAGCACCACTCTAACATCTTCCTTGAGTCTTTTCGGCACCCGCTGCCCTACTACCACCAGTTCCGACTTTTGTGCCGAGCATCTTAGGCCACATTCCTTGGCATATTTGTCCACCACTTCCGCCGCCGTCTGCAGTGTGTCTTGCATCCATCCGTGGATTCAGCCTTCGTCGTCCAGAGCAAAACGTCGTCGGCGTAGAGCGCATGCCCCAAGCATTCATTCGCTTCGAGCGCCTTGGGCAGGTGCAGGAGTGCCATGTTGAACGACAGGGGCGAAAGGACCGATCCTTGAGGGGTCCCCATACTATGCAACTCGATAAGTGGGGATACTTCCTCCCCCACTCCGATTCTTGCTTTCCGATCTGTTAAAAAAACCTCGTACGTAGTTATACGCCCTATCTGCACAGCCAGTGCTCTGGAGCTTGGTCAGGATGCTAACGTGGGAGACGTTGTCAAGCGCTTCCTTGAGGTCAAGCGCCAATATGGCACGTGGCGAGTGCCTCGTGGCCTGTTTCATGACCTCTTCTTTGATCTATGTGAGCACGTCCTGCGTGCTGAGGTGCTTTCGGAAACCAAACATGGTGTCGGTGTCCAGCATTTGGTTGGTTCTGTCCAAGTGTCTCCGTAGATATTTAACACCATCCTTTCCATCACCTTGCCCACGCAGGACGTGACGGAGATGGGTCTCAAATTGTCGATGTGCGGGTGTTTTCCCGGTTTTGGAATGAACCTAACATCGGCCTCTTTCCAGCTTCTTGGCAGTTTGCCGCTTTCCCAGGTCTCATTCATGTGCCTGAGGAGCTCTGCTCTCGCTCTGTCGCTCAAGTTGTTCAGTAGTCGGTACGTGATGGCGTCCGGCCCCGCAGCGCTGTTCTGGTTGCTCTCTGCTATGGCAATTCTTGGTTCCGGGCCCGTAAAGGGCTTGTCCAATTTTTCGTTGGGGAGGCCTCGGTACGGTCCCGGCCGATCCTTGCTCTTCTCCGTCTTGATGTATTTATTTTTCAAGTCTTCCATTAATTTCTCCACGTCCCCGTCGTAATTGTTAAAGTCCGAGCCATACTCCTGTTTGTCTCGCTCTTGCTAGTCATCGGGTCGATGAGGTGCCTGAGGAGCTGCCACGTTTTGCGGGTGGATAGGGTTCCTTGTAGGCCGTCGCACAGATCGAGCCACCTTTCTTTACATAAATCCGCCGCGTACTCTGCCGCCTTGTCGTTTATTTCCTGTATCCTCTTGCATAACTTCTTGTTAAGGCGTTTGGTTAGGCTGCTTCTCGCTTCCCACAGGTGTGCCAGTCTGGCGTCTACGCAGGGGGTTTGGTGAGTGGTCGCGATCCTTTGCGTGTGTTTTTCTACGATGTCGAGCTGCTGTTTCTCCCAGGTCTCGTACGTCTCTCTTATTGTCCATTCTTCCTCATCGGATCCCTCTTCTTGCTCCTTTCTCAGCTTATCTCAATTGGTAATCCTCGCCGTGCCCGTCTTCACCTTGAGGGTGGGACCTCTGATTGTGATTCTGATTACGTCGTGGTCCGACCCCAGATTCGTTCCCACGTTTTGCCATGAGGCATCCAGAGTCCCCATCAGGAGCGAGAGGTCAGGCGTGGTGTCTCTGGTCGTGCTCGTGCCCATGCGGGTGGGGGTGCCGGGCTCGTTGAGTAGGGTCAAGTTGTGCTGTTCTATCAAATGTGCTAGTTTTCTCCCTCTCTTCGAACAGAACGGTTATCCCCATGTCGTGTGAGGGTCGTGGAAATCCCCCAGTACGCGCAGCGGCCGGGAGCCTGCCTTGCTCACTGCGTCCTGTATTGTTCCCGCCATGTCTATTCCTTTCTTGGTCGGCCTACAATACATGTTCAGTACAAACACGTTCTCCGTGTCTCCTATACCTCGACTGTGCAGCTGCACGAGGGTGAGTTCGCATCCCCGCTGTGCCGTCAGGTGCTGAGTTGCCGCTATACAGTTGCGTACCAATGCTGCCATCCCTTTCTCCGTAGGATCCCCATACGTTGCATACCCAGGGAATCTTGGTCGTTGGTCGTTGCTCGGCAACGACGCTCGTGCTTGCAAGCCGTTTCTCGTTTTGACTGTCGCCGCTCCGCTGCTACGAACTCTAATAAATCGTTTACAAGTGTTACGATACACTCTGCACTACAGCACTGCACGCGCTCGGGCTTATCCGAAAGCCCGGGCCCGGCCCAGCCCACGGGTCGGGTAGGGCAGTTTTTTCACGGGCTCGGGCCGGGCTCGGGGACGGCTCGGGCCGCAGGTAAAGGGGTGGCGGGCCGGGCCGGGCGGGTAACGTAGATTATTTCGGGGCCCGGGGCGGGCCCGGGCCTCGCCATAAAACTGTTGGTCGGAATCGGGCGGGCCGCCCAACGTAAAAACGGGCCCGTGCAGTGCTCTACTCCGCACCCGTGTTGCGGAATGGGCGTTCCCATTCCATTCCAATTCCATTCCGGGGAATTAAAACTTGCCACAATTCCATTCCTTTGAATTCTTCGGAATGAAAAAAAACTTAGCCCATTCCCGCACCGGGAATGGTCAGGCAGTTCAATTCCCTTTATATAATTCCTTAACGTAGGAAAGGCAGCTTGGTAGTTTCATCGAGTTAACGATGAGCACACCATAAAGCCGATGTCATCAAACGCGTTAAGAACTGCAAAAATACGCAGAACACGTTATCAAGGTTGAGGGAAAGTAGCTTGGTAACATATCTCGTACACTACAACCACGCTACAAATTCCCTTAGGGGCAGTTCTCCCGCCACCTATAGTATTTGGATGGTCACCATGTTTAAACAGCTTATTATGACGTTTGAATATTGCTTAAGCTTAAATGTGCTAACGAAAAAATGACCACGTAGCATATTTTAATGCTGACAAAAGTAGTCTTCAAGAAGACCTTATATTTTGGCGTCGTCAAGAGCAGCTTCTCAAGTAACAGGCACAGAGCTGCGTCTAGCATTGAAGGCCGACGTTATCTTCGGCTGGCTTGCCAGCCCTTTCTCTCGTTGCGTCTACTGAGGTTCGTGCTTTCTTTTTAGTTGCCGAATGAAATTGGATGAAACTGCGACTACAGCATGTATAGTTTCGGAGCAAAAAGATTGCAGCGTGCCGCTTGTTTGTTTTCCTCACGGGTAATTTAAACAAAAAATTGATTCTAATGTGCCATGTTGGCGGACTTAACTGCGTGCGTGAGCCGTTGGGCGCTGAAGCCATGCAGTGTGGCAGTGCGTTATGGAACACTTTCTTATTTGCGATAGACGGCTGGAAAGGAGGGTGGGGTGGTAGCACAGAAAGCCGAGGAGGATGCGTCGAAGCATTGTCTAGCATTCACAGTATGCGCGAACTACTAAATGAAGCATTGGGCTTCTCTAGCCGCCAAGAGGCGCTAGCGCGGCGGCGGCGACACCCCGACCTCCCCCCTCCCAACCCCTCCCCCTACCTTAGAGCAGAGCTCCCTGGGTTTTCTTCGGCGCGAATCGTCGCGTCGGGGCTCGAGGAGACGCCGCCGTGGTCGAAGTTACTTTGGCTCTCCTCCTTCGGCTGGCTTGCCGAACCAACGCTTTCAAAAGTTTATTGTCCCTCTCTCTCTCTGCATGGAGGGAGAGGGTACACAGATCATCGGGTGCGACTGTGTGCTGCGCTGACCTGCAGACCTTTGTCGACAGAGTTTCGGGCAAAGGCGTCCGTTGTCTAGACAGGGAGGACGGTAATGCAGAAGGGTTGAGAGAGTACGAGGTGAGAAGGTGCGTAAGCCGGTATGCGAAAGCTTGCAGTGAACACAAGCATCGCGCCAGCGTCAATACGCATCACAACTTAGAGAAGCGCGTTTTCGAATTCGTATGCGTCCGAGTCGCCGACGGCGACAGATGAAAAAAAGTCGCAGTTTCGCCCAAAAGGCGAACCATCGATTGCGATAGCAAATTAGCGGTGAGCTATACGAAATAAGGATAGTAGTCTAATGGGCCGTATAAACTTGTAAACATTCGCTTACTACAGCAGAACTGATAGTTGGGTGAGTTAGTACGAATTAATAATGAAATATTTAGCTCGCACAATAGACAAGGATACAGTGAAGGTGGACACACGGTCGCTTGCTAACTGAATAGACAAGCACGGTGTCACGCGCGCACAGGTAAACATGAACACATCTGGATCGATGAGCGTGGAAACTCACTGTGAGGACGCCGGAGAAAGCGCGCCAGCAACAGCGGGCAAATTGATCTTCGCGCTGTCTCGTCTCGCTTCAACGCGAGCTAAACGTCGAAGGCACAGCGCATACGATGGTACCTGCAGTCGGCGCATGCACTTTGTCCCATCGCAGATCGCCTTGAAGATGAGACCCGCGCGGGCGCGCACTTCGCCCACGTCGCAGATCCCTTTCAAGATACGGCACCCTCATGGCCGCGCTACGAGCAGCAGCAGACGGAGCAGAACGCACCACCCCTCCCTCTCCATCGCCTCGCCCCCGTGCCTCGCACGCGAAAGAAGAACGCGCGCTTCCGGCCTGCCTTCCTCCCTCACGTGCCCTACATAGACTCGCGATTGCCAGCTCACCCTCGTACGCTTTCACTCGCACACGCAGCGTACGGCGCACGGCTACGATTTTATCGCCGGTGGACTTTAAACGAAACCTCACGGCCACGACGACGGTGACGCCGACGGCAGAAATGCCCTTGGAGTGTCCATATAATTGCTACCGCAATAAAACAAAGAAGTGAAGGGTGGGGTGACAGCTGGCTGCCGGGGAGAAGGCGCCGCCGAGGTAAAAAAAAAAACGATCACAAGGCGTAAGGAGGGGGGGGGGGGAGTAGTATGCCGTCGCTGTAGTTCCGCTCGACGGATACCAACGGCATGACAAACTTCGAAGCTACTCAGTCTATAAGGACAGAACTGTAGTAGGCGCGTTGCTTATAAATGTACCGTGCTTGTAATCAGCCAAGCTATTTTAAACATACCGCTTTATTGTTAAATTCAGGGCTCTGACTTACTAATGTTTGAACGTGGGCTGGTTGGTTCTTCGGCATATCTTGACAAAAAAAAAAAACTGGGCGTAGACGAAAAAGCGATCCATTTTCGGAAAAAGACGTAATTTTATTTCTATTCCATTCAGAGCAAAAAACGCTGATTTCCATTCCCATTCCATTCCTCCAAGCGCTGTCGACATACTATTCCCAGTCAATTCCGGGGTTGCGAAAATGCGGAATGATTCCGGAGTCATTCCAATTCCGGAGTGGTAACTCCGCAACACTAATCTACACCTGTTATCAAAATAGGGCATGCACCTACACTCATGACTTAACTTTGTCGTCATGCTCTCTTAGACAGTGATTAACACACCGCTCAGTATGCCCAACGTAGACTCAACTACAGGACAGCGACACCCTGTGCGCACACCCTGTGTACTTCAATCGTTCTTCGTTAAGCTCTAGGAGCAACGTATGCGCGTCGGAACTCGGGGTTTCAGAAGCGCCGTAATACAACAGTTTGCGTGAACAACGATTTAAAAGACCAAGGAAAGAGAACAAACCTATACCGCCACTTCAATGAAGAATTGTATATAATAGATTTCAACATACTTTTTAACATACCATCAATACGACACTAAAGACGAATACTGTAATGCAATACAACTGTAAGCAAGAGCATGCATAATACTGGTTTTTACAGACATTCGAGCAAAAAGAAAGACTTGATTAAAAAAATCCCACAGAAACGCCACTGGGAGTTGAAGTATGCGTAAGCATTGTACCGCTCGTTCATTTACACGCAGCCCGGTGTCATTATCAGTGTTATGAAACTTGATCCGGCCAGTACAAACGACAGCGCTGCGGCGACACGAACTGGTGAGGACGGCGGCGCATGGAAAGGTATATGTAAACTGGGCGCGAAAATTCCATAGAAGGCCACATTAGAGCACTGCACAGGCCCGGGCCGACCCGAAAGCCCGGGCCCGGCCCGCTGTTTCAGTCGGCCGTAATGTGTCTGCTGAATCCAAAAACGTGGGCCGATCCTGGCAGCAGTGCAAGAAGGGTCCAAGTGCACACACACCTGTGAACTAGCGAAGCCGAGCCTGAATAAGTCTACCTAAGAATGGTGGGGATTACTTAAACTTAGTCTGTCACCGATAGGCAATTGATAGCCAATCAATAGCCAATCAATAATCGATCAATAATCAATAAATTCCAGAAAATGTTGAGGATATCTTGGTAGGGCTTAGCGTAGCCCAAATACGTGGTCAATACCTTACGATAGCCAATCAATAGCCAATTAATAATGTATCAATAATCAATAAATTCCGGAAAATGCTGGGGATGACTTGGTAGTGCTTAGCCTAGCCCAAAAGTCAGGACTAGCTGGGTGCCCATCAGCTCCGCTGTCTCTTTAGCATTGCGCCGCCAGTGCAAGCTACGCAAATTTTTGTTTTTTCCGCAAAAACGAACATTGTTTCCGCGGAAGGAAAAATAAATTATACAAAGAACCGCTCCTCAAACCATTTCCATGTTACCGCTTTTGCGATTGCACTATTAGCAGTGTCGATACTATCGCATTATTTTAGCGCAAAGGCAAGTTACTTTTCTGCTTCAAGGCCTAAAGCAGCGTTTTCCTCAAAAAGTTAACTGGAACGCCCGTGCGGACACTTTGAAAATTAATATCTCGAAACTGGTTCAGTCCTGAGCATTCGTTCCAAGTGGATACGCCTTGCGAACTCAGCGGCTATAATTCGTAGATTGAAAGATGTGCCGTAAAAAAAAGTCAATTAGCGTAATTATGTTAAATATTCAATTAGGCGTTTTGACCATCCATTAGGCCATCCATGTCAGAATTAGCTTGGAACTACATAAAACAATTATTCTCCTTAGAGCCTCGTCGGATTAACGCGAACACAAGAAATCCTGAGATACGGTCAATTCCATACTTCAGAACACTCTATAAGCATCAGTCGTTAATACATAACCTACCATTCACTTTGAAGAAATTCAACAATATCGACAATTTCAGTAAGAAAGAACTCAGCTCATGCTTTGTTCACTTGCAATGTATCTGATGTGATTATTATACTGCCTTTGTGTATGGTTCTGAGTATATAATGTACAACCTGGTTCGTTTTCTTGGCAAATGTTAATCTTGTTAAATTCAGTCTCATGCTATGTTGTATAGCTGGTGTTGCGTTGTTTTGTATAGCTAGTATTGTTATTGTAGTGTCGTCGAAAATGCATTCTGTTAAAACCTTTTTCCAATGCTGTTGACTCGCCGTGACGGAAATATTCTTTGTCTTTCCGTTTATAGCTATTTCGTCCATAAGGCATTTTAGCGCCAGCTAGAAATATATCTGAATTATTGTACATGTGCGCACACTGTTTGCTGTACTATTGCCTTGCCTTCTCTTTTGGGTCACGTCAAGCTACGTATGTAGCTTTTAGTCCAAAATGACCTTCCAGCATGTAAACTGCAGAATAAATTGATTTGATTGATTTCGTCGGACACTGAAAATTAATATCTCAAAACTCGTTTAGTCCTGAGAATTTGTTTCAAGTGCACACGCCTTGCGAAATCAGCAGCTATAATTAGTAGATTGAAAGATGTCCCGTAAAATAATTAATAAGAAGTTATTTAGCGCAATTATGTTAATTCTTCAATTATATATAGGTGTTTTGATTTCTCGTGGAAGTAATGACCGCCTCATCGAGTAGTTTAGATCAAGGATTATAATTGTGCATCCTGCCACAGACAATTTTTAAAAATTTCTTTCAGCTAAAATAAAACACCCTGTATATTTGCATGCTAAATTACATCATAGAACCATATCGTACAAATCAAGGTTAGTGCATGCGCACCAGCGGAAAAACAGCAGCACAGGCATCGGGCTGGATTACTGATGTCCCCGTGGGAGAAACAAAGATTTCTGTGTTTTATTGCTTATATACTGCAGCTGATTAAACCTCGAGAAGGTGAGGCTGACAGATACAGTACAATCTGTAAGTAAAAAAAGATTTTTTTTTCTTACAGGCCGCGCCTGGTCATGCATACGGGGGCCCTAGCTAAGCTTAGTAATGAACGCCTGGGTCGGGCCCGGGCTCAGTCGCATGGGCCCGGGTCTTGCCCGGGCTTGAAACCATGGACCGGGGCCGGGCCCGGGCTGGTCTCGGTCATGTACGCCCGGGCCGGAGCCGGGCTCGGGCCGAAAAATCAGGCCCGTGCAGTGCTCTAGGCCACATGCCAAGAAAATGGCGGCTTGTTGCAACCGTCGCCATCTACATATCGGGGGAACAACTAACAGCAAGCAAAAAAATAAATATAAAAAAGACAAATATAAAAAATATACAACCGGAAATGTCAGTGACGTCAAGATATTTTGCTGGTTGGCGCAAATGTTTGAATTTTAGTGCCCAGCATTTCGACCGCTACGCCAGCAGTTTGTTTTCTCTTGAGGCTGAGGCGAGTTCGCGACTCGCCTCAGCTGAAGCGCCAGCGTGTCTATAAACTGTTGACCCTTGTCGTGGAGCAGTTTGTTCTAGAGAAACGAGATGGCGCTTTCGGCGGCGCGCGGCACGTGGCCTCAGCGACTGCGCACGAATACGAAAGTATTACTGTTTCTACCTTGCTTCTGTGTGATCAGCTGTCTGAAATGCAAATGAGTTTTCGCTAACGTACTGAGCTCCAATCATGCTGGATTGAAGCATGGGGATTGAAGACGTGTGCAGTAGTTGGCTCCATGCAAATATAGTGACTGGCATACTAAAAGGACACTAAAGCCAAATATTAAGTCAAGCTAAAGTGATAGATTAGAGTTCGAGAACGTCTAAGGCGTCAACATTATCGCGAACAGAGCTTTAGTAACCGAGAAATGGAGGTAAATGCGGGACGCGATCAGAGACTCCTCCGGGACATTCAAGTATTAGCTCGATGACGAAGTCGCCAAGAGTGGCAAGATGGGCTTGTTGGTTCATCATGAAGGCAATATTTCAGCGCTTAGTAAGGACGAGGACAAAGGAGACGTGCGCCTGTGTGTTCGCACGTGTCCTTCTTTGTTCTCTTCTTTACTAAGCGCTGAAATACTGCCTTCGGTGACGAAGGCACTCCTCATAATAATTCTGTCACCAGTACCCAAACACTCGTAATAAAAATATTCTTGTACTGCATTATAAGACTAAGGAAAGTGCGGCTTGTCCAATTCTATTTTATCTTAAAAAAAAGAGCTCTCTGACGTTACCCTTGAGAACGACGCAGACAGTCGAAAAGTTTCGTTTTCTCCATTCTGCGCCGTCTGCACCGTCCGCGCTTTCGCGTTTCACTAGTTTCGTCATCGCGTAGTGCTGCGCTGGTTTGCTGGTTCGCGAAACTCACTCAAACTGCAAGCAGCAGAGAATTCCACGTCCATGTGATGACGCGGTGTTCGCGAACGGTCCAGCCACTTGACAAAGCGCAGCAGCCGTCGCGAATCCAACGCTGTCTTGGCTCGCTTTCTCCAATGGCCACGCGTTTGCGTTTTCGCAGAAAACCATAACGCCGTATGTCGCTCGCCGTTTTACTCACCGACGGCTGTAAACGTCGGTGATGGCGTATATATATATGTAACATCACCACTCCCCGCTCGAGGAGGGTGATTTGAATGGCACTAAATGTCTGCGGCAGTCATAGAGGCAATGCGTAATCAAGGAGTACAGCAGGCATACCTGAATATCTTGGCAAATATCTACAAGAATTCCACAGCTACCTTGGTTCTCCACAAGAAAAGTAGAAACTTACCTATCAAGAAAAGGGTCAGGCAAGGAGACACAATCTCTCCAATGCTATTCACTGCATGCTTAGAGAATTATTCAAGCTCTTAGACTGGGAAGCTTAGTAGTGAGGATAAATGGCGAATATCCCAGAAACCTTCGGTTTGCAGATGACATTGTCCTATTCAGCAACAATGGGGATGAATTACAACAAATGATTGAGGACCTTAAGCGAGAAAGTGTAAGAGTGGGGTTGAAGATTAATATTCTCCCTTCGTGGTTTACTATACATTATTTTACTCGAAACTACTAAACGGAATGCTGGTGTGGGGAACAGCAACTAAAACCAATTATGATAGGTTAATAATTCTGCAAAAGCACGGCCTTCGTATCCTAGAAAAATATAAAGGTCATGCCAGGGATCCAGCCACTAAACCATTTTTTCTTAAACATGAAATCCTATCAGCAAAAAAAGTATATAGCCTAAAGTTGATGCAGCACATACATAAACAAAAATTACAGGATGCCTTCACAAGCACTGTATCCACGAAATATGGGTTCAGAAGTTCTAGACGAAAAACTAAAAAAAAATACGCACGAACTATGGCAAACATGCCATTGAATATAAAGCAGTGTAATTATTAAACCTTCATGAATGGAATATTGACCTTACATTACAAGCCAAGCAACTCAAACGCAATTATCAATCATTCATTCTCACTACTAACCTCATAGTCGGTTCATAAGTGTTGTCAAATTATGTTTGTATATTTTGAGATGAAATTATTTTTGGCTCAATTTTGTGCTGGTAATCGTAATATTCAACTTGTTAGATTCAATTTCAATCTATTTTTTTATGGTATAATGTATTGTAGAACGTGTTGAATGCACAGGTATAAACAAATACGCATGTGATCCGATGTAGAGAAGAAGCAGACGCATTGTGCATGATGAAGTGTATATTGAGTCGTGTCAACGGCTGCAGACTGTCTTGTTGATCAGGGGGCCAATACCTCGTCAGGCTTTCTCGCCTTTAGTTTTGCCTCCCGCTGGGAAATTTTTTATTGTTCCTGCAAAATAAACATGTTTGATTTGATATGCAGAAGACAATGATAATCTTCAATAGCCCGTCAAGGGAACAAGAATTCATAAACACCAATCAGTCTCTGGAAATCCAAAATCAAAAAAGATGGCTGACTAATGGAGTAGCACACGAGGAATAAGGATTATAAACAGGGATAAGGTGCCTCAGAAAGGCTGGCCAACGTTTCGATAGGAGGACCTATCTTCGTCAAAGGCGGCCTCGTCATCCTCGGCGCGTTAGTTTTAAAGGGTTTGTGGAGTGACGTCACGTCGATGTCCGCTGTGGCTGTCTGTAAAGGGAGAGACTGAAAAGAAAATGAGCGCCGGCGCAAGACTGGCTATGCGCGGTTTCTAAGACGAGGGGACAAGAGCGGGAGAGCGAGAAAGTGGCAAAAAAAAATTATAAAAAAAATGTCACAGTTTCGCCCTAAGGGCGAAGCAATGAATGCGATAGCAACACAGCAATGTCATACGAAGTAAGGTGAGCGGCTTTGGTAGCAACAACACGCAGAACTGTTGTCGACGCCATCGGCGTTTTGCCCGCGTTAGCTCAAAATGCGTGCGGCGTTGGTGACTGTTGCTGGAGCCTCTGATATAAATAGGCACTTGGTGCCGCAGCTAAACGTCGCCTCCCTTCCCTCCCCCTCCCCCACGGCCTCTCGCGCGTCCGAAGAAGGCGCGTTTGCTCTACATATATGGTGATTGTAAAGGAGAAAAGAGACGCCTACTTCTGCAGCCCTTAAGCGAGCACGGCGCAGAACGCGCGTTTGTTCTCCGCCGTGCGTTCACTCCCCGTGAAAGACGCGCCCCTCGCGCCCTTTCACTCGCACATACAGCGTTCGGCGCGCGGCGACGATTTTATCTCCAAATGACGTCATACGGAACCTCACGGCGACGCCGACGGCGACGGCGACGCCGACGGCAGAAATCTGCTTTTGAGTGTCCATATAATTGCTATCGCAATAAAAAAACCGTCAGAGGGGGTTGTGGGAGCGAG
The DNA here is from genome assembly GCF_013339745.2 of Dermacentor silvarum. NCBI lineage: Eukaryota > Metazoa > Arthropoda > Arachnida > Ixodida > Ixodidae > Dermacentor > Dermacentor silvarum. The sequence goes on from NC_051156.1 coordinate 36,561,732, forward strand.
AGGCGAGTGAGCGTTCGGAGGAGTCGTGGTCGGCGTGCGTTTGGGGTCCCTGAAGAGCCGGTCAGTGTGCCGGTCACAATACGAGTTGAAAGCATGACTTGAGTAGCGTAGCATCAAGGCATCGGGTAATTTTGTGGTTGACAGGGAGCAGCTTGGTCCGTCAAGGGACGTTAGCCTCACTAGTTCGCCCTAGGCGTCGTCGCGCGGTATACAGAATTGGCGAGACCTTGTGTGGTCAAGGCGCCGAAAAAGGTATCCTGGCGTCTGGGATTTTGGACTGTCTCGGTGTGGATCTCGTGTGGAGAAAAAAAAACGCGCATTTGAGAAAAAAACCCGCGCAGGAGGGTGACAGTGTAGAAAAAATATAATTAGAAATTTAAACATGGGGGGGAGACAGGTGTACCTGGAAAAGCGCTCGTATGGTTGATCAATGCGTAAAAGCATGGAGGACGATAATCAATTGAGTGGTAGGGGAGATGCAGGGAAGAACTGGAAATGAAAGAATAGGTGAGGTTGAGGGAAAAAAAAGGGCCTTTAGGTATCTTTAAAGGCCAAGCCACACGACTTCGTCGCATTTGCGTTGAAAACCATGACTACATAGACAGACTCAATCACCTTAAGGAAACCCTATCAAGCAGGAACTACCTGAACACTGCCCTTCAGAAAGCCTACACCGCTGCAACCAAGCTTGATCGAGCCAAGGTCCTCAAACCCCGCCCTAAGATCACAAGGACAACAACGCCTCTTCTTACTACTAAATTCTCAAACGCACTCCCCAACGTGAACAATATCCTCAGGAAATACCACCCAATTCTCACTAGCAACCAGAAACTTAATAATATCTTTCCCGACCCGCCCAGAGTAGCCTACAGACGGAACAGTAATTTCAAGGACATTCTTGTACACGCCAAACTAAGGACAAAGACGAAGCCAACATCCGGTCCCTGTGGCCGCTCCAGGTGTTCCACATGCAAACATATTCAATCTACTACTACAGTAAATAGTACAGCGTCAGATTACATTCACAAGGTAACTTCGAATTTCACCTGCACGTCAAGCAACGTAGTCTACTGTCTAGAATGTGCCACTTGTAACAAGCAATACATAGGTGAGACTGGACAAGAAATGCACACGAGACTCAACGACCATCGCGCAGATACAAAACACAATTTACCTAAAGCAGTAGCCAGCCACTTCAATGAGCACGGCCATATATTTGATGAAGCAAGACTATATACTACAAACAAATTTTCGTTCACCTCGCGAGAGAAAATATACAGAATCATACCTCATACACAAGTTTAAATTCCTGCACCCCACGGGGATGAATTTATCGCGTGGCAACTTAGAATCGCTAAAAGCAGTAACATAAACCTTAAATTGTTATACCATTAACAAAGGCGCAAAACAAGTTAAACCTCCAGCTAATCTCGATGCTCAACCTCACCTATTCTTCCATTTCCACTTCTTCACTGCATCTCCCCTACCACTCAATTTATTATCCTCCTCCATGCTTTTACTCATTGATAAACCATACGAACGCTTTTCCAGGTACACCTGTCACCTCAGTGTTCATGTTTCAAATTATATTTCTTCCGCTGTCACTCACCTGTGCCGGCCCTTTTTTTTCCCCTCAACCTCACCTATTCTTTCATTTCCAGTTCTTCCCTGCATCTCCCCTACCACTCAATTGATTATCGTCCTCCATGCTTTTACGCATTGATCAACCATACGAGCGCTTTTCCAGGTACACCTGTCTGCATCCCATGTTTAAATTTCTAATTATATTTTTTCTACACTGTCACCCTCCTGCGCGGTTTTTTTTTTCTCAAACGCGCGTTTTTTTTTCTCCACACGAGATCCACACCGAGACAGTCCAAAATCCCAGACGCCAGGATACCTTTTTCGGCGCCTTGACCACACAAGGTCTCGCCAATTCTGTATACCGCCGCGACGACGCCTAGGGCGAACTAGTGAGGCTAACGTCCCTTGACGGACCAAGCTGCTCCCTGTCAACCACAAAATTACCCGATGCCTTGATGCTACGCTACTCAAGTCGTGCTTTCAACTCGTATTGTGACCGGCACACTGACCGGCTCTTCAGGGACCCCAAACGCACGCCGACCACGACTCCTCCGAACGCTCACTCGCCTCTCGCTCCCCCAACCCCCTCTGACGGTTTTTTTTATAATTTTTTTGTCACTTTCTCGCTCTCCCGCTCTTGTCCCCTCGTCTTAGAAACCGCGCCTAGCCAGTCAAGCGCCGGCGCTCATTTTCTTTTCAGTCTCTCCCTTTACAGACAGCCACAGCGGACATCGACGTGACGTCACTCCACTAACCCTTTAAAACTAACCCGCCGAGGATGACGAGGCCGCCTTTGACGAAGATAGGTCCTCCTATCGAAACGTTGGCCAGCCTTTCTGAGGCACCTTATCCCTGTTTATAATCCATATTCCATCAGTATCTGGAGTTATTTAAAGGAGTACGTTTATCTAGGTTAATTACTAACTGGGAACCCTGATCATGAGAAGGAAATTTACAGAAGAATAAAATTGGGTTGTAGTGCATACGCCAGATATTACCAAAACCTGAGTGGTAGCTTACCACTGTCGTTGAAAAGAAAAGTGTACAATCATTGCATTCTACCGGTGCTAACATATGGGTCAGACACTTGGAGGTTAACAAAGAAGCTCGAGAACAAGTTAAGGACCGCAAAAAGAGCGATCAAACGAAAAATGTTAGGCCTAACGTTAAGAGACAGGAAGAGATCGGTGTGGATCAGAGAGCAAACGGGGATAGCCGATATTCTAGTTGAGATTAAGAGGAAAAAATAGAGCTGGGCGGGCCATGCAATGCGTAGGATGGATAACCGGTAGCAATTATAGTTACATAATGGATACCAAGAGAAGGGAAGCGCAGTAGAGGACGGCAGATAACTAGGGTGGGGTGATGAAGTTAGGAAATTTGCAGGTGCAAGTTGAAATCAGCTAGCACAAGGCAGGGTAATTCGAGATCACAGGGAGAGGCCTTCGTCCTGCAGTGGACATAAATATGATGAAATCTATGCGGACCCTTCAGACGCAATTTTCTCATAATCCAAGCCTGGTACTGATCAAGCGCTGCGAGGTTTCTGGAATGGTATTTCAGCAGTCCGCGTCGACTAAGTATTTGCCTTCAGTGTTCATTTAATTAAGGAATGAATCTGTGTGGCTAAGTTCGCGGACCGCTGCTGCAACTGTCCGTGCGTGTTTCCGGCACTTCGAGATGTACGACTTTCCTCGAGGATACAGAAATTCGCTTATCCGCCAGCGTTTTATCACTAACTTTCAAAGAAAGGGCTTCAGCCCCGGGATGCCGGCAAGACTGAGTACCGCTCATTAAACAACGGCAAAGCGAGTAGCGCCGCTTCCTGTCATAGTAAGTTTCGCGCATGATGATGATGAATGTAGTGTTTTGTGGCGCAAGGGCCTAGTATGGCCAAAAAGCGCCAGGCTGGTGTTAATGAGTTCGAATTGGAGCGATGAATTACGAGTGGTCGAAATGGCGTGGCTGTAGGGGCCTAAAAATAGTCCATGCAAAGTGCGTAAAATATACATATATTAAGATGAGGTTATGGCAATGACTAATGACGTGCTATGAGCATGAAATATGCATTGCGAATAAATGTCACAATATAAAAAATATTTCGGATGCGAAAATTGGCATGAAGCACTATTGCCTAAACAGAGCCCTTGAAACACAAAGGCCTGGAGGCCTTCATCCGACGCGCGAAAGGCCGGGGGGGGGGGGGAGGGGGAGGGAACGGAGGCGGCGTTTAGCTGCGGCACCAAGCGCCTGTTTATATCAGAGGCTCCGGCAACAGTCACCAACGCCGCACGCATTTTGTGCGAACGCAGGCAAAACGCCGACCGCGTGGACAAGTTCTGCGTGTTGCCGGTGCTGCTGCATGTCCAAGTTTATACAGCTGATAAAGCTACTATCATTACTCCGTATAGCTCTCTACAAATGTGCTATCGCAATGGATGCTTCGCCTTTCAGGTGAAACTGCGACAACTTTTTTAGTATTCCATTCAGTTGACCCTTCTGACGCGGAGTTAACCTCCAAGACAATTGTAGATGCCTTCAGTGAAATAATGAAGAATTTTGTATTGACAACGGAGGAGCCACTCAATGACCGTTTAAGGTTTTCAGACACTGAAATTGTTTTTAAGGCTCATCACGTGTGCTGGAGCTACTCACCTCGCTCAAAGAAAGGGCTTCTGCCGTTTTGGTCCGCACACTCCGAACTCGTAAAACTAGGTATCGCTGAGGCATATTGGCGAGCCACTCTCACGAGTTCGTGCGAGCACTCTGTTGAACAGAGCTTTTCAACACAGGTCAGCCGACTAAAATTAGCTGGCTACCCGATTAGCGTGTTGTGCAGCGTTGCTGATGACCTGGTGAAAGAGTTAAAGAAAAAGTTGTCGCAGTTTCACCTAAAAGGCGAAGCATCAATTGCGATAGCAAATTTGTAGAGAGCTATACGGAGTAATGATTGTAGCTTTATCAGCTGTATCAACTTGGACATGCAGCAGCACCGGCAACACGCAGAAGTGTTGTCGACGCCGTTCGCGTTTTGCCCGCGTTCGCACAAAATGCGTGCGGCGTTGGTGACTGTTGCCGGAGCCTCTGATATAAAAAAAAGTTGTCGCAGTTTCACCTGAAAGGCGAAGCATCAATTGCGATAGCAAATTTGAAGAGAGCTATACGGAGTAATGATAGCAGCTTTATCAGCTGTATAAACTTGGACATGCAGCAGCACCGGCAACACGCAGAACTGTTGTCGACGCCGCCGGCGTTTTGCCCGCGTTCGCTCAAAATGCGTGCGGCGTTGGTGACTGTTGGCGGAGCCTCTGATATAAATAGGCACTTGGTGCTGCAGCTAAACGTCGCCTCCCTTCCCTGCCCCTCCCCCCCTCCCCCAGAGCCTTTCACGCGTCGGAAGAAGGTACGTTTACTCTACATATATGGTGATTGTAGAGGAGGAAAGAGACGCCTACTTCTGCAGCCCTTAAGGGAGCACAGCGCAGAACGCGCGTTTGTTCTCCGCCGTGCGTTCACTCCCCGTGAAAGCGCGCGTCCCTCGCGCCCTTTCACTCGCACATACAGCGTTCGGCGGCGCGCGCCGACGATTTCATCTCCATTGACGTCATACGGAACCTCACGGCGACGGCGACGGCGACGCCGACGACAGAAATCTGCTTTTGAGTGTCCATATAATTGCTATCGCAATAATAGGCACTTGGTGCCGCAGCTAAACGTCGGCTTCCTTCCCTCCCCCCCCCTTCCCCCCACGGCCTTTCGCGCATCAGAAGAAGGCGCGTTTGCTCTACATATATGGTGATTGTAAAGGCGGAAAGAGACGCCTACTTCTGCAGCCCTTAAGGGAGCACGGCACAAAACGCGCGTTTGTTCTCCGCCGTGGGTTCACTCCCTGTGAAAGCGCGCGTCCCTCGCGCCCTTTCACTCGCACATACAGCGTTCGGCGCGCGGCGACGATTCATCTCCATTGACGTCATACGGAACCTCACGGCGACGGCGACGACCACGCCGACGGCAGAAATCTGCTTTGGAGTGTCCATATAGTTGCTATCGCAATAATACCGGAAAACAAACTCTGCAGTCACAGCCTTCGAAATGTAGGATTGCTGTTATTCCTTATGTACACTATGTTTCCCATAACATTAGGGAAATTGCGGCTAAGGCAGGAGTGAGGGTTATGTGCAATCCCCTAACAAACTGCGCATATTGTGCAAAATAGTCAACGGGGTGGATACTGTCACGCGAAAAAACTGCTCTATGAAGTATGCTCGCAAGTTCATTGTTTGTACAGCGCAGGTCGTATATCTATTCCTCTCACATGTAACCGTTGCTATATCGGGCAAACGGGGAGATGCATCAACGATGGCAAGCGCGAGCATGCTGCTTCAATAAAAGGCAACCTATACAGTCATCTGGCAACCCACTGTAACATGTGTGGTTGCAGCCCCATCTTTCAAGAGTGCAAAATAATTAGAAGATATCGTGAACAGCGCGCGTGTGAAATCTTGGAGACTTTTTGCATATTCGCAAGTGGTGATGCATGCGTCAGTTCTGCGTCCATCACGCTGTCAACAAAAAACCTGGATTATCTTCGTGGCTAACGCTTATCCTTCTGTTTATTTCTCTTTTTCTTTTCATTTCTTTTGTGTGACCTTCAATGATGTCTTTATATGCCGCTTCTGGAAATAAAGCATTTGGTTGTTAGTCAGCGCCCTGTCCTGTGCTCTTGTCCTGTGTTGCGCTGCTTCTGTTTTCTTTTCTTATGATGAACCAACCAGCCCCTTTAAACACGCTGTTAAAGTTTTTTACAGTTGTGTTGCCTTCACTGTGAAGGACATGGTACTTTGGATAGGTCTCTTCGTTTTGTTTCAGAAAGAACTGGAAAGGTGCTTCGGTGCGCCCTCGTTTCAGAGGGCCATCTTGTAGGGGGGGAAAGCGTTTGCCTTCGTAAGTTTGGCGGCGATGGTGGCCACCCACCACCGAGCCCAACAAGGGGACGCTACTAGGTTGGAAGAATACCTGCAGACGCCAGCCGTGCATCGGCGCTACAATCTAATATATTTATACCCAAGACTGGGTATATTACATCAGGTTAACCCTTGCCGCCAGGAAATTCGGAAGTAAGAAGAAGTGAAACGAACACAGGAAAGATGAAAAGGCGGGAGGAAAACACGAAGATTGGCGAGAGAGAGGCAGGAAAAGGCAACTACCGCTTTCCCCCGGGTGGGTCAGTCCGTGGTTACCGTCTACGTGAAGCGGAGACCAAAGAGGCGTGTTGCCTACGCTGAGGGGCCGTAGAGGTCCAAACACTCGGCATCGGCTCAACCCCCGGGATCCCTTTTTCCCCCGGACATGGCTAAGCCACGCACGGTTAAACGTGGGAGGGTCCAGCCCACGTGTGCTCGGGTCCGTGGTGTCGCCACACTCCAAACGCCTGCTTACGCCGACGCCCCTGCGCGGAAGTTTCGCGCACAGTTTCTGCACACACCTACCCAAACTGGCACGAAAACTGACGCCCACTCTATCGCCAACGTGCCAAGAACAATTTATTGAATTGGCGCACACTGCCGAACTAAACAGATAGCGCATGAATTGTCGAGGCTAAATGTTTCGTGACGGTCCAGAAGATTAAGCGAGTTACTAACGATAACAAATCTTTGCTACAAGGTATTACAATGTAGAAAACAGCTACGATTCAATGCTTGTGCGCAGCAAGAACAAACCCATAGAAACTGAGCACACCCGCAAGCGATTAGGCAGAAAATAATCAGATAGTGACTGCACCGAGGAACTTCACAGAGTCAGAAACGTGACAAACCATTATTTCAAAATAGTGCCACGGGGCAGAATTAACGAAGCATAGGTGTATTTACAGGGTATTTACAATTTCAGCAACGCTGCGTACACAAGATGGCTGCCCAAATCAGGCTCGCGATCTTCATGCGAAGTCGTCTTCTTTGTTTAAAGACACACCATGCCCAACATCACGCGTTGGTATGATGGGCCGTCTATCCTTCAAAACGGTAGCTCACAGAGATAAAAAATGAGCCTTGAACAAGCCGACGACCCCGCCCGAGCCACCCTGACCATGACGAATTATGGCGGGCAGTTGGGCTCTACCGGGAGGGGACCTTTTTTCAGGTGTCTCGCCATCCGCCCGCACCGTCGCGCCCGAGAAGGGGGTCAGTGTGCCCACATCCTCTCCCTTTCGTGCCCAGTGAGGTGCCAGTGCTTGGCATGAAGCTCTCGTCGCAGAAAAAGTGCCACGAACCTGCGGATTGTCGAGACAGGGTGAAATCCGTCTTCTGACGCCGGATTGGGGGAAGTAGACGGGACAAAGGGAACGAAGGTGTTAAAAAGGGGGACGCACGCTCGGTGAACTTATTTCGACAACCTGAACTTGCACGAGAACCTCATATTTTCAACATTTTATGAATTACTCTTGTAAATATGTAATATAAACGTGTGTGTGTAACCAGCATGGGCGTCGGGCCCAGACCCACGTTCCCTTACTCCACTTGCTGATGGGAAAACCCAAATCCTCGGACCCCAAGTCGCAACATTAGACGGCTGTGGTGAGATAGTCTACGCAGCGCTTCGACTTCGGCATGGTGAGTGTACGGCAATTCTCCTTGTTAACGTGGTTCTTCCTGGTAACAATGGTGTTAGAAGCCTTGTTGAAAGAAACTTGCTTCCACACTAATTCCTTGAGAAACTTGTGGGCAAAACAGAGGTAGCCATGGATTGGAGGACGTTGCGCAGAATGGACCTAAACGCGATGTGCGGGTAATTCGGGATATATTGTGGGAAACATCTAAAGAAGGCGGAGATCGTCAATGCAATCGAGGCAGGTGGCAGAGATTATGGGGAAATCGTGGAAGCTTGGGAGGATATCCAAGGCCAGAGGGAACGCGAACGAGAAGAATAACTCGAAATAAGGCAGGGCAGGCAAGAGGAAAAGGAATGCAAACGCAAATGGCAAGAAGTTCAGCGGAAACGAGAACAGGCCGAGCACAAAATTGGGATGGAAGAAATTCACAGAGAAATCCAGTATCTCAGGGTGCTGCAGGCACGGTCTAAGCTGCAGCTATTTAAGGACAGCCAAAACATAAAAACCTTTCTTGCTTTTTTTCGAGAAGATCTGCGCGGAGGTACAGCTGGACCGTGACTGTTGGTCTGTAGGGTTCTTCCCGGCGACGTGGCCTGTGTCTAAGCTCACCTTTCAGATGACGAGTACCGGAACTACGACATTGCTAAGAGAGCCTTATTCCGGCGTTTTGGTATTCCATTTGAGAGCGATAGGGAGGCACATAGTGACGGAGAGAAGTGCATTCTCCTGAGGCGACTGAGCGATAGGTCGCTCTAGAAATCGCGGTTGAGGACGCGCCAATGAGGGAAGAGCATGAAAAGTGCGAGATAGCCGAACCCTCACAGCCTGAGCGTGAGAAAAGCGAGACCGTCGCCGGTATAAAATCGGGGGCCATTCCGGAGTCCGTCCCCTGCGAGGACGAGGCTTGTTCCAGCGGCCATGAGAATACTGTTATGCTGCACGGCGCCGCCGAAGGAAGAGGAAGTAGAAGTGGGGGCGAGGGGCTGGCCGCTGCCTTTTGGGCTTGGATGACCGCCCTCTCCCTCGTGCTACACTCTAAAAACAGAGTTCCGGGAACTCTCTTTGAGGGAGTATCTGCTTGTCCCATATTTCACTCCTTGTTCAGGAGTAAAAGGCCTCCATCTCGGAGAGCGTACAGCAACTCCCCCGGACAGAGTAATAGTACTCCTCCTCAACAGAGTGCTAGAACTCCTTCCAGAGTACAAATACTCCATCCCGCAAGAGTATTAGTACTCCCTCAAACCGAGTGCTTCTACTCTCCCAAACAGAGTGTTTGTACTCCTTCAGACAGAGTGCTAGTACTCCTCCCAGTTGTGTGAAAGCACTCGCTATGCAGTGCTATGGTCACATCAGAGGCGATTCACAACGCTTACAGTCGGGAATATTTGATTCCTTCATAAGGAGCTCCTGCACTTATGCTTGGTGAATTGGATTTGATGTTTAGTCGCCGAGTCACTCGAATGAAAGATATTTTTCTTAAAAGGTCAACATTTTTATTGATCAAACAGTCACAAGGCAAACTGAGTAAAATTTCGAAAAACATACAGATACACATAAATTCCGATTACAAGAATTTTGATGAACTTTACAACACATCTTGCAATAATACATAAACATTTTCTTTAACATTTCATCGCTAATGCAGTGAGAAATATTTTTATTTTCAATTGGAAACATTGAAAAAATGAAAGTATACAATGTTTTATAAAATCAAACAAATAAACATGCGCAAACTCGCGATGTTTTGGCACTACGATTGGAGAGAAAGATGCACCACATTACTGGTAAGAAAAAGCATTTTAAGCACTAAACTCGTGTAGTTATATACCGTAGGTTATCAGATGAGCTGCTATAGCATGAGGCAGGTATATTAATTTCCGCAGGAAAAGTATTTTCATGCGCAAATTACTTTCAAGACAGCAGCTCGTTTGATAACATCCTATGTAGCGTATGGATGCTCCTGACTGAGAGTATACTGTATATTTAGAAATGTGTTGTATATTTTCGTGTAAAGCCGCACCGTCTAGTTTTGGCTATAATATTTCACATAGTTATTCATGCATGGGCTGCACCCCCTTTTTTTCTAAACGCGCATCTTGCCGTGGTTGTCCAACACTATCTCCCCTCGGTATCAAGGCAGTACAGTAGCGTATCATAGCTCCCAGTCGGTTGGATCCAAAGCTGGTAGTCTTTTGGCAGAAAGCTCGACTTCACTCTTGACGTCCTCATGCAAGTAATTTCCTGGTGCTGTCGGGATCGTGCCATCGCGCTTGCTCACGCACTGTATTTCGTAGACAGCTATTGCCACAGCGCACTGGCGCATTTCACAACTGTTGTGGTATTCTTGTTGTCTATTGTATAATTTTATTTCTCATAAGACATCACGTGATAGTTTGTTCATTTAGGGCAGATGCATATTCTAATGATCTGATCAGGGAAGTGGGGATTTTTGCTTGTAAAACAATCTTTTCCGTTTCATTACTAATACATGGCACATCCCAGTAAAAAAATCCGTCAAAGTGTTCTTGTCGGAACAACTACATTCTTGTCGGCAACGACAAGATTCTTGTTTGCAAGCACAGAAATACCTGTTTGCTGCCTTCCGACACCGACAGCAATGCTGTTTGCAACGACAGCATGTCTGTTTGCAGCCTTCCGACACCGACAGCAATGCTGTCTGCAACGAAAGAATTCCTGTTTGCTGACTTCCGACACCGACAGCAATGCTGTTTGCAACGACAGCATGCTTGTTTGCTGCCTTCCGACACCGACAGCAATGCTGTTTGCAACACACAGCATTCCTGTTTGCTGCCTTCCGACATCGACAGCAATGCTGTTTGCAACGACAGCAAGCCTGTTGGCTGCCTTACAACACCGACAGCAATGCTGTGTGCACGATTGACTAGCAGATCGACACTAACGACAGAGCGCCAATATGGCGCCCGCGATTAGATGGGCACTGCGAAATGCGTCGGGGCGTCGACGCATGTTAGCTAATGCACGCATTTATGAAGGCACGAGGCGACACCAAACCACAGGTATTCGATAAAGTGTATCTTCATGAAAGATCGATGCAAGTAGATTGGTATGGTGAGCTATCAATGAAGTAGGAAAGACGTCGCGATGAGTTGCCAAGGAAGCCCTCTCTTCTGCATGGCTCCGGCATTATTTGTAAACGCTGAAAACAGTCGTCCACGCGTGTCAGCTGCGTGAAGGCAAGAGGGAGTTTACGGGTGCATGCGCACATGACCAAAGTTGTCTTCTCAGTTGGTCTGTATGCCGGCGTATTTCTGAAGCTGCGCGCGGCAACTATATGCGAGCACCGGTAGAGACTATATAGACAGTTTTAGAAGATCGGTGGTTACGCTCCGCGCCGCTCAGATTTCAATCATGCTCCGAGATACTGCAGGGAACTGCGTAGATTTCGCATTTGATAAGCGCGTCTTGCCGAGACGCGAGCGACGCGCTATCAACTCGGCTGCAAAACGACGAAGAGGCCAAGTAGACACCGCTATCACGCTCCACTCAGTCGGCTTTGTAGCGGAGCGAGGGATGCGGTCTTCGTTCCGCTGCCGATATGAGCGTCGTGCGCAAGCGCAATTATATCGTCCCCGCTAAGCGGTTGTGTGGCATTTGCTAGCATATGCCGGTCTGAGCGGGGCAGACAGCAAGCGCTCAGCTAAAACAGCTGATCGTATGCGCGCTCGATGTTATCGGAAGCGTATCAATGTTTCGTTCGGTGCAAGTCGATCACCGCAGGGAGATTGTATTATGCTTAACTTTGACTTCGTGCGTAGCTGTCGTGCCCAGTCTGCGTGTACGGTGGCAGCGTATTCAAGCTATTTTACACATTTTTTTGTGTATGGATATTCCCCCTCTTGTGAGAATGAATACAAATTTAATTTCATTTTTTATCATATAATAAATCAATCACTTTATTGTTGTATATTCATAGGTTAATTACACCAGGGTCTCAATGTACAAGACTGCAGCACGGAGAAGCAGCTGTAGAAAGCATCACACAGCACTGCCCAAATGTTTGCTGCTGGAACAGCATAGATGTATGCCATACATGTTCCTCGTTCATTACAGACATGAAAACGTTTGACCACATTGCACAAATGCAAATGCATAGGAAAAAAGTGCTTGTAAAATGACAATGTCACTTCGTAGCACTGTGCACAGTAGCCACCAAGTGAAGCACAGTGATAAGACTTGCATGACTTAGTATTACAACCATACATACTTGCAGTAAAAGTTCCCTTTGTGCTAGTGTGCAAGATACAGTTGACAGCACCATGAAAAAACAAACAACAAAAAATGCGTAGTATAGATAAAGCGAACATTAAAATAACTGACTAACAGAAGTGAATTTGGATAGCTGCTACAGTCCCCTTTCTAACACTACAAACGCTTCTAAGGAGTCAACCCTCTTGGTTTTCTGCCATGCATGTTCTAAGCAAGTTGATGCTCACAAATGCATGTTACAAAAATGAAGCAGTACTATTTTCTTAATATTTATTTTTTAATATTCTCCCTCACTGTCATTTACACAGCATCCAGTCATGGCCTATTAAACTTTCATGCCACAACAGCAGCAAAACTGACAAAAGGCATCTTGAATTTTTTTCAAGCAGCTGCTTTTGTCCACCAATGCAACAAAGCTATGCTGTCTTTGCCAAGGTTAAGAGCACAAGTGGCACGTGGTTAGCAACCAATGAGTAGAAAAACCAGTAGGCATAAAGCAAGAGCTAAGGCCACTTAACCCTTTCACACCGTTCCTTTCGCACCGCGGTCAAACGCCAGCTGCACATTCAGCCCAAAGCAAGAACAAAACTTATACAAACTGCCACAGGGACACAGTGTAGAGAGCACTCACCGTCGGACAAGCAGTTTTCTTTTGAAACTTCGGAGGGAACCCTATCTGGACGGAGGGGACAGTTTTGAGAAAGCTAGGGCACAGATTGCGGCTCATTAAAGGTCCTAACAGGTTAGTACGACAACATTGCGATCACATCAAGCCCAGCACTATGAGACACAACATAGAAGATTGAGCGATATAGGATAACAGCTGTACGCTAACCATGAGCAGCGTGCCACTCCCATGTACATTTGGGATACGAGCAGATAACCGCACGTCATTGGAAGCCGCTCAGGGACACTGGAGCCTCTCAGGAAGCTGGAACACCAGTGACCGAGCTAGACATCGGTACTGTCCCTTACCCTGCAATTGTGGATAAAGAGCGGAACACGTCTGCAGCGTCATGACCACAGTGGGAAAATGACGCCCTCGAAATCACTACGGCGACTCCATCTGAGAAGGGAGGGAAGTGTGTACAAGCAATGCACCACCGCTCCTCAGTTGGAGGAAGCTTCACCAGTGCAGCAGAAACGGGAAGCGATCCCAGCCCGAGTCAAGTTCCAAGAATCCCGTGAGGATCTGTGAAGTGAAGTGTCAAATCCTTGAAAACCGCCAACTGATGCTTCAACTGTGGAACAGATGTATCACTCTTAAGGGACACCGAATACTATCATTCACAAACACCTGATGTTCCGCAATGTCAGTGCATATTGGATTTCGAGACAACTGGCAGTCTTTGATTGGCACAGTAGACTGCAAACTAGCATAAAGCTTGAAGAATGTTGTGACAGGAAAGGTTTTGTGACAGATTTATTTGCAAGGTCATCACCTATGACAAGATGTGGGTGAATCATTTATAAAAGTTACACTTGCCTAAACAATGAGCACATATGGAAGCTTCCCAAAACAAGACGTTTCGAGCACCTCAGTCGGCAGGTGAACTCATGGTCTGGGTTTTTGCGCGGATAGATGTAGCATCATTTTGATTTCCTCCCTAGTAGTGAGACTAGCTGAGCAAGTACACGAGCAGTGAGCAAGTACAGCTGTGAGGTTCTCCAACGTGTAGACAGTGCACTTAGGAAGAAACGGCCCTGCTTAAATACCATGGGGGTTTTCTTCATCCAGGAAAATATGTGTGCACATACAGTGCACCACACAATGGGCACTCTACAAATGATCTTGGATGAGAGGTGCTGCCGCATCTGCTATAAAAGCCCAACTTCACCCCAAGACTCATTTCTTGGGCCACTAGGATAATGAAGTACAGTAGGCTGTCCTTGCATGGCTGCAACATAAAAGAAATCTTTCTACGCTGCTGGCATCCTTGTACTGCCAAAATGAAAAGGGATTACCTCGAAAAATTAAATCACTTCCATGCATGTAAACATGTTTCATAATCCTAAAAAATAAAAAGTCTAAGCTTGACTTGAGCACCTCTCATGCGCTCACCAACAGAATTAGATCAACTGATGCATTAGTCTTCGTGACTTGATGAATGAGTTTGAGCTTCAGTCCACTGCAACACTTTTAGTGATAGCCATGCACTTCGCTCAGACATAAAGCAGTTGTCCCAGAAAGATGGATCATGATTTTTCAGTTACAAGCCTATATTTTGAAGAAAGTACATACGGTTAAATTATAGCAGCCTGCTACAGTTCGACGGATGACACAATTCGGAATTCATAAATACAACTACTCTACCTTAATATTGACTCTATAACTCACTTTCCAGAGTCAATTGTACCTGCAATCTTGAAATATGAAATAAACATTCAAATTCCGATTAGTTCTTTTCCACCTTATTAAGTAACTCACACAAATATGATACGTTGCCAACATTTAAGAAAACACACTGCAATGTTATATCGCCAACACAATACAAGGCGTGGTTCTCAGATGGAGGCGGATGACGGCGCCACATCAAATGAACCGGGTGCAGTGAGCAGCTGCTGGCAGTGAAAGTACATAGTGCCCGAAACGACATAAATGGTTAAGATATAGCAGTACATGCCATCGGACATTTTTACATAGGAAGAGCACATTTTTCTTGGAACAGAGTACTCAGAACTGTGAAAACAATCGGGCCAACCTGGCACCTCAAATACTTGCACATTTGTGGGAGGGTACCAAATCATGATACGAAAAGCCTTTTCACATTTTGTGGAATATCATGAATTGGTCGTGCTTGTCCAAGAGCACATGTTTGAAAGCACCTCTTATACGTGTGCTCCAGCTCTTTCTTTGCAGACAACAGACAAGACGAAAGTTCTACTTGTGCTGAAGCAGTCCGGTGGGCCTGGTGCATGATGCACCGTTCAGCAATTTGAACAGGCACATGCTTGGCAGCTGTTACAAGCTCGAGCGCCTTACCAATGCCATCTTCAAATGGAAATGTTGAGGTACCCCAAAGAGGGATAAAACATCTGTGCGCACTTTGAAAGATGCAACAACTAATGCATGTTAAATGTCATTGCACTTTCTTCGTACAGCTTTGCAGTGTGCTGAATAAATGCTAAGAGCAACATTTCAGCGGCACAGATTTGAGCTTCTGTGACAATATCTTTTAACAAAATAAAGACTGCTTGTTTAAGTAGCACAAAATGTGCCACGTATGCTCGAGGAAGTATGCATCATGACAGACAATACTAAAATAAAAGCCGAGAGCGCCATTCAGCAGCCTTCCAATGACCGATCTGACAGGGGCCGTCCCGACCTTGACAAAATTATGGGTGGCCTTACTGAACGTAATCTTGCATCCACAATTAAACTTCAAGTGCCTACCTATGTACCACGAAGAACCAGTACATGATAGGCACAATTCAATCACTTTCTTTGTCATGCCTTCCCAAACACAATGCATATAGTCAGGTGGCAGCCCTCAAACAAGATCAAGGCCTTGCAACTTGATAAGAGTTGATGGTCCCTTGATGCCACAAACGGGTTCCTTAAGCTGAGCTGCTTGAACCATTCCTTTGAGCACACCACTGTGTTTCCTGTCAGGTGCATTCTGGCTGTTGAAAGGGTACTTCATTGTGCCTGCAAGCAAAGCATCAATTGCACTAAACATCAGAATGATATCTGCATTTAGAATGTTCAGATAGACACTGCAGTGAAAATATGCAAGATTTTAAAACACTTCCAGTAGTCAAACATTTCACAGATGGCCCTCATGCAAAATTGATGGCATCTCTCGATAGCACAGCACAACTGGGGAAAAGGCGCCATGTTGCAAGACTACACCCACCGCAAAGAGAAAGAACCTGCCTAGGACTGTCCAAGACCTGCAGTTTGCATGAGCCATGCAAAATATTCCTAACATTCGCCGGGTTCATCTTTTACCGCGACAAAAAGGGCAGCGAAAGAGAAATTTCAGATATCAGCTAGTAACGAAGGACACATATTTTTTTCTTGCGCATATATGCCCCAAAACAACCAGCATGAGCAGCATTTTATCACAGCCTATGTTGCCAGATTTTCTAGAAGTATAGCTACTGTTGAAGTAAAATATGATTGATTTAACTACATAATGCATTTTTATGCAAGGAAGTGAACGCTTGCTATTTTTTTCCATTTGTGATTCTGACAAGTTTCTTTGAAACTTACAGTTGCACGACATCCTGAACTACACTTAACTGAGGTGTGAATTACAATGTCAACATCAGTGCACTGTAATGTTTCGAGTGGCTCGTGAGCATTGATTAAAATAATTTCAATTTTCAACAAACACAATCACTCCAGTGCAAGTGGTGTTGTAAAGGCTATTTCGCATGGCTCACGAATGCCGCAGGTCTTGGACAGTCCTAGTCAGGTTCTTTCAGCTTTGTGACGGGTACAGTCCGATAATATGGTGCATGCAAGGTCTATAGCGGCATTACCATGCAGTTTCTGTTACACGAGCAACTAAGAGGTCAGCTTCTGTGCCTTGGGCCAAATGCTACTTAGAAACCACACATCTGAATGGTAAAAGAAATGCAAACTGTCAAATTCTAAGAATGGAAAACAAGTTAGTGCAATGCAGCTGTGTGTACTGTATCCTGAATTCACACGTCTTTATCAACATCACTCACCTCATGGCGACACTAAAATCACTGTTTCCATTTATTTCCCTTCCCACCATAGAGCAGAAACTTTTCTTGCAAGTATTTCAGCGATAGAAAAAATTGCACTAAAAAGTGATGCGCGTGAGCTAAACTGCCTTAATTAATAGTGCTTCAAATAGTTTTCCTGGTTTTCAGATTTGTATTGCTGTTTCCTAGATTCGGAAATACAGCAGTCGCCCAAACTGGAAAGTGCAAAAGCTAACTCTGCGCTTGTTCTACAGTATCAGCTGCTAGCTAGGGGCACTTTCTGCACAAATCTGTGTCGTTACATCCAGGCACACCACCTGTATGATCATAGGCTGCTGTATGCCAATGCCAAACACGATATCATTAAGGTATTACATGTTTTGTCAGATCTTCAACAAATGTTAAAACATTTAAGCGGCAGGCCACTGAAAGTGATGACATAATTGCATCATGAAATAGTGTGGTAAGATGCAATCAATATAAAGATACATCAGGCATGGTCAACCAAAACTGCTGATGCACCAAACAGGTAAAACAAAAAGCAGTAAGTGGATAGCTTTAATTGTTAATGGCTACAAACTTTCCTGCGTATGTAAAATCCAGTAAATAGGTTTGACAAGTTATTTGGTATTCTTCAAGTCTGCAGCACATACACTAAAACACGGATCAGAGAAACATGAGACGTAAAGCTTTTTTGACAGCCTGTGCTTTAGTGTGTGCACATTAGAGCACTGCACGGGCTCGGGCTTTCCCGAAAGCCCGGGCCCGGCCCGGCCCGTGGGCCGGGTCGGGCCGGGTAGAGGAGTTTTTTCACGGGCTCGGGCCGGGCTCGGGCACGGTGTGTGCTTTTTGACCCGGGCTCGGGCCGTGCTCGGGTTTTTTGACGCGGGCCCGGGCCGGGCTCGGGCTGTCTGCGAGTTATTCTCGGGCTTCTCAACTCTGAAAAACATGTATTTTTCGGTCTCGGGCCAGGTTCGGGCCGGTTTCGAGTCGGGCTCGGGCCGGGCTCGGGCTTAAGGTAAAGGGGTGGCGGGCCGGGCCGGGCGGCTAGCGTAGAAAATAATTCCGGGCCCGGGCCGGGCCCGGTCTCGCCATAAAAGTTTTGATCGGGCTCGGGCGGGCTGCCCAATGTAAAAAACGGGCCCGGGCGGGGCCCGGGCCGCAAAAATCGGCCCGTGCAGTGCTCTAGTGCACATCACATTCAAATAATACCAGGATGCATAAGCAAATTCCTTTTCTCATAGACTTGACAATAGCCATTACAATTAATGGCAAAATGCTGTTTATCTGAGCTCACTTACCATCAATAAGCATACCTTGCTCCAAGCACCAGCTGCATCCAAAGTACCCATTATACTGCTTCCTGTTTAGGATAGCTGCTCTTGCCGGGGAGTCAACACAACAGACAACAACGTGCACTGCTGACTGAACAGTTCTTCCAGTGTGTGACCACACCAGCTTTCCAACGCTGTTGATCTCTTCGACAAACTGCATCAGGGAGAGCATTTGAATACCACACACCTGAAGCTAGCACATTTTGCCACAGAGATAAAACTGGAAGTTCATTAATCATCACTTCAATTGGCCATATGGAGTTTTTGCTCGTATCAAACACAGGTGCTCCATCTCTGTTCATGGTCAAAGTGATGTCGCTCCATGTCATGTTCCTCTGCTTTCTAACACTGCGGTAGAGAATGCCATTCGTGATGTCAGCAAACATGAGGAGCAGATGCAATCTTCTGTAAATTAGAATGCAAGGTACGGCCAACCTGTTTTAGCAGTACCAGAAGCTGCTGCCTAATGTTGAATATCAGAAAAAAAACTTGCAGTAATAATTAAATGTTGCAGCTTCTCACTGCTGCAAGAAGCACAATTGATGGTGTCTTCGTCTTTGGCATCATTGTATCTCTCCCAGATATTGATGACAGGGCTGCAGTATAGATGGATCCTGAGTGCTTTTCTGTTTTTCCACAGCCTCCTCATAGCATATTTAGTGCATGGCACAACTTTCTCCCCAAACAGAGCATTTATTAAAATGAGAAGTCCTTGTAGTTGTGCCCACGTAAGACCTGAAGTAACAACATATGCCAGTATGAGCAGCATAGCCTGTGCCCTTGTTGTTTTCTGGTTTGGAAGGTACTCCTCTGAGAGCTTTGTGAAGTACATGTACAGCATGCTCACTTTCTCCAGCACCATTCTCTGGTTGACTGTCTGCATCACCCTTGTGCCCTTCATCCATCCACTTCCGAACTATCATCACTCAACTCAAAGACAGAACTGAATTCATCGCAACCGAAGTTCACTGTACCTTCATACGCAGTGCCTATTTCACTTGCAGCTTGGTTAGTGTCTTCTACGTCGCTGACAAGTGCACTCGTGCTTGCACAAGCATACATTTCTGAAGCAAAATTGGAGTTGATGTGCCTAAGATATCAGCTTCATTCTCGCTCGATTATACACTACTGACATTCGTGGAAGGGCTGTTCAGGTTTTCCAGGTTCATCTGAAAGGGCAAACAAATAAGAAATTTTATCTTCTAGGGATACGAACTACAAAACAAGTGTCACATTCACAAGAAACATACATAGGGCATAGGAAGGCAACGGTGAGATTACCACTCTTGCGCAAAGCCAGTTCACTGATTAATATGTAACGCAAAAAGGACTGTGTTGCTCTATATATTAAATTGAATTATGGGTGCGACAGTGTATGTCCCACGTGCTAACTTCATAATGGTGCAGGAAGGTGCAGGTTTACCAACTCTGTCTCGGGTAATGAACAGGACCCTGATAAAATGCGCTCCCTAGGGAGTCGGCTATTATTCTGCCATTAGCCACTTCCGGCTGTGTCCTTTTGCAAATACCCTGCCTTGTACATAGAAGCAGCGTTCACACAAGGACGTAGGTCAGCTTAGGTACCACTATTAGAGGGAACATGCACGCGTGTGGCTGTTGTTCTGTAAAGTGCCATCTGCTGGCGCCCGCTCGGCACAGGCACAGAGTGCGGATGAGGCAGTACGCTCCATGCATTGTCTGCAATTACACCGCCCAGTGCTTGGTAGTAGCAGAAGACACACGGAGCACAGAGCGCCAGTGGCTTTCTGCACCAAGCGGGTGCCAGGCACCAGCAGATGGCACCTCATGGAGCATTGGTCACATGCTCGATTGTTCCCTTTTACAATGGTAGATCCTGTACGTTGCATTGTTCCAGGCTAAGATCGTTGCTGTTACACGTGAATGATTCAATTAATTTTATGGCACGTCCTTCCAAAATAAATCGCGCTACCATAAACCCTCCAAGATGCGTTACCAAAAAGCCCACATTGCAACCCTCGTGATCCTTGGTTGCAAGCAACATTGGTTGTAACTGCACTCCGAAGAAACGTGCGCGTCACGATCGAGTGCTAGCACGAAAGAATGCCCGCTTTCCCCGCGTCGTGACCGATTGATGCGCGAGGCAGCACTCAAGTTTACGCGTTTCTTGACTCGGGAAGCACACTGGCGGCTTGGACGCGTCATAGTTTGCACCTCATGCAGTAACACTTGTAGCTGCTTTCTGTTATTCGCAGTATGAAATACTGAAACTTCCAATAATGACACGTACCTGACTTGCAGCAGTGGAGGACCTTGGTCTTTTCAGAAAAGCATGTACTCTCGAGTTTGCTGTGGCACTTGAACGTTCGAGTCCGGCTGCAGGTACTGCCTATAATATTTCCTCTGATTTTGGGACTTGCGACGTTCGAAGTCAAAATTTTTCCCTGGGGCGAACACTGCGGGGCAGTCCAATGTGACTATACGGACTATATTAATATAAAGGTGTAAGCAATACCTAGTCGCGATCACGTCAACTGCAAGCTTTTAGTAAGCTTTAGTAAGCTTCGCTTCGCCTTGCGTTAGTGATCAGAATCACGTTATTACTGACGACATCGCACAATGCTAGGCCAATGTCAAATTATTACGGGTTAGATTATAAAGGTTATTATGTCATTAAAATGCGAAAGAAATGTTCTAATTTATTTGTTTGGCGTGATTACAGCCAAATGCCTCATACGCAAGGATGTTATTGTAGATCGGTTGCCGTGAAAGCTTGTAAAGTTGCTGAAAGCCGTGAAAGCATTCAGAAAAATGACGAACTGATAAGTTGTTCATTTTAAATAACCTTATAAATAAATGATTTAGAAAACTGACATGGAGTGCAGAGGCATACATATCAAGAAACAAGTAATGCATGCATATACGATTGATTGATTTATTGATTGAATAAATGTTTTTGCTTATGGGATGGCGAAAGGGAAAAATGTGCTTTGTGTTTCTGTTTCTTCGCTAGTTTTATTTTGCTAGCACAAGATGCGATCTAAACAAGCTAGAGAAACACAACAGCGGAGAAGATGGTTTTCGGATATTGCAATGGAGAAAGATACTATATCTTAATTTTACTCATGCTTGCTCATTCATTAAGAAGCACGCACACATGCCAGACAAGAAAATGGCTAGATGAATTTCTGTGCCATGTGAACTGATCCTACCATAGAGTCAACCATGATCGATGTCATTGCATATTTAGTGGCAATGCTACCATAATTTCGTGAGTGAGTGAGTGAAACAACTTTATTTAGACCAGCGGATTGAGGCCTGGGCCTAGGCCGCGCCAGGGGCGGTAGAGAGACCCTGTCTCACGGCCCCTCTCGAGCTCGCTGGATGTCCCATAGTTGAACTTGCAGATCTGAGCTGATCAGCGCGGCTTTCCACCGCGCCCCAAGCTGTTCTGGGGAGACTGCATATTCATCCTGAACATGTGCGCAATCCCATAGAATGTGTTCTAGGGTGGCGTGTTCTGTCCTACATAATTTGCACAAGTAATCTGGGTATAGTTCTGGGTAGATGCGATGTAGGTGCACCGGGTTGGGGAAGGTTCTAGTTTGAAGTCGCCTCCAGTCAACCGCCTGAGATCTGTATAATTTGGAGCTAGGAGGTGGGAATATGCACCTCGACTTTTGGTAGAAGCGGGTGACGTCGCAGAATGTGAACATTCTGTCCTTCTCCTTCCAGGTCTCCCCTCCCGTTCCTTCGGGGGAAGCTTCTTCGCGAGCGCGGTAAATGAGACCTCGCGCGACGCGGTGGGCTTCCTCGTTGAGGTTGGGAGCGAGGGACTCACAGGAGGCGTGGGCTGGGAACCAAATGATGTATCTGTCTTCGAATTCCTCTGATGATATTTACTGTGTTTTCCCGTGGAGTATGTTAGCAGCCTCGGGAGATATTCTTCCTAGCGCATAGTTTCTCATGGCTGACTGCGAGTCGCTGATGACGTATCTATATTTGGGGGAAATTAAGGCCTGAGCGATAGCTACTTCTTCTGCAATTTCACTGTTATTAGAGCGTATCGAGCATGCGCTTATGCACTCGTGGTCGGAGTTTATTACTACTGCGACGTAGGTTTCGTGACTCGGGTACTCCGCTGCGTCCACAAACAACGCCTCCTTGTCTCTACCGTATGCCTTGAGTAGAGCTTTAGCTCTGCTCTCCCTCCTTCCCTGATCAAGTTCGGGGTGCATATTTTTAGGCAGAATGGGGACCTGGATCTTTTGCCTGATTACCTTGGGAACCGACACTTTACATCCTTGTTGATTGTGATAGGTTATCCCTAATTTGCTGAGGATACTCCTACCCGTGCGCGAACCGGCTAGTCTCTCCAACTGAGCAATCTGTTGAGCCTCTATCAGCTCCTCTAACGTGTTGTGTACACCCAGTTGAAGTAGTCGCTCGGTGCTGGTGCTATCTGGAAGGCCTAGAGCTTGCTTGTACGCCTTTCGTATGAGTGCGTTGATCTTATCTTTTTCGGCTGAATACCAATTGAGGTATGCCGCCACGTATATAATGTGACTTATGGCGAAGGAATATATAAGTCTGACGACGTTAGCTTCTTTCATTCCCTGGTGTTTGTTTGTGACTCTCTTGATTAGCCTTATTGCGTTGGTGACTTTAGTTACTAGCCTCTTGACGGTTTCTCCGTTAGTGCCCTTAGATTCGATGATGAGTCCTAGGATTCTAATGTGTTCCACTTGGGAATAGTCCTGCCGTTTTTTGGTGCGAATTTGGATTTCTTTGTAGGCTCGGTTGCGGTTGTAGCCCTTGGGTGGTCTGCCTTTGAGCGTGGGTCGATAGAGGAGGAGTTCGGATTTATCCGGCGAGCACTCGAGGCCAGTACCTTCGAGATACTCCTCGATCGTGTCGACGGCCTCCTGTAGTTTCTGCTCTATCTCTCCGTCGCTACCTTCAGACACCCAGATGGTGATATCATCTGCATACAAGGAGTGATGTATTCCATGTACAGAGTTGTGCCGTTGCGGGAGTCCTATCATTATTAGATTGAACAGCATAGGCGATATGACTGAACCCTGCGGGGTGCCAGCGCTACCCATGTGTCTCTCCTCAGATCGGAGTTCTCCCATTACAAGGGATGCCGTTCTGTCCGTTAGGAAGTCCTTGACATAATTATATGCTCTCGATCCTAAGCTTAATTGGCTTATCTGATTTAATATAGCTGTATGCGCTGCTTTGTCGAAGGCTTTTTTGAGGTCTAATCCTAGTATCGCCCTAGTCGATCTTGTTTTATTGTCTAGGATCTGCTGTTTAATTTGCAGCATGGCGTCCTGTGTGGATAGCTGGGAGCGGAACCCCAGCATGGAGTCTGGGTAAATTTCCTTCTCCTCAAGATAGCTATTGATTCTATTGAAGAAAGCGTGTTCCATCAGCTTTCCAGCGCAGAACGTGAGTGAAATGGGGCGTAAGTTCGACAGATCGGGTTGTTTTCCGGGCTTGAGGATAACGATTACTTTAGCATCTTTCCATTGTGCTGGGATGACGCCTTCGGCCCAACATTCGTTTATATATTGCGTGATGTTCTCTATTGCTTGATCGTCTAGGTTCCGGAGAGTTCTGTTGGTGATCCCGTCCGGTCCCGGTGCGGATTTGGTGTTTAGCTTCTGTAGCGCTGCCCTAATTTCAGCTACGGTGAACTCCTCGTCCAGGAGCTCGTTTGTGTCTCCGGTATATTGCCCGTGCTCTATGACGGGGTTTATGGGGATATATATGTTGCTTGCTTCGGCGACAAAGTCCTCCTCGCTGCCTTTATACTGCTGCATCAGCTTACGCAAAGTTTGCATATGTTCCGATTTGGTGTTATGTGGGTCGAGCAGGTGTTTGAGCATGCGCCATGTCTGACCTGCGTGCATTTGCCCATCCAAAGCATTGCAAACCTCGTTCCATTGTTGTTTGCTTAGCTGCTGACAATGTTCTTCAATCCGCTTGTTGAGCTTGGCTATACGCTTGCGCAAGCTCCTATTGGGCCTCTGCCCCTGCCATCTGTTCTGTAGTGATTGTTTGGCCTCACACATGTGCGCGAGACGGTTATCAATATTTTCTATGGGGGGATCGGATGTAATCGTTTGCGTGTGGCAGCACATTCCTAAAAGCGGCGCGCACGATCTACACGTTAAGTAAACCATGTCGTACCTATGCTATAATTACTCGGCAAGGATCTGAGTGGCGTTGCAGAAGTCGTGGGCGGCTTTTTTCGTTGCGGGGTGCTCTTTTCGTCGCAACAATAGGCTGGATTTTTTACAAGTAATGCTCCAAGAGGGCACATATGTAAATGGCAAATGGAGGCCTTAGGAGAACACTTGACATTAAATAAAGCAGGCAGCGCAGCATCTCTAGGGCACCCAAAGGGCAGCGGGGGGATCAAAGTTGGAAGCAAGTAGGTCCGTGAGTAGGGGCCTCGGCGAGCCCCAACCCATGGACCAGGCTGGGTTGTGGTTTTGGTGTCCCCATTGCCGCTTCCGTGTTCTTGAAGCGTGTGGTGTCGCGGCAACTGCACTCCAATATAATGAGAAATAATGGTACGTTGTGACAACTAGTAAATAAAAAACTATTAAAGAAATATCCAGCCACCACTAATTTGCTATGCTGAGTTCTGCCCCACCGCGGCCAGTTAATCCCCGCTAAAATGCTCTGCTTGGAGTGCACCTGTTGCTTTAAAAAAAATTATGGGGTTTTACGTGCCAAAACCAGTCCTGATTATGAGGCACGCCGTAGTGGAGGACTCCGGAAATTTAGACCACCTGGGGTTCTTTAACGTGCACCTAAATCTAAGTACACGGGTGTTTTCGCATTTCGCCCCCATCGAAATGCGGCCGCCGTGGCCGGGATTCGATCCCGCGACCTCGTGCTGCACCTGTTGCTTCTAGAACAATTACTTTTGTATGATTCTGGTTGTTGAGAAACCTTGTGCTTATGATCTGTATTTCAGCGCCCAATGTGTCGCACGCAGCTTCGGTGCAATTACAATTAAGCTTGTAATTCCTCTTCATTTATTACTCGGGCAGAAATGTGCAGTCTTTTGTTAATTAGTTTGTATGCATGATCACCGTTTCTAAACAGAAACAAGCTGTTTAAGGTTTCCTTGTTGCGGCGGTGTCATTTTGCATAATAATATCCATGTGCATATATGTAATTGATCAGCGCCTACGTTACCGATGCGTGTGCTGCATTGCTGCGGCATGAAAAGCATGTTTTTTTTTTCAGTAAGCAGCATTGGCCGCGCGCTCTTGGCCTTCGTATATATATATATATATATATATATATATATATATATATATATATATATATATATATATTCCGGGATAATAGACGCGGTCAGCTGCTTGACAATGCATGACAGAGCGATGAACCTAACGTGCATGCCCAGGCAGAGAAGTTACAACGCAAACGCTCACTTCCAAAACTCGTTTTGATTACTGCAGGGCCACGATATTGTAGCGATGCCTTCCGCTCGATCATATGCCCCTCTTATCATCCACCGCTCATGGCCGGTTAGGCCGGTATTTTGTAGCGATGCCTTTAATGTAAGAATGTCTTTACGCGCTTATCGTGCTTTTTCAGTGGTCGGAGCGACGGTCCGCTCGCATTATCAACGGGATTACCGGCCGTGAGCGGTGGATGATAAGACTAGAGTAGAATAAGTCATAATGCCTTGACACAAAATCGCGGCCCTGATCACTTTGATAACGCGGGCGGGCCGTCGCTCTGACCCCTGACAAAGCGCGAAAAGGAATATCATCGGAGACGGAATCGCTACAAAATCGCGGCCGGCGCGCATGTGCACCTGTGTTGTGCGAGTCTGCGTGCGCTGAAAATTTTTTTATTGCGCTCAGAGAAATCTGATCATGCCACTCTACATGACGTGGTGGGCAAAATGAATGAACGCCAACAATCGTGTTCATTGACCACGTATACAAAACACACAAACGATCGATGTCGAATTTATAATTACTCTCATGAGTTGGGATGTCATTTTAAGAATGCTTAGGCCTAATGCAGTTCTGAACATTTCTTATCATTAAGCTTCTGTACAACTGTACAACTTTGTGCCTTCCACCCATGAAGGAAGGAAAAAACTTGAAAAAAAAAAGGTTTATTTCCTTCCACCATGCTTCCGCCCACTACTGTTGTACGGCATTGCTTTAGTAGTATTTTTCTTTTCTGTTTTGGTTTGGGTGATGCAGTGGTCCGGTCGAAGTCGCATGCCAATCCGCATCCATAGAATCCACGGCCATAGCCACAGCTGTCATCTAAGCGAGAACGACTGCGTTGCACTGTGTTAAGCTCGATCATGCTTGTATTCGTTGAATATCACGTGGACATGACCACTGCGGTTGTGAGGCACACCGCAGTGCAAAACTTTAACCCAGAGAATGTCGTGGATTTCGATCTAATTGTCCTCTACGACGTACGGTGGAACGGCGATGCGACAGAGTGCTGCACATGGCTGGTAAGTTCCACTCATTCGTTAATAAGCACACCTTAAATGTTTATACGACTAACATTTCGAATGATTTAATCTTCACCGGCATGTGCTTTGTCCCGCTCATTGTGCAGTAAGCAAATGGCCGGCGCAATCTCGTAGCGTGACTTTGGGGTTTAGGCCTGGCTGCTCGAGACGCATCTCTCCTTTGATTAGAGTCTCGGGCATTCTGCGATATGCCTGGAAGGGTCGGCGTTATGAAATGGGGAGGGGGTGCAGCACGCACTGCCGCGGGCGCTCAAGGTAGACACTGCTTCGCAGGAGGAGCCATCTGCACAAATGTGTGCTTTTGGCAGTTAGCAGCAGAATTTTGGTTTCGGACACATAATTTAGGGCGTAAATGTTCAGTGGCTCCATATTTAGTCTGATGGAATGACATATGCCACATGAGAACCTGTCTACTGCATGAACGGGTATCTGTCGTGTAGTGGACGTGGGAGCCACGCTTGCAAATGCTTTGCATTCATGAAAGGATGAAACGAGAGTAATGCCAGGGGGAGACCAGAGGAACTGATATTCTGGCCTGATTTGTTATTATGACACTTGAATGTTTATCACCTAACATTGCTGCCTGTCGGCAGTGTCAGCTTTGTAATGCTCTGTTAAATGCAATGCAGAAACTTAAGAAATGGTGCTGCACACGTCGAAAAGGCTCAGAAAGCTGTCCTTAGAAAAGGGCAAGAAGAGCACCAAAGGTATGGCAACTGAAAGTTGACAAGATTTTAGATTTATATGTTGTTACTGATTTGTGTCATGTGGCTGTGCTTTATATAAAAAAAATGGCGCTACATGCTAGCATTTTTTACCCAAGCCCAAACGGCATGCGAGCGATTTTGTGCGCGACGGCGACGAGCGACGGAACAAGCCGTCGCACAAACTGATCGCTCGTTCTTGTCACTTGATCGCTCAGTTCTGTAAATCTACAATTCGTCGCCCGGAGCGACTAGCCAACAGCGCGAAGCCAGAACAGGATGTACACTTGGCCACAAAATATTGCGGGGGGCCCGAGCGCGTGGCGAAGCGCTCCTCCTCTCCTTCTAGCGGCGCACCCCTGGTGTCGAGACCGACGCTTGCGCGCATGCGCGTCCTTCCGTGACTGCAAGCGTGCATGTTTCCGCGCTTGTTCCTTGCGCGCCGGCAATATCCGAGTGTAGCCGCGAGGTGCACCTTTTTCGATTGGCTCTGTGGTGACTTCGACAGCCCGCACCGTTGCGGCCGCTTTTTGTCGGAACACGAGTGCAGATATATCTCGCCCGGTCGCAAACGCAACAAGTCATTTCTTTTTTTCTACGCTGCACCTTTACGTGGCCAATCTTCGTTCTTTTTTTTTTTTTAAGAACGGGACGTTCTCCCGCAGAACAGCGTGACAAACGGGCTGGCAAAGACTGCGCTGGCTTCTCGCCCATATGTATGCCTTTAGATGACAGGCGACAAAAAAAAATGGTGATCCCTGTCCTGTTTTGACAAAAATTGGCCGCAGCGACGCGGGCTGTCGAAGTCGCCACAGCGCACCTCGCGGCTACACTCGGATATCGGCGACGCGCAAGATACAAGCGCGGAAACATGCACGCTTGCGGTCGCGGAAGGACGCGCATGTGCGCAAGCGTCGGTCTCGACACCAGGGGTGCGCCGCTAGAAGGAGAGGAGGAGCGCTTCGCCACGCGCTCGCACCCCCCGCAATATTTTGTGGCCGAGTGTACATCAGTCAAGTACAACCGATTGTCGCACGGAACAAGCGAATGACTCAATACTGATACGCACAAAGATAAGAACCTAGTGCAAGACCTTAAGAAATATTTATGGTGCTCCTTACAGTAAAACATATCAAGTTAAACTAATAGAGCATGCGTCACACCAGTTACAGCACGTATATGCTGCCTTCATACCAGCAACACCGGGGAGACAGCGCTCAAAGTCATCGCTCGCGTGTGTACGACTTGTAGGCGACGAGCGAACGCGACAGCCATCTCCGTCACGTCACTTGTCGCTGTCGCGTGCAAGATCGCGTGCATGCGGTTTATACTTAAGGCTTTTATTTATTTATTTTATTTTATTTATACATACTGTCAATCCCAATAGGGATTATAACAGGAGGGCAAAAGGAGACAGGGATTTAGTACAAGGCAAAAAGAAAAAAAAAAACAACAACAAGCAAACATGGTGCAACTAGACGTCGTCCCATCTACAGGTGCAAGTTATACCGCAAGTTCTACAAAGGTAAATTGTACAGACAAAATGACAAAAAGACACTGGCACTTGAGGTAAATGAGAACAAAGGCAAAACTATAAAACTGTTTTAAAATTGTGACGCTAGCAAATCGCTTTCGAATAGTTTAGAAAAATGGGCTAAGGATGTGCTAATGGTAATGGAGGGGGTCAGGTTATTCCATTCTCTGATCGCCAGGGGAAAAAACGAGAATTTGAGGGCATCTGTGTGGAATCTGTAAGGAGCAAGTGTATGAAAGTGTTTCTGGCGGGTAGTTCTTGCTTCGGATTGCTTAATATAACGGGACTTGTCTATATTTATGTGGTTGTGTAAGAGTTGGTACATTACCTTTAAGCGTGCCAATTTCGCCCGGTTTTTTATGGTTAGCAATCCGGCCTTCTTAAGAAGTTCTGTTGGCGAATCTGTTCGGTTAAATTTGTTAAAGATGACCCTAAGTGCTTTTCTTTGAACTCCTTCGAGCTTGTTGGTTAGTTTTTTTGTGTACGGAAACCAAGCAGTGTTTGCGTATTCCAGGATGGGTCTGATAAGTGTATTGTAGGCCAGTAACTTTGTGTCGGGTGGTGCTAGCTGCAGTCGTCTTTTTAGAAAAAGCAGTCTTTTTAGTGCAGATGATGTGATGTATTGAATATGAGAATCCCATCGTAGGTCTTGTGACAATATGACACCTAGGTATTTATGCTCCTTAACCTTGGATAGGGTGGTTGAATTAATGGTATAATTAAATTCGGATGAATGTTTTTTTCTAGTTATGGATAACAGTGCGGACTTTTTTTCATTGATATGCATTTGCCAATCTCTGCACTACATTGAAACTGTCTCTAACGCGGTGTTTAAGGTGATGTGGTCATCATGAGTATTGATTTCTTTGTACAGAATGCAGTCATCCGCAAACAACCTGCATCCAACATTAACGTATGTAGGCAGATCGTTCACAAAGAGTAAGAACAATACCGGCGCCAAGACACTACCCTGTGGTACACCTGAGGTCACCGGTACGACTAAGGATTTCACATGATTAAGTTCTACGTATTGATATCTGTCTGTGAGGAAGTTGGTGATCCAGTCAAGAATTTGTCCCTTGCCGAGGGTAAATTGGAGTTTAAGAATAAGTTTGTTATGCGAGACCCGATCAAAAGCTTTAGAAAAATCCAGGAGAATGAGATCAATTTGTTTTTGGTGATCGATGCTTGAGGAGATGTCATGGACCAATTCGATAAGTTGAGTTACCGTAGACATGCCCTGGCGGAAACCGTGTTGAAAAGGAGATAAAATATTGTATTCTTCAAGGTGGTTCGTTATGTGTTTTAGGAATATGTGCTCGAGTAGTTTACCAACTGTACAAGTTAATGAGATTGGTCTATAATTGGAAGGTTCGCTCTTATTTCCGGACTTATATATAGGAATTACTTTTGCTATTTTCCAATCTTTTGGGATGGTGCGCAACGACAGTGATCGATTAAAGAGCAAGCACAGGTATTTTGATAACCACTCCGCATACCTCTTTAAAAACGCATTAGGTATGCTATCCGGACCGGAGCTTTTTTTTTCATCCAAGTTCAAAAGCAGATTAAGGACACCCGCTTCTGAAACAACTAATGGTTTGATCCCGTTCTGCTCCCTAATTTCTACGTTAGGCTGCTTTCCGTCATCAATGGTAAAAACAGACTGAAAGTAGTTATTTAATACGTTTGCGGAATTAGCACTTTCTTCACGCGTTTCGTGGGCTGTTTTTCGGACCTTGGGACTCATATATTGCCAAAATTTTGTAGGTGAGCTCTTTAGAAATTTCGGTAGGGTTCTCGCGAAATAAATAGACTTGGCTTCCTTAATTTTTATTTTCATATCAGTTATGCCTGCGCTCAGGTTCTGTCTGCTACTAATATTTGGTTTGTTTTTTAGAAGTTTCCTCAAACGCTTCACCTTTCTTTTGGCATGTATAACGTCACGTGTAATCCATGGGTTTGCCTTTCTCGTCTTCTTCTTTTTGGACGGAATGTGGTTTTTCAAGCAATAAAGGAGAATTTCTTTAAACCTATCCCACAATATTTCAATGGTAACAGTGGAGCTTGAGGCTATTTCTTGAAATGACGGGAATTCGTAGAACAGCAAGTCAAGAATTGCGACATCATCAGCTTTACTAAAGTCTGGAAATGTTTCTTCTGCGCGAGTAGGCGTTATACTGTCATTTATTGGTACTATACAGTAAGCTATTTTATGATCTGATATGCCATCCAGTATTTCTATCTTTGCATCATATATCGGGAAGTTATCAGTGAGAAATATTAAATCAAGCACACTCGAGTGGCGTCCTTGTACACGTGTAGGCTGCGTCACTATTTGCGTAAAGTTAAAGAAAAGCATTAGGTCGTAAATGATTTCTGAGCAGGCGCTGTGGTACTGCATCGATTCCCAGTTGAAATCAGGCAGATTAAAATCCCCCACCAGGATAACTCTAGCACCAGATGCGTGACGCCGCATATACGTGTACAGTGCATCCATACAATCAGGGCTCGATGAAGGGGCGCGGTACACACACCCAAGAACGATAACGTGGGTTGTGAACTGTAATTTGCAGAATATCGCCTCTACACTGTCGACATCAGGTAGCAATGTGAAAGGTATTTTATTGTTTATGAAGATAGCCACGCCGCCGCCACGTGTTTGTCTATCCTTGCGAATGATCGTATAGTTCGGGGGTGTTAGTTCAACATCTTCAATATCGCTTGTTAGCCAAGTTTCAGTAACGGCCAAAAAGTCGGGTTTAAGGCTGATAAGTAGCGATTCTAAATCATCTAGTTTGTTCACAATACTGCGCGCATTCACGTTTGCAAAAGTTATTTAGTGCGATGATTTTGTCGACGAGACCTTAACTACCGGAGTTCCGGTTGAGCGTTTTTTGTTGCGTTTTCTGAGGATACTTCCGTTGTTAGTGTAAGGAAAAGAAAGACCACGTTCGTGGTCATGTACATTCGATGATAATGCGTCTGATTCAGATGGATGATTAGAAAAGACAGGAGGATGGACGTTCGATTTGCGTCAAGCGATGTTGCGCCGTGACAGTTTTGTCGCGGTGTTAGATTCAGTGTCCCACATGTAAGCATCATCGTTAATAAACAACTTATTGAAAACAAGACGAACGCGGTCGCCGTCCTTCCTTAAACCCCTGGAGAATTGCAGCAGTTTACGCCTTTTGTCACGCACGGCCTCAGAGTAATCCCGTGAGACGCTTATTGTTGTGTTCTTCAATTTGTAGCCCTTGCTAAGTATGGATTCGACTTCTTTCTCGTTATAAAATTTAGCAATAATTGGGCGCTTCTTATCCGAAGAAAAGCGTCCCAAACGGTGAGCTCTAGCAACAGAGGAAACAGATATGCCATGATTGTTGGAACAAATTTCTTTTACAATTTGCTCGGAAGCCTCCCACGACTCGGAACCGTCAGTATCGGTAACACCGTAAAACAGTAAGTTGGATCGGCGTGAGCGGTTTTCCAAATCATCTAATTTGTCCTGAATTTTGACAAGATCATTTTCATGCCTGACGACGGCCCCGGAACTGCTCTTTGACACTTTAGATTGCAAGTCGTCAATTATTAATTGCATCTTAGAAATGTTCTGCGTATTCTCGGAAGAGTGCTGCGTCGAAATTG
Source organism: Dermacentor silvarum (assembly GCF_013339745.2). Taxonomy (NCBI): domain Eukaryota; kingdom Metazoa; phylum Arthropoda; class Arachnida; order Ixodida; family Ixodidae; genus Dermacentor; species Dermacentor silvarum. The sequence goes on from NC_051156.1 coordinate 36,594,586, forward strand.
ATTCGAGTTTGTGTTCAAGCTCGCCCACTCTTTTCGTCAGAGATTCAAAATCTTTCTTCAAGGTGGCATGAAGGAGCAAAACCTGGTTGACAGATTCTAGAAGGCTCACATTGTTAGCTTCAATGCGTTGCACGCTGTCAAAAACTGAATTAAGCTTCTCCTCCTGAGGTTTAGTCATAGGACCAGGATTGGCTTCAATGTCACCTCCAAGAAGCTTTGAAGGCCTTACAGGAGCATTGCATCTCTTTGAAAGGAAGTGAGCTCTGCACTGGACACAATGTAGTGCATATTTGTGCATGAAGTCATTTGTGTGTGGCTTTCTATGACTTCAAATTGCACTTCCATGTCTGCGTTCATCTTATTGTGTAATTTTTACAGGAATTATAACTTCCATGGCCTCTATGACACCTTTGTCACAGGAGCATGGTAAGAGTACATTTTTTGTACAGCACTGTTCAGTTTCAAGTACCAATTTTTTCTAGTTGTGCAGTACTTCACACTCACTGATATTCGTCCATGCTCAGCAGTGCTTACTCACAGCCACTACCTTACAAATGGACCTTTTTCCATTAAGCGACCCCTCTAGCGGCAGCCACTTCAACTAAATTTGACGGGCAAGACACACACGCTCCCACCGCTTCTCGCCTCTACGCAAAGCATGGTAGCGTTTGACCAAGCAGTCTCTTGCGACGGCTGTCCCTGCTTTTTTTTCTTCTGTCGCTTGTGTTGCTGAAGTAGCTTCTCATTGTCCTGCTCTAGCGCGCACGTATTTGCTCACATGTAGCAATAACACATTTTACATTTACCGATGCAATGGCAGCATGCTGATACGATGTGCAGGCCATTTGTAACCAAGATTTGAGAGATGCGCCGGCTTTTGTTCTTCAGCAGCTTGGTCAGTGCTTTGACTAAACTGGCGAAGGCATGTGTGAGCGTCAAACGCGCCGCGGCAGGACTTTCTTCAGAATAAACTCGACCGTCGTTTTGAGTGGCTCGACTTGAAGGAGGCGGTCAACAGACGCATGCATGTGCGTAAGTGCTTGCCTTCAAGAGCGGGCATGCAAGCAGCTCACCATGATGAACAAACAACATGCAAAACTTCTGCACACATACTGCGAGTGTACCGCAGGGCAAGTGTTGTTTTATATCGAGATATGTATCGTATATGGCATGGTACTGGGGACTAAGTGGACGCAACACAGTAGGGGGGGTAAGCAGAATGTAAGTGGGCGCAACACGTTGTTTTGTCAGGTGCGTAAAGCTTCATTTGCCTGAAAAAGTAAGATTCGCGAGTTTTGTATAATGCGGCACCGCGGGTGTGTCGCTTTGGCCTCGCACGATGCATTCTGATCGGCTGTGTGGCGAGATTCTTCTTTTCGTTTGGCGCCACTTAACCGTACAGCTATTTCAGCCTGCATGCGGTAGCACGTTCTTAAGCCAATGGTAAAATCGGTGCGGTATACATACCCGTAGATTAAAACATCGCCGTGACTTCCGAGTCGGTCGTAAGGCGATAAGTGCACTAATCACAGCGCCAGCATCATGCTGTTACCAGAACGCAGGCTTACCTCACTCAGCAAGAATTGCGTGATAACTCACTGATAACATGGGGTATTTTTTTTAATTTGACCGTGCGCTCCAATCCAGTACAATCTTCACCATTACACGCCGGTTTGTGCAATTGATGGTACAGAAAGTGCCTTCATGAGATTTGTCGCAAACGCTGCTCCTATCGCTCGAGCGTTAGTTCACATAGTCTTTTTCATCGACAAAAGTGCTTGCAGTCTTTCCCACAAACAGCTAAGTGTTTCCTTTAACCAATATTTTTGCCCAGAACACGAGAAAAATTATTCATCAGCAACTCAAGCTCAGGAAATTGCCGCGGATCATGCAAGGGTTCACGCACTTAATTCGCACACCTGCCCTGTGATAATGGCGGCGCGGCATGGAATGCAGCTGGGGCATGCCCATGCGCATAGCTGAATTGGAAAAAGGTCCATTCATTTGAGCCTAGAGGCACTCATCATCATAGATTTGCAACCGTTTGCACTTTTTCACATTTGGTCTTATGATGTCACTGACGTCTACTCATGCTAACATTGATTCATGCCCGGTCATGTCAGAAATTTCACGAGATCGAAGCGGGTTATATATATTTCACTTTTTTTTCTTGACAAAATAGATATGGTGGGCACGCCATTCAAAAGCATGCAACTGAATTTTGTTTTTAACAGAACCTAACAGTTTACCAGAAAAAGCTACCAAAGACCAACTGGTAAAGGCTACATTTTCATGCGGAGTGCTTTTTCTCAAATTTGAAAGTATCTGTGAAGCAACATAAACGGAACATGGACACGCAACTATTATTACATAGTATATACAAACATAAAGGATATAGGTCGTATGGTTTCCCTTCTTAAGAGAAAAAATGCCTTCTAAAAATTTGAGAAATGCTACATTTTACAATATTGTAAAACCGATTTCACCTTTCATTTTTCAGTGCCTGACGATGGCTTATGTAGCCATATGAAAAGCATGATGCCGAAAGACTTTGGTAGAAAAATGTTTTGTTTCACCTTAATTGTAGTTAGGGGTGTGCTAATATTGCCTCATGCTTAGCACCCCTTCGCGGAGCCATCCATCGAACGCGGAATCGCCTTCGCTCGTCGAAACTCCGGTTCACCGGTACAGCCGCCGCCTGCTAGGCCTGACGCCCGAGTTCAACCCCTTGCAGGATCCTGCCGGACCACGTCTAAGTACTACCGCCATGGTCACTACAACTCCATCGCAGGTGACGCTACAGCATCCTATGGTCCCAGAAAGTTTCCATGGTGACGCCATTGAAGATGTCCAAGATTGGCTGGACCAGTTCGAGCGTGTCGCCAGTCATAATGAATGGAGCTCCCGGCAAAAGCTGTCTTATGTCTATTTTGCTCTTCGAGACAGTGCGCGGACATGGTTTGTGAACCGGGAGAGGAGCCTGACCACATGGGATGCCTTCCGCACCCAGCTGCTAGACACATTCACTAGCAGCGACAGAAAAGACAATGCGCAGCGCCTTCTCGAATCTCGTGTTCAGAAGCCAAATGAGAGCGTTGCCATGTTTGCAGAAGATATGGCCCGCCTTTTCCACAGAGCAGATCCTGAGATGGCCGAAGAAAAGAAGTTGCGCTATCTCTTGCGGGGAGTGAAGGAGCAGCTGTTTGCCGGACTCGTGAGGAATCCACCGACGACAGTGGCCGAATTTACCAAGGAGGCTACCGCTATCGAACGGGCACTACAGCAGCGGTACCGCCAATACGATCGCGCGAACACGCCAACAAATGCTTCACTGCTACCTGAGGGCAGTGGCACATCTGTGCGTGAAGTTATCCGAGAGATTGTGCGAGAGGAGATCCGGCAGCTCGGAATTGCTCCCATGGCACCAGCGGTGGCTTCTGTCGCTGATGTCGTCCGGGAGGAAGTTCGACAGGCCTTTTCTTCGCCCGACTGGCAAGCGGCGCCGCGACGACGCACATACGCGGAAGCTCTTTGTCGTCCACCTCCCGCCACTTCGATGCTGCTGACACCGTCGACCACTACGACGCAGCCACCGCCGCCATCCCCGACGCCCTACCTTCAACAGTCACAGCCGCCGCCAGCAATGCCGTATCGCCGACAGCCGATCGCTGCGCCGCGGTCTTACCGCGGCTATCCGCTACGAAAAACCGATTTCTGGCGCACCGCTGACCGCCGGCTGCTATGCTTTCATTGCGGTGAAGCAGGACATGTTTATAGAGCTTGCCACTACCGCGCAGCTGGGTTTCCCAGATTTCCCACCAACTATAGATACCCTCGGTTTGACGCTCCACGTAGATGCGACGACAATCCTTCCAACTTTCGACCGGAAGGTTCAACGACGCCTCGATCGCGTTCCCCATCACCGGCTCGTTACACCCAACCAACCCGTCGCGATTTTCCTGACGCCTCTAGGGGCAGGTCTCCTAGCCCGCGCCGGGGAAACTAGAGGCAGCGACCTCCGGGGGTGAGGTTGCAAACCGTCCAGCTTCCCAAGAACCCCCATCACCGACGATCGACGACTCTACGACTCTGACGATTCCAACCACACCACATGTAACAGACGCCGTCAGCGCCGATCTTGTCGTTAGCATTGACGGCCACCAAGTGGCCGCTCTTGTTGACACTGGTTCCCATTTTTCGATAATGAGTCTAAAGCTAGCCGACAGACTAAGAAAAGTGAAGACGCCCTGGACCGGGCCCAACATCAGAACTGCCGGGGGCCAGTTGATGACTCCGATTGGAAAATGCACAGCCAGAATCATAATCGCCGGTTCAGCCTTCGTTGCCACCCTCGTCATTCTCTTTGAGTGCTGTAAAGAACTTATTTTGGGAATGGATTTCTTGAGGGAGTACGGTGCAGTTATTAATGTCCGCGACCGCATGGTGACATTTGCTACGAGCTCCGAAGACGTCGACCCCGCGGATGACCAGCGACCGCGTTTACGTATCGCCGACGACGACGTCACGCTTCCGCCGCGAAGTTGTTCCCTCGTGCCTGTCATCTGCGATAACTTGCACACCGGGCCTGGCGTCGCTGAACACATCAACGCACTAGTACTGAGTCAGGACGTTTCCGTCGCCAGGGCTGTAATTAATGTACTCGATGGACATGCTGAACTCCCGCTGACGAATTTTAGCAGGGAACGTCGACAGATTGTTAAAGGCACTGCTGTTGCTTACTTCGACGAAATTGCCCCAATACAAGACTGCCTCTTAGTGCAGCACGCGGCGTCCACCGCGCCTATGCCTGCACCTGTGGTTGATGTCAGTCGAGCTTTATCGCCCATCGAACGCAACAGCCTTCTTGAGCTCATCAATGAGTTTAACAGCTGCTTCGCATCAACGTCAAGAGTTAGCCAGACGCCGCTCAACAAGCACCGTATTATCACCGAAGACGACGCAAGACCCATCCGGCAGAATCCTTATTGTGTAGCACGAAAAGAGCGGGAGGCAATCCAAAAACAAGTGAAGACGATGCTTGAGGACCGAGTTATTCGGCCATCTAAGAGTCCGTGGGCATCGCCTGTCGTATTGGTGAAAAAGAAGGACGGTAGTCTGCGCTTCTGCGTCGACTATAGAAAACTCAACCAGATCACGAAGAAAGACGTTTATCCGCTACCGCGTATCGATGATTCACTGGACCGGCTACGAAACGCACGTTACTTTTCGTCGATGGACTTGAAAAGCGGCTACTGGCAAATCGAAGTTGATGAAAGAGACCGTGAAAAGACCGCTTTTGTGACACCCGATGGACTTTATGAATTTCAGGTGCTTCCCTTCGGTTTGTGCTCTGCGCCAGCAACGTTTCAACGACTCATGGACACGGTACTCTCAGGCCTCAAATGGCAAACCTGCCTAGTGTACCTCAACGACGTGATTGTTTTCTCCGCTACGTTCGACGAACACTTACGGAGACTGAAGACGGTCTTTGAGGCAATACGCTCAGCAGGCCTAACTTTGAAACCGGAAAAGTGCCATTTTGGTTTTGAGGAACTTCAATTCCTCGGTCACGTGGTTAGTCGTGAAGGTGTTCGACCTGACCCTGATAAAATCACTGCCGTCGCTAATTTCCCGACGCCATCTGATAAAAAGGCCGTGCGACGTTTTCTGGGCCTTTGCGCCTACTACCGGCAGTTTATTGCGGACTTTTGGCGCATCGCGTGTCCATTAACACATCTCACCCGCGAAGATGTCCCTTTCGTGTGGGGCGAAGAGCAGCAACGGGCATTTGACGAGCTACGGCAGCGGCTGCAGACGCCTCCTGTGCTCGCACACTTTGACGAAGACGCCCCGACGATTCTTCATACCGATGCTAGCAATGCCGGCCTTGGCGCAGTGCTTCTTCAGCGGCAGGACGGCACCGAAAGAGTGCTTGCTTACGCCAGCAGGACCCTATCCAGAACCGAGACTAACTACTCCACTACAGCCGTGCTGCCGTCGGGTACCTACCGGTAAAATAGGTACAAGCGCGCTCCCGGCCTGGTGCTCGGCCATTATGGGACCTGAACGCCTGGAAAGGGGTGTTTGACCTCAACCCGAAGGTGCCCCCACCTCAATAGGTGCTTGGGGCGCCACATGGGAAATGACCGCCATGGGAGCGGCCCAGACACCGCTTTTTTTCCGTGCTCACGTTGGTTTCGACGGGAATTCAGGGCACAGGCTCCTTTCCCAAGCGTATCACCCCTGAAGGAAGCCGAACGTCAGGCCGGGGTACGCTTGTACCCTTTTGAACCAGTGGGTGCCCGGCGGCGGTGGGAATCGAACCCACAGCCTCCCGCAGCCGTGGCCTAGTGGTAGAACGCCCACCATACGCTGCCTCGTACCCGGCGCGGGGGGCCCGAGCCCTGGTGCTGTCGTGCCTCCTGGCGGTGCTGCCGACTCTGTCATCAGGCGAGACCATGCACACATCATGTTTTTGACCGCACTCGTACCCACTGCCACCGCGGCGGACAATTTATCGGCTGCTATGAAAAACAATGTCGACCTTGTAAAAGAGCGCATAGGTGACATTAGCGTACGCAAGACTCCGCGCGGCCTCACCATTCTTTCTGACGACAAAGGGTCTATGGACAGACTTAAAGCCGCAATTGAATCCAACGTGGTAACCAATACCACTATGTCTATTCGGTTTGCGCAGAAACGCAAGCCCCATGTTAAGTTAACTGGCGTCGATCCCGACGTACCCGCGGTCAACCTCATCACGCAGCTGAACGCCAGAAACCCCAATTTAACGGTCGACCCTTCAACGTGTTCGGTGCGTACGTCTTTCAAAGAGCGGTCTGGCAACTTCACTCACGTGCTCGAGGTTGACCCGCCGCCGTTCCGGTCACTCATGGCCTGCGGTCGCGTTGCCGTGGGGTGGACGTCAGCTGCCGTGGTGGAGGATGTTCATGTCCCTACGTGCACCTTCTGTGCGACATACGGCCATCCCCGCAGCGCTTGCCCTGTGCGACAGCAGGCGGACAGGGCCGTGTGCACGCGCTGCGCGGGTGACCACCTCGCTACTCAATGTACGGTCCGTGTGGGTAGCGCAGCTGTGTGCTGCAATGAATGCCGCAATGCGGGCACTCACGGCGCGCACCCCACGGGCGATAAATCATGCCCTATCCTGGTCGGCAGAGTTGCTCGTCTGCGAGCGCGAACCGACTATGGATGCCGCTCCGTACTTTTCAACGGGGGTGACGCGCGGCGGTCTCGGTGCGTTTGGGGCGAGGAGCGCCGTTCGCGGTTGCGCGGGCCGGCACGCTCTTTCGCCGTGGTCGAGCACGCACTCGGGACCGCCGCGCTTATCCCTTAACTTTGGAGAGCCGCGTTTCCTCGTTCGCTTTTTCACCTTAATCTTGTTTACACGTTCTGCCTACTTCTGGGTCTCTCCTTATTGGTGCCCCCTCCTTTTCGGGGTGTGGGTATATGCTGTAGTACGAGCGTATACAGTCACGAGATTGTGTCGCTGCTTTAGGCATTCTTTTCTGGCCTCGCCGGATAGCATTCCACCATGGCTAGTGTTACAGGGATGAAATTTTTACAGGCCAATATGGACCACACTCGTGACGCGACGAAGCTCCTTGTGGAGCATATGACACGCGGAGGCTTTGCCTTCGCCTTCGCGTCTGACCCATACACGTGCGCAGACAGAATCCCGAACGTGCCTCCCACTATTACCATCTTCCATGCACCGGTGCGCCCACGGGTGATGTTGCTGGCTTGCGTTTCTGCGCAAACCATGTCCCCTGTACCTCTCGCAGCTGGTGGTTGCCGTCAGTTGCGAGGGCCCGGGGCAATCCTTCATACTTGTAGCGACGTACGCTCCACCTCATCGACCACTGGACCCGATTCTCGATGAACTAGCCCAGTGCTTCTCGCGTTTCCCGTCGCGCGATTTCATACTTGCCGGCGATTTTAACGCGAAGCATCCACTTTGGGGTCCTGCTCCCAGTGATGCACGTGGGGTTCAGCTTGTCCAGTTTGCCTGTGCCAATGAATTGCGCGTTCTTAATAGTCCCGACTCTCCTCCGACTTTTGATACACCCTACGCGAGCTCCTGGATAGACGTGTCGTTGGCGTCTATTTCGTTGACGCGTGCGGGGTTTGCCTGGTCCGTGTCTGATTCCGACACGCTAACCGACCACAGATACATCGAATTCTCCTTCTCGGGCATGCCCGGTGTGAGGAAGAAACGTTTGACTAACTTCGCGCGTGCCCAGATCCTGGACTCGTTAAACCAATCCGTGTGGTTTGACCGCGTCGTTGGGTGTCGGTTCTCTTCGTGCAGGGCCCTTGAACTCGTCTTGGCGCAATTTTATCGTCTTTACGATGCTCTTCACACACGCAACCTACGAGCGGTCAAGCCGCGTGCTACTTCAGGCAACGCCTGGTGGACGCCACAACTGGCCGCTGAGCGGTCGAGGGTGCGCGCTATGCACCGACGGCTCTAACGGACGCGTAATCCTGACCTGCGCGCTGTGTTCAGGGCACAATATGCTCGCACCTTTGCCTGTTATAAACGAAATATCCGGCACGCCAAAGACACGTTTGACAGGTCCCTGTGCCAGGAGCTTACGACTCGTAATCTTTTCGGTGACCCTTTTAAGCTGGCGTTTGCCAAGCTGTCGCCACCGACGCATCTGCCCCCACTTTTTCAAACGGATGGAAATCTGAACTCTTCGGTTCTCAGCTCTGCCGCATTGCTCTTACGAGTGCATGTTGGTGCCGATGATCCTGCTGAGGACACCGAATTTCATCGTCGAGTGCGATGTGTCGTCGACGCTCCATATCCTCGCACTGCTGAAGACTTTTCCTTCACGCTCACGGAGGTGGAGCACGCTGTTTTTTTGGGCAACCCTCGCGCGGCGCCGGGGCTGGACGGGCTTACCGCCACTTTCATTAGGAACCTGTTCCGCCTTAAACCCCAATTTTTTCTTCGTATCTTTAATGCTGCCCTCACTTTGGGTCATTTTCCCTCCTGTTGGAAGGCGGGCAGAATTATCTTCATTACCAAACCTGGCCGTCCCCTTGACCAACCTTCGGCCTACCGCCCCATTGTAATAAACTCCCTATTTGGCAAAATCTTTGAACGTCTACTTAATTCCCGGCTCTACTACTTTCTCTGCTCCCGGAATCTCATTCATCCCCGCCAATTTGGCTTTACTCATGCGCGGAGCGCCCCTCTAGCCCTGTATGCCTTGCGGCAACGCCTGTTTTCGCTTAAAACTGCGAAGACCCCGGCGGTGTTGATTTCACTGGACTTCACCGACGCTTTCGACAGCGTTTGGCATGCCGCTGTGTTGTTCTTTTTGCGTAAGCACCACTGCCCCGCCAACCTTTACCATTTGCTTCGGTCCTTTCTGTCGGGCCGGAGGGTGGTTTATCGGTCCAGTGCAGGCGAGGTGTCGGCATGGCCTTCCATAGGCATCCCGCAGGGTTCGCCTATTAGTCCTCTACTGTGGAACATCATCATCCACTCCTGGACCTTGACTTCCCTGCTGGCGTTCATGTTCAGGCGTACGCCGACGACACAATTATTTTACTATCTGGCACTTCGCGTCTGCAGCTGCAGGCATTAGCAGAATCTGTTCTCACCTTGATCTGTAATTGGGCCGCACAGAACAAGGTTAAAATTAGTTCTCAAAAATCATTTTTTGTTTTCTTCAACAATGGGCACATTGGAACGTCAAAACGACGTCCGTCTATTCGTTTGGACGGTGTCTTTCTTCAACACAAGGATCACATTAAACTGCTCGGCGTGGTCTTTGACGATCGGCTTAACTTCTTTGCCCATGTTAAGTACATTAAAACTAAAGCCGAGCTATTGGTATCCCGATTGCTAAATTTCTTCCGTCTGCACTACTCCCTTGCTCCCGCTACTATTCGGCGGTTGTATAGACAGGTTCTGTTGCCTGCAGTTGCATATGCGTCGCCCGTCTGGTGGCCCCCTTTTCCGTCGGTTCACCTCGTTGCTCGGGTGCATTCCGTGCAACGATCGATCCTGATCGCGATCACTGGTGCCTATCACACCACCCGTACGTCGGCCCTTCACATCCTGCCTAACTGTCCCCCTCTCACCGTGGAGTTAGACCGCCTCGCTGCGGAATTCTCCATTTTCACTTTGCGGCAAGTTACTCATTATGGCCCCACAACCATCTACGCGGCCCAGGTCGAATATCCCTGTCCTCAATGGACCGATCACCCGTGTGAGAGGTACCGCTTTCCATTCATGCGGTTAACACCTCCTCAGGCGGCGCAGCTGGCTCGTGCGAGGGCGCATCATATTTTTACGGATGGCTCCTTCTGCAACAGTGCGGCCGGCGCCGCTTTTGTTGCGTTTGAACCGACCGGTCACCTGGCTGCGGTTCGGAAGTTCTGCTTGTTAGAGGCCTCTAGTGCGTATGCCGCTGAGGTGTGTGCCATGTCGGAGGCGCTCGCGTACGCGGCGTCTGTGCGTGGCACGGCTCCGGTGTACTTGTATACCGACTGCTTGTCCCTCCTCGCCTCGCTCTCCGGTCTCCATGCAACGGACGCGCGCGTGCGACACATGAAGCGTGCACTGCATGCCTTGCACGCCGGCGGTCGCCGTATCCTTCTGTTTCATGTCCCGGGGCACCGGGGAGTGGCGGGTAATGAGCTTGCAGACATGGCTGCGTCGTCTGCTCGTTCGACAGGGATGGTTCGGCCTTGTGTCGCTTCCTTTCGAACAATCCGCCACCGGTTTTCCACTATTGCCAAAAGCCAATGGCATGCCTATTGGTCTCGAGAGGGGGTCGACACGTCCCTTAATCGCTGGGTGCGTAGTGTGCACGCCGTCCCTCCTTGGTTCCCCCCGAACCGCCATCTCGCACGACTCATGACGGAACATGGGCATTTTCCTCATTATCTGCATCGGTTTCATCTGAGTTCCTCGAGTCTGTGCGTGTGTGGGGAGGAGTGTGACGGCGTGCTTCACTACTTTACTGTGTGCCCGCGCACTGCGGACATTGCCGCTCAGTTGCGGACAGAGTGTAATATCCGTGAAATTATCACGCCTGACGTTTTCCCGCGGTTGCTTCACAGTAAGCGATCGCGGGCTTTACTCCTACGACTGACTCATACCATTACTTCACTCGTGCCGGCTGTTCCCCGTCTGTCTGCTCTCCCTGATGCTTCTTAACTTTTACTCCTCTTTTACCTGCCCTTTTCTTTCCTCCCCTTTTCTCCTCATATCCGCTTACATATCCCTCATGTTACTTTCGCATGCTCGGTTTCATGCCAGTTGCACAGTTTACGCCAACCATGGTGGGGTTCGCCCCGTGTCATCTGGCTTTAACTGCATGCATCATCCTCATATCGCTTGCCTTGTCCATCTCTTTCCTTGCTTTCCCATCCCCCTTTCCCTTTCCCAGTTTCTCGTAGCACTTAGCCATGCGCAGGTCACGCGCATGCGCCATGCGCATGACACGGTCTTCCTGCGTTCGAGTGGTGATTCCATCCTGGTCCCACGAGTCGGCCCTACCACCTACACCTGCCAGCTGCTCAAGACTTTATTGTTGTTTTACATTTATCTTCTGTAATAAACATGCAGATCGTTGTGGATCACTGCCGAAGACCACCACATATTTTCCTTAATTTCCCTCCGGAGCGTATTACCGGGTTTTTTTTTTTGTTGTTCTACTGGCACTACCAGCCTTATTGTTTTTCGCTGCTTCCGCTTCAGCTCGCTGCTTTTGCCTCCAAAATTCTTTTTTTTTCTTTCAGATTGGTTTTTTCTCGGAATTTGTCTTTGGGTTGTCAGCCTTGATGACCCGTCCTACTTTACTTTCTGATTGGTTTAATGCCCGTTATACCTTTCGGTGGTGCGGTCTTTCCCCCACTTTTTTTATTCCTTTTTTCTGAGGGGGACAAACTAAGCCACTACACAAAAAGAGTGCCTCGCGGTAGTGTGGGCCATCCTCAAATTTCGCCCATATCTATACGGTCGCTGTTTCACCGTCGTCAGTGATCACCATGCACTTTGCTGGCTGACTAATTTAAAAGATCCAGCTGGTCGGCTAGCACGCTGGAGCCTTCGGCTCCAGGAGTTCGACTTCACTGTTGTCTACAAATCGGGGAAGCGGCACGCCGACGCCGACTGCTTGTCTCGGTCGCCTGTTGAGACTGCACTGCACGACGATGACGACGCGGCTTTTCTAGGCATGGTAGACGCTGTCGCCGTTTCACGCCTGCAACGCGAGGACGCAGAACTGGTTCCTCTTATTGATTACTTAGAGGGAAAAACAAGCTGCGTGCCGAGGTTATTCGCCAGAGCGCTGCCTTAATTTTGCTTGCGTCACGACGTTCTCTACAAAAAGAACTTTTCACCCAGTGGCAGCAGGTACCTACTTGTCGTTCCCGCATCTCTACGGAACGAAGTCCTACACGGCTGTCACAACGAGCCGACCGCTGGTCACTTGGGCTACTCCCGCACATTATCCAGAATTAGGCTAAAGTATTACTGGCCAAGACTTGCGCCGGTCGTGAAACGTTATGTCCAGACATGCCTGGATTGCCAGCGCCGCAAAACCCCACCCGTCAAGCCTGCTGGACTGCTGCATTCTGTTCAGATACCACAAGCGCCGTTTGCACAAGTTGGCATGGACCTTTTAGGTCCATTTCCAGTGTCTTCTGTGGGCAATAGATGGATAATCGTCGTCACTGATTATCTTACCCGATACGCCGAAACAGGTGCTCTCCAGCGGGGAGCAGCAGCCGAAGCAGCACGATTTTTCATCGAAGCCGTCGTCCTAAGGCATGGCGCTCCCGCAGTGGTCATTACCGACAGAGGTTCTGCTTTCACGGCCGCGCTTCTGGATACCGTGTTGCGATTAAGTGGTACAACTCACCGCAAGACAACCGCTTATTACCCCCAAACCAATGGGCTGACAGAACGTTTGAATAAGACTCTGGCAGACATGATGAGTATGTACATCGACGTCGACCACAAGAACTGGGACGAGATTTTACCATATGTTACATTTGCGTAGAACACGGCTCGCCAGGAGACAACACGCGTGACACCTTTCAGCCTCGTCTATGGCCGGGCAGTAACAACACTGTTGGCCGCGATGCTGCCACACGAGTGTGGTGATCACGAGACTGGTGCCGAGGAGTTTACGCAACGCGCCGAGGAAGCAAGGCAGCTTGCACGCTTGCGCATCCAAGCGCAACAGAACTACGATGCCAGACGCTACAATCTTCGACACAGACCCGTCACGTACAACGTCGGCGACCAGGTGTGGGTTTGGAGTCCTATTCGTCGGCGTGGGCTATCTGAGAAGCTCCTGCGAAGATGCTTCGGGCCATACACAGTTCTACGCCGCATCAGTGACGTAAATTATGAAGTTGTGCCCGACAGTCCTTACTGCTGCAAACGCCGGCAGCATCTGCCCGAGGTTGTGCACGTGCTTCGTATGAAGCCATATTTTGCATCATCACCTCACTTTTGCACCATCACTGCACTTTCTTGGGCGCTTGGCGCATCGGGACGATGCTTCTTTCAAAGGAGGGGCAAATGCCACATGCTATATCGTCGCCGCGGGTATGTGCCCGGCCATGGAAACGACGCTGAAGTAGCGCGCGGGTAGAAAAACAGAGACGACAACGACGTTGCGTTTGCTGCTCATATAAAGTACTTGTATACGTGCTGTACGCCTGCTTCCACGTCTCCTGCGAGGTCGTGACAATATTCGCAACTTTCAAATAATGAATCGAATCAAATAGTCACTATTCATAAATGCGAATATTTTGTTAATGCTTTTCAAGTATATCAAAACGTCAGCTATGCCGAATTTGGAGCAAAAGTATGGTCAATTTTCACCCCCGCGGGCATAGTATAGGCCAAGCATAAGAACTTGCATAGTAAAGCAGGCTACGCCGCTTAGGTAGCCATACTTTACAGGCTATACAGCGATGATTTGCACTCTACAGAGTCCTGTGCATGTGAAGATAATGCTCCATTTCTGCATTTGATAACTGCTTCATAATAACTTTAAAAATACTAGAATGTGAACACCGTTTCACATTAATTGTGATAACGACTGTTCAATTCACAAACTATTCTAAAAATATTCGGTTCGATTCGCTCTGGCGATATTCGATTCTTTGGGTAACAGCGCAAAACAGACGACCACAAGAAGGGAGACACGTACACACAAGCGCTGTCACACAAGCGCTGACACACAGCACTTGTACGTACGTGTCTTCCTTCTTGTGGTCGTCTGTTTTGCACTGTTACCCGATGTTTGAAGATGTACCAATTCGCCCAAAAAGAAGTATTGATGCTATTCGATTCGTATTCAACTTGGTGTCAAAAGTCACTGTTTGCACACCCCCAATGTGTGGTCCGTGTAATGTTTCTCATTACACTGCATGCGATGCTTCACACAGAACTGACAGTACAATGCCGCGGTGCTTTCCTGTGTGGTGAGAGTGCCAAGTCATGGCAGGGTGTCATGCCTACAGTCGGGCTATTAATGTTACGGGTACTTAGCCAGTTGAAGCTGTTGAATTTGCGAGTAGAATGTGAGCCCAGCAAGAATATAATAGGGTGGTGAGGGTTCAAAGTGGTGAAGTGTCCCTCTGACGAAATATGCCCTTTCAGATCTGAGCCAGTTTTGCATAGTACATTTGCGTCTGGACAAACTGATATTGCAACTTTGACCACTCAAAGCATGCGCGATTCCATAGAAAGAAGTCTGACATCCATATAAACACTGCCTTGCATGTAGTGGTTTAGAAGTTGCATCATATTTTCTGCTCAGCAGGATCAAGGCCTCTGTTTGAAATATTTAATGCTGTTTTGAGAACAAACAGTACTTGTGTCATATGCTGAACCCAGATATCTTAACTGTGCAGTACATCCAAATACAATGTGCACCCAGTAACAATACATATATAGAGAATGCATGACCATATCTGCAGCTAACATAATGGATTGTCTTGCTGAGGGCCACGTGCCATATTCAGTCCATAACCGAAAGAGGTCAGACACTGTATCGCCAGTTCTGTGCATGCTGTTGCGTGCAGTGCAGTGAAGTGCAGAGCAGTCATAATTTTTTTGCTTAAGACAAATTATTCCAGAAAAGGAATCGATTTTATAACTTAAATTTTTAGCAAATACACATACTTTTGAAACTGCAGAACAAAGTCAAAGAAACACTAATTAAATGGTTCAATTCATAATTCTATGCGAAAAACTTATTTTTGACAATTTTTATCTTGGACCATATTTTGCCTTTTAGTAGAACATTTATAGGCACGGAGTAAACTTTTCTTGAGGAGATCTTTTTGTAATGCAGTTCACACTCTTGACTGTTCATAAAATTTATAGTCAAGCACCATTTCTGGTATGCCTGGCATTGAACAACTCGGAAACATTTTGATCACGCATCATTAGGCTTTGCTGTCAGTGCATGACACAGTTGCAGCATGTGCCTGGTGTCCTGCACCTTACCTTTGGAAAAACCTCACACTATGATATTATAGATTATTTTATAAATAGGGTTGTGCAAAGCAAAGCCACAGTGTTCCTTGATTTGTGTTACATGTAGTGGTTCGGTTTAGCTGCTTGTATGGCAGTTCAAACATTGTACTTAGATTGTTTTTTCACAGTCATTGCCGTTGCTGATTGCTACTCATACAGTCAAACCTCGTTAATACGTAGTCTGCCGTCAATGGTGCTTAGGTATGCAGTAAATGATGTACGGATTAGCAGCCAGTGTCACTTTAGCAGCTACTTACCGGCCGGAAAAGAACTACGTCGCGATTCTCTCAAACATACACTCCGGACAGGCTTTATTTTTGGGTAGGCAGCAAGAAATTGGTTATCTTCACTTGCCACCCGTCATGGTTGCTCAGTTAGCTAAGGCGTTGCGCTGCTGAGCATGAGGTTACGGTATCAAATCCCGGCCACGGCAGCCGCATTTCGATGGAGGTGAAATGCAAAAATGCCCGTGTGCTTGCGTTGTCGTGCACGTTAAAGAACCCCAGGTGGTCAAAATTAATCCGGAGCCCTCCACTACGGTGTACCTCATAATTGGAACTGGTTTTGGCACGTAAAACCCCAGAAATATCTTCACTTGCCGCGATGACGGCATCTTTCAAACAGAATACTACGACAACACCACGACCGCAAGCACACTGGTGGAATGAAGAAAAAAATGTCAGTTTCAGCCGATAGGCGAAGCATCGCTTGCGATTTCAAAGTAGTCGACAACTATATGAACTAAGGATAGTAGTTTTATCGGTCATACAAAGTTTTAAACAATCGCTTACCAACTAAGTTAACAAGCACGATTTAAATAATAACCAGCACGGTTTAACCAACACGGTTAACAAGCACAGTTAAATATGAACACATCTCTCTCGATGACCGTGGAAACTCGGATGTCCCAACGCTGGAGTGAGGAGGTGCAGCAAGAGCAGCCAGTGAATTGACCTTCGTGCCGTCATTACGAAATAAAAGTTGAAAGCACAGCGCACATGAAGCTACCAGCACTAGTTGCACTTGATTCACATTGCAGATCGCTTTGAAAACGAAGCCCGCGTGGACGCGCGCTTTTTCTACGTCGCAGATTGCTTTCAAGATAGGCGACCGTGCCGCCGCCGCCGCTAAACACCCCCCACTTTCTCGCCTTCTCTGCTGTGCCTCACACGCATAAGAAGCATGCTTCTGCCCCGCCTTTCTCCCTCGTGCCCGTGAGATTGGATTGAGCCACAAACGTCGGCTGACCCTTGCAAGCTTTCACTCGCACATACAGCGTATAGCACGCGGCGACGATGTTAGCGTGTTTGGACTTTATACGAAACCTTAAAGCGAGGGCCACGGCAAAAATGGAGCGTCCATAAGATTGCTATTGCAACAAAATGTGCTTCTGCGCGATTACTACTTGAATTAGATTGGATTCGGCGGCGACAGCGAATTCCCACCTCCTACCGGCAGCTTTTAAGCGTTACCAGAAGCCAATCTCGAAGGCCATGCTCCTGTGCGCTGCATTCGGCAACAGCTGTATGAGCATGAAATGCGTCATGATGGCCATGTTTTAAGGTCCTAATCGCTGGCGGCTGTCGTCCGGGTGTCGCAACTCGAGAATCGAACATCTCCGCACATGAAATTTTGCCGAATTTGTGCCTGTGCGTGTAGAACTAGAAAGAAAATAGTATGTAATAACCATTTGATGGCAAATGAGTGACTACGGCTTAAGCGGTCAGGCATGGGGTTCAATGGGGGCTGGGTGGGGGAATCTTCGAGACTATATTTAAACTGTAATTACACATTAAGCGGGTACGTATTAACGAGGTTTGACTGTACCCGAGTTCCTTGAGTGTAGGCAGAAATAATTACCTATGTATTATTGCAGCGTCATTGTACAGGTCATGTTTGCAAGGTACCAGTGTGTGGTATGTCCCACACAATGTTCCTGACAGACATTTTTGATTTATATACCCCGGCGAATGTGTAATGGTTACATTATGCTCTTTCGATAGCATGGGACTCCTATATTGCTTTTGAAGTCTTAAATCCTTCAATTTTATGAGACCGGGCAATTCAAGGGAAAAGTTGTACATTTTCTTTTGTAGCCGACATGGACATATTCACTGGAGAGGCCATCGATGTTGTCATCGGATCCTCAAGAGATGACGGAAAGGTAACTTTAAAAGTCATAGAACTGTTTTTAAGGATCGATGTTACATTTGCGCGCTGAAAGGGATCGTACATTTCAGAGTGGGGAAAGAAACTGAGCTATGTCCCTTTTGTTTTTCCTTTATGGATGTAAGTAGCTGTGTATGATCCACGAACTAGATTTATGGCCGAGTACCATATTTATTCAAATCTAGGCCAGTCTTACTCCTAAGCCAGCACCTGAAGGTCTGAAGCCGGTGAAAAAAGTGCTTTTCTTGAATGTAAGCCGGACAAGTTAGGGCAACAGACACAAAACGCAAACAGCATTTATTAGTCACGACCCGTCCCAGCCCATGCAGTGTTGTTGCTGCTAGCCTTGTAGCTTACCTTCTTATCATTGTCAGCTTAAAAGAGTAGACAATTTTTGGTGCCATTTAGTGCACTTTAGATGCTGCACTCCTTGAAAGCATGCAATCAAGCTTCATGGTGTGTTCCATGCTGCAGTGACCCAGCTCGCCACTTGCGTTAGTTATGTGCATTTAGTACAACCTGTTGCTGTTAGCTTATATGCTTTATCACTCGGCCAGATCGCGAAGTATTTCCGCAGGCAATCCATCCTCAAAATGCTTGTTGATACAGAAGTGGCTGAGGCTGGTCCGTATGCCACCCGGTATAATAGCGATGTCCATTCAAGCTTGGGATAGCACAGCCTTCATGCTTTCAGTAAGGTGCCCACAGTACATATCAAGGACAAGGAGACAGTTCTTGGGTGACGTTGCCATGTGATCCTAATCCACTAGTCAAACGTGGCACTCTTCAGCCGCCTGTTCGCATCTGCCTGTGTGGCAGCATTTCTGGTAAAGGCATCTTAAGCCGGCAGTGGCTTCCTCTTATAAATTATGTATGCAGGCAGCTTATGTCAATCAGCTGTGCCATGCAGGATCATCATCGCATGTTGCTTTCCGCAAGTGGCCGAGCACATGACGCCCCATTGGTGCTGTTGTAATTGGCTTGCTACACCACAGGCATACCAAAATAAATGAAAAGGGGTTAGTTTACAGCACTCTAAAAAAAAGGGGGTCAGTTTACAGCACTCTACTGCAGCCACTTTTGATTGGCTGGAGTGGCCAAGTAGAAAATCTGACCCTGGCAATATGCTTGCTCTGGTACTTTTGTCTCACATAAATGTTTTAGTTGTGTTTATTGTTGCTTAACACTATTGCCACAATTTCCTGTGTAGAACAGTGTCCCATGAAAGCACAACTATGCTTGCTCTCAATGCATACAAATGTACGAGAAGTGTTTGCACATCATCTGCATTTGCTGGTGGTAGTAAAATTAAGAGTGTGCAGAAATGACAGCAGTGGGATAGTGGGCATAAAGAAACAGCTGTGTGCGAGACTAGCTTGATGGTTCCTTTAACTAAGCCGCCATAAAGCGATCTCAATGCTTGTGGAGATGGCCATTTTCGCTGCGTCTTCCAAGCCCATAAAAAATTGCTGCCACACAGAAGAAATAACTATAGAAAATGAAATTGTACTTATACTATAAGTTAGATGGTGCACTGCACTCGTAGTGACGCAGGTCTCCAAAACGGCGCGAGAAAACATAATTGGTGGACTAATCTTTTTTTATGGTAATGTCACTTGTGTGATGAAATCTAAGGTTTGACGAAAACTCGTCTGGCGAGGAAAGAATATGGCTGAATAAACGTACAATCGCCAACTGAAGGACACAAAAACAACAGATTGACGTTTTAGCACCCACTACGGGTGTCTTGTTCACAATGAACGAATGCATGGTGATCTTTATTATATATGCTTTGGAAGACATAAGGCCCTTGCGTACAACTCGGGGAGGGGGCCCCATGTCCGGTTTATTCTGTTAATCGTAGATTGTAGTATGCAAAATGATTCAAGAAGCTATTCCGATAATTTCTTGTCTCTTTCGATGATGAAAGCCGAATGCCAGTTAATACTGTGACCAGTCTTCTCATGATGCTCTGCTAGGGCGCTGGAAACCGTGTGTCCTTTGGCTACACCATTGCGGTGCTGCTGTAGCCTTATTTTAAAGTTTCCCGTCTCACCTACGTAGCACGCCTGGCAGTCCTGGCATGGAATTTTGTAGATGATGCCGGGATATTTTTCTTTTTCGAGGCAGTCTTTGACTCGGACGAGTTGTTGTTTTAGCTTGCTTGAAGGGACGTGGCAGATTTGTACATCATAATCTTTGAAAATTCTTGACATTGACTCGTTCACGCTTCGTGCATAGGGGAGAGCCGCCCGTTTCCTTGTTCTCATCGGCCTGATAGGGGGTTCAGCGGCATGCTTTTTTCTGTCTGTATAAACTGGCTAGGGTAGCCATTGCTGACCAAATCCTGCGTTACTGTCTTCAACTCAGCTCTGCGTGTGTCAGTAGTCGAGCACGATCGGAATGCACGGGTGAACAGTGTAGAGGCAACAGATCGCTTGTGTCCAACGGGATGGGCCGAATCAAAGTGCAGATATTTCCCTGAGTGGGTAGGCTTCCGATAAACGCTTGTTGAAAGGCCGGATGCAGTACGCATGACTTCAACATCAAGTAAAGCCAGGCGACCATTAACTTCTTTTTCAACGGTGAATTCTATTGTGCTTTGGAAAGCCCTTGAAGATAAAGCCCTCACGACATTCCAGCCCGCTCCAAAATTGTTCGTGCAGTATGTCGACGATTCTTTTGCCATTATCCGCCGCAAAGACGTCGTACCTTTTCTGCAGAACCTGAAGTCTTTCCAAAGCACAATAGAATTCACCGTTGAAGAAGGTAATGGTCGCCTGGCTTTCCTTGACGTTGAAGTCATGCGTACTGCATCCGGCCTTTCAACAAGCGTTTATCGGAAGCCTACCCACACAGGGAAATATCTGCACTTTGATTCGGCCCATCCCGTTGGACACAAACGATCTGTTGCCTCTACACTGTTCACACGTGCATTCCGATTGTGCTCGACTACTGATGCACGCAGAGCTGAGTTGAAGAGAGTGACGCAGGATTTGGTCAGTAATGGCTACCACGGCCAGTTTAAAAGACTGAAGAAAAGCGTGTCGCTGAACCGCACATCAGGCCGATGAGAACAAGGAAACGGGCGGATCTCCCCTATGCATGAGGCATGAGCGAGTCAATGTCAAGAATTTTCAAAGATTATGATGTACAAATCTGCCACGTCCCTTCAAGCAAGCTAAAACAGCAACTCGTCCGAGTCAAAGACTGCCTCGAAAAAGAAAAATATCCTGGCATCATCTATAAAAGTCCTTGCAAGGACTGCCAGGCAGGCGTGCTACGTGTGTTCTTCAGTTGGCGAGTGTACGTTTATTCAGCCATGTCACTTGTGTGAAGGTTTTTTTTCTATGTGTACATTAATGTTGATGGCATAATTATGTAATCATGCAGTCCTTGGAACGCAATGCTTGTGCACATTTTTATATTGCATCTAGTGACCGCACAGATCGACCTGAAAATAAAGAGTGGTCCTACAGACAACACATGTATTTGAAATTTGGCTACTCAATGTCAAGGTAGATGTTGGTGAGTTCATCGAGCTATAGATAGCAGTGAATATTCTTGCAGATCATTGTCAATTTAACAAATTCAGCGATTGCTATTTATGCTTGGGAGTTTTTTATGTAGGAGTGTCTGAAAGATTTTTTAAAATTTTACTGTATAATTTAGTTCTGCTCATGCAGGTCAGCCCACTACAACTAATAAATGTGCCAGAATGCCAGAAAACAGTAGAGTTGAGAAAATGCATAGTGTATATCGTCCAGTATAAGACGTGTTAGCTACAAGCTATGTATGTGTTCTTATATATTGCAGGTGTATGCTGGATCCGGGCAATGAATAGAAAAGGCTGCTTGGGGGACATTGTTGCGGTCTACGTCTGACTATGTTCTGCCGTATGGCGTCCATAATGTATTGGATACCAGATGAGCTTAAGAACAGAAGCTGACCGGGACTTTGTCCAAGTCGCGATCCAAGGGAAGGACTGAGGCCAGACCAGCCGTGACACCACAAAAGTTGTCATCCTTGAAAAGTATATGAACATACTGTTCCAATGAACTGATCTACTCATGTATAGATGGCACATGCAAATAGCCACAGTAAAAGCGAAGCTAGTGCTAAAGCACTGTGTTGCGATCATCTGCTACTGAAATATTTCATGTTAAAACTGTAGAAAGAATTTGAGGCATGTCAGTTAAAATGCAAAAAGTAACCTGCAGTTTGGTTATTGAAAATGCAGCTTTGCAGAAATATTTCATTGAACCGTGGGCATATTGTTGGGAACTTGCACCGTGCATGCTGGAAATTATTGTTTAGATGCTTTCATTACTTTTGTACTCGTGATTGCTTTTCTTGCGCAGGCCTCCTCCGGATCTTCATGGGCAACACTGTCACGCCGGAAGACGAGAAAAAAAAAGATTGAAAGAAGTGCGCAGGCAATTGGCGCAGAAACTCGCTGACGCGCAAAGAAGGTAGTGCTACTGGTACTGATAGCTACGGGGCTTGTCCCAAAAGTTTGTGCAGTGAGCCAGCAAAAACGCGGCAGAGAATGTAGTGACATGAACTGCTCAAACTTCTGGGACAGATTTTGTATATTGACCTTACCAGCTTAGCACTTCTACCTGTATTTGTGGAGTTAGTGCTTACCGTATTTACTAAAAAATAGGTCCAACATGAGTATAGGTCGACCAATATATGAATTAGTTGAGAAATTTAGAAATTTTTAGTTTGAATTAAGTCAACCAATATCTTTCTTTAGCAGTAGTACTGTAAACTTAAATTATTTCTCTTAAGGGTCTTGGGTGGTGGGTGGGTGCCTCAGTTTTTAGAGCTCCATTGGTCTCTGCAGCTTGCTGGGCTTGATCAAGATTTTCGCTAGCAAGCCAAACGTCCCGCTGCCTGTTACTTGGAATTTGCGCCGTTAGGGGGTGAATTTAGAATTTGGAAGTCGTTGCTTACATATCCACATTACGTGGACAAGACTTGGCCGCTCCCTACACCAAGGGAAGTGGCAGGGTGGATGCATCTTGTGAAGTATTTGGATGTATGGATATGCGTGCAGGACCACACAAATAGCGAAGGAACGAAAAAGATTAGGTCTATCTTTAAGAGACGGGAAGAGAGTGTCGTTCAGAGAGCAAATTCTTCTGCTTTGGTTGTGTTCCGTGCTCATGTTCTTTGGGATTGCTGAAACAAATTTTCCCTCTTCTGTATGTTAAGCAGCAAAACTGTTTCTTCCCTGCTGTACTGCCCACTCAGGGGCATCCCACCTTTCACAGCAGAACCCTTCCTAGTTCTGTTGCATTCATATGCTCTCGGTGCGCCACGACCACCACCGTGGTATATTCTTCATATGTGACGTAAAAACCAAGAGCGTGCGCTTCTTGATGCTCGTGTGTTTTGGTAGCTCCGGAGAAGCCTCGTATGCTGCCCTGATGATGGCGCTCACTTTGGTCGTATTGGCCTTTTTAGCTTTTGAAAAGAGAGGCGAGTCAATGCTGCAAGCTGGATCCTCTTCGCACTTGCCAGAGAAGTCATCCTTGATGGATGCTGCACAGGCGTCCTCGGCACCCCTAATGACGATGTCTTTAATGCTGTCGAGTGTGCTGTATATGCAGCATCATTTAAAACCAGTGTGAATCTCAGCTGGCAGGCCCCCTCGCACATTCTTAACCCATGTTGAGACTTTGCTTGTCTCCAATGATGGTCCCCAAACATACTTTAATAGATTTCTTAATACTAGTTTTGCTTTCTACTTTGTTGTGTATATTTACTACAGGTTACAAATAATGTACTATTAAAGCAGGCGCCCATGTGCTGCTTGAACCCAGGCGTGCCAGAGGAATGCCATTGCCTCGGTACTTTTGCTAGCTTTTTCATGAATATAGGTAGAAATTTGTTGGTAACATAGATTGGGTAGCTTCATTAATTTCGAGAAATAGGACCTATGTACAGTAAATACGGTATTTTTGTTTGCATGTATATGATAGCTGCGTGTCAATTACTGTGCAATAAAACTTTGAAACCATCAATCAAAGGTGTATTTTCTATTTAGGAACTGTCTGACAGCATAATCAAGCATGCTTGATGAGGCCACTAAGGATCGTATTCTCGGAAAATCACGTTCGGAGGTAGTTTCACTTTCGCGAGAATCGGCACTGTATGCCTGCGCACAAGCGTCGGGAAAATGCAAGAGCTTTCGTGGACCGAGCCATGAACTCTCGCGAAAGTGAAACTATCGCTGAAAGTGATTGTCAGAGAACACTGCCGCAATTGCGGCCTGTCGGAACAGAATGTTCCGACAGGATTACAAACCGACAGGCTGACACCGACAGGCTGACGAACCGACACGCCGACAGGCCAAAATAACATATAGCCGACAAGCCGACAGCCTGTCGGATTTTTTGGCTGGGATGTTCGTAGCCAAACACAAAGGAGCAATGCAAGGAAGCAAAGAAAAGGAAAAGGTCACACCAGCAAAGAACACCACTTCACACATTTATCTTCATTCAAGCAGTGCCATTTTGGTATCAATGATGACAATGAGAGGCTGGCTGGTACATCTTGTTTTGCGTTTTTTTTCCGCTGAATGCTTCCATAATTCCGTGTGCTACTTCGTCGTGATGCAGGCTACAGCGTATGCACCATCTCCTGCTACATTAGTGCAATGTCACATGCGAGTACATTGCTGCCATAATAACTCATTGGTGTTCATTGCGGCAATTGTTAAAATACCTTATGGTCGGCCCAATGCAGATGCGAAAGGAATCTGACAAAGTCACATGCACATGTAAAAAACATTCGAAACTTTCATCTTTGTCTGACATACTGTCTTTTGAAAGTTTTCATGCCATTTAGTTACATGGTACATCCAGTATACCCACATTTTAGTTGTCTCGTCTAAATTGCATGGCAACATATTTTGCTGTTTTGGAGTGCGCTCCTCTGCACCATGTGGAGTCGTGCTGATCTGGCTCCTT
Organism: Dermacentor silvarum; assembly: GCF_013339745.2. Classification (NCBI taxonomy): domain Eukaryota; kingdom Metazoa; phylum Arthropoda; class Arachnida; order Ixodida; family Ixodidae; genus Dermacentor; species Dermacentor silvarum. Next base: position 36,619,285 of record NC_051156.1, read on the forward strand.
GACACCATTTTCTCCTTGCAGCTGCCTTGTTGAGTTTTATAAAACGGGTGCCTGAAAAACATTGTGCGCGCAAATGAACACGAGGAAATATTGTGAAACCCTCTAAAAACAGTCAAGGAACAAGGTCATGGCACTAAGAAGCCTTAGCACTAAGTATTTGTACTGTAATGCAAGTGAAACATGTAAATGACTGTAATAGTCAACTTCCAAACCAATTTCAATTTTTTGACTTAAGGAAAGTAAAAAGAAAACTGGCCGTTAGGCCTCAGTCCAGCACAAGTGTTACAAAAATTCTGAAAAATAAGATATTGGTCATTGTTGGCACACTTCGTAAACGCCTCCCCTCCTCTAGGGGAGAGAGCAGTGGTGGTATTGTCTGCATCTTATTTCTGACGTTATCAACAAATATAATTCCTGAAGAGAATTTGGGCTCTTTGGCTTATCTAAAACAAAAGAAATCAGCCGCCAAAGTAAAGGGAACATAGCTAGTGGAGTTAAGAAAAGTATAAAGACTACACTCGGCATACACAAGTGGCCAACAATAACGCAAATGTGGTGCTAGAAGAATGACAGGACATGACATGAAAAGGAGGTAAACCACCTTTAAAGAAACCCGTCAAACTTATGAGACCGAATTCTGTACGCTCTGCTTATGCTGCACTTGAAGTTGATTACGATATGAAGTGCTCAAATCTGCAGTCATTTAACTGAACAGTGAAGCATGTAGTTTTTATGTAACCTACCGAAAAGCAGAGTGCAAAGCGGTATGACGAATTCAGATGTGTCACAAACACCGCTTGTGACACATCCTAGGCACGTGCCCACTGTGCCCCCTCCCTCTGGTTATGACACTGCTCTAGCCATAATTTAAGGATCATATTTGCAGTAGGCATGACAATATGGTCATCTAGGTCAATGGATATTACTGGGTGTGATTATAAGAAGGGGTAGCAAAGCCTGTTATGGCAAGCTTACCCACATTTCAAGAATGACAAGAAACAGTTCACTGCGGCCTGCATCTAAGCTTTCTAAAAGCAAGAACTTATTTCCATTTATGAGGTACGCAGTGGGGTTCACTTTTGACGGACTGGACTCTTGCTGCAGTTTGAAATCTAGCATTTTACATTCTTGAAGGCATGCAAAAGCTTCAGTTAGACCAACGTTATTAGTTTATTAGACCAACTTATAGTTTGTGCATGACAAACGACTTGTAAACTGCAAGGTAACATTTTACTTTGATACTTCATTTCTCCACGAAAAATAACAAGATGGAAAATACATTTCAATCTGCCCTGCAATAGCAAAATGCACAGCTTACGCTTGGATCCCACAGAGGAAGGTTGATTTAGTCGTTCATACGACATAATTTTTAAGTGCCAACTCATACTAGCAAATGCACAGGCATATCGAAAACACTAAACGTGGAGACCGAGCCAATAGCAATAATGTAGAACGTCCCTGCCACTATAATCCTACAACAGTAGCCATTGTATTTGATTCCAGTGCATAACTCACCGCTTGACCAGTCACCGAGTCCATACACAACGCGCCTGTTCACATTCGCACCGTGCTCGGAAACCGCAACACGAGGCACAAAATCAGACATAAATTCACATTAATTTAATACATTGGCCAAAAAGGTGTCTTATTCAGCCCAAAACAACAATTCCCAATACGTATTCAGGCAGTTTAACATTACGCGCCAAACTGACCTCACGCAGCGTGCATCTATGCCTGCGGCAACTTTCTAACAGGCGCTAGCGCTGCACGTAACTTCACTGGCCGCAGATAACCCATGGGCGAAACACACTGTCAAGCGCGCGCCTTAAGGCGGCGGTCCCACTCCGGTGGCACGAGCCCCCCGTTTTCAGTACTTTTGGAGCAACCGTGGCGGCTCTTCTACTTAAGATATGAAGTTGTCGTATAAACCATAAAAAGATTAATTCTTGTAGATTCTAACTATATATAATATAAAGAAATTGATTGGTGTGATTTAGAAATAAATGTTCAAGAACAAGCAGGAGATACATGGTTTTTGCGAACTGTGTCTCAGTTGTGACCATATTTAGAAGAAACTACCGCACTTACTGCATCGCGGCTTGCTCTGTAGCTTTAGGTACAGTGTACTAGAAGTATGGGGTAGTGGGTTCAGGGAGCGCCCGCAAGCGAGGCTTCTCACATTGACGGCGCGAGGTGGCGCCAGCAGAGCATGGGCTGTATGAAACTCGCGGTACGCGTTGCATCGCGGCCTGGAATCGTCGCTCTGTATCTCAGTGCATGTCTCGTAAGTAATTGCCGCCGCCCACAGGAATTGCTGGACTTACTGGCTTTTGAACGACCACCACCTAACGCAGGAAACGCTGAGACTGCCAAGCGGCCAACATGGAACAGCCGATTTTCGAATGCTGCCCAGCACGGACTCGCGGCGTCGGTACATGTAAAAATATTACTGGGGCGTACCACGAACAAACCGAGACGATTCTATTTCAGCTTTGTTGTTATATCGTTCTGTGCCTGATAACTGGTTATCGCAAACATGACAATTTTAAAGTTTCAACCATGTTCTGTAATTTTGTCTAAAGGTGCGGTCAGGATTTGTTAGAAACCACCGAAGAGAAGTATTAGGTTAAGCTACGTCGTTATGTTTCTCTTTCTGAATAAACCATTTTTATCATTCCGTGTAACTAACGATTCTTCAAGGTTCGCAAAGGCCTGGCGATGCGACCTTGTAGTTGCCTCCAGGTTCTCGTGCCGTCATAGATTTATATTGAGCTCCCTTGATGCATTGAGCTGTTAACGGCTTTAACAAATTTCTCTGCCCTCAGAAGAAGCCAAAGCGCTGGCATGGAAAAAATGGGCGTCTGCATGCTTTCTAAACATGGCTGAATGAAAAAAAAAGAAAACTTTAGAGAACACAACAATTCTTTATTTGAAGCTATACAGGTGTTGCCAATTCTCAAATGTACATACATCATTCTATTCTGTTAATACGGCACTTCCTGGTATTCATGCACAGAACATAGGCTAGAGAAACAACTATGAGCACTTACACATCTTTGCATGAAAGTTCTTTTTCCTACACGCTTCCCGTGACTCGTTAAATCTTTTTACATAGAAGTGAAGCCGTGTCAGGACATAAAGTTTCACTATGCTGGCAGTAAGCACTTCGGAGTGCTCGCTGCACCCTACACCATATGAAATCTGAAAGTTGCCCAACAGCATGACATCTACTATGCTGTTGCTACACAGCTTTTCCTGGCTGAAGAAAGTAGTGAACATATTCTCTAACTTTCTTACTGTTAAAAAGCACACGTGACGGGTAAAGCAACCATCCTTTGTCACAAATAGCAGTGAACATATCGTCTTCGGCTATGTCATTGGGTCCTTGCAGAAGCAAGTTTTTTCATTCTACACAGTCATTGCGAGCTATAAATTTGCGCGCTACATAACCTTCCATGTAGTGGATGAGCCGGTCATCACTCTTTTCTATGACGTAGCCACTCTGTTCAAAAGAAATACGATGTAGCTTGCGTTCTGCTAATGACAGGTTACCTGACTCGATGAGTTTATCAATGTCAGTTTCTGCAGTGTGAGCATCACAATTAAGCATTGAGCAAGGAACTGAGTGCCTCTTTAGTGTCAGCATTGCCTGAGCTTATATTGAGTTGGCCAAATTGTAAAATGAGAGGCAATTCACAACAACCAAAAACTGGGTGGGCGTCGGGTGGTTGTTTGATCCACAGGATTGTCTTACGTACAATGCCGTAAAAGTTCTCTAAAGAATCCTGGCTTAAGCGAGACGTCATTAAATACTTGAAGCCTTGTGTGCCGAGGTAGTCCAATAGAGCAAGGGTGGCAGTAAGTGCGACCCTGAGACCGTCTGCCGTTGACACACTCAAGAATCCCCCTGCTCCATGTGCATGCTTCTCCCAGTGCGTCTAATGCTTTGTCCTTTCGGTGTAGGTTCAGTTCCCATTATTTTAGTAGATTTTCATCCTTCGGCACCGCGAACAGTGACGGCTGCTTGTCTTTCGTCCATTGGTATCCTGTCTTGCACCCGGGAGCGAAGCAATGACGTTGACGCCTGCGGCCAGGCATTGCATCTGTCGTACCCCTTTTACAGCGAAGAAAACGTGGGTTGCTTCTTTCGGCAAGCGAGGTCAGAGAGCACAGCAGCACAGCGACGCAAACAAAGCAAAAGCAACACATTGCCGCCGTGCAGGGAATACCGAGCTTACCGCCCACGCTACCGCAGCGCCACCGCATACATCCGGGACCTGTCAACACTCGCCGCTTCACGCCATCATATGGCGCGCGCCCTCTCCTGAACCCACTACCCCATACTTCTAGTACACTGTACTTTAGGACATATTTATCTAGTTCCTAGACGTAGCAAATTAATTTTTAATTTTTACTTTTTGGATAATTTGCTTTTGAAAATTGCCAAATATTGCAATCTTCTGTTGTAAACAGCCCGGCAACTACATGCTCAAGGAAGTTAAATTTTAGATACAGTAGAGATCAAGGTATTTCCATTTAGGAGGCAAAATTTTATTCGTGTAACTTTATTAGTTTTCCTAATAATGCAACCGAAAATAAGCAATATTTAGAATTCTGGTTTTATTTTTGCCCAGTTTTGCGAGAAGGTAATAAAGCTGCGAAGCTGCGCTTTAAAACTAATAAAGTTACATGAATGAAATTTTGTGTCCTAAATGGAAATTCCTTGAACTCTACTTTATCCAAAATTTAGCTTCCTTGAGCATGTAGTTGCCGGGCTGTTTACAACAGAAGATTGCAATATTTGGCAATTTTCAAAAGCAAGTTATCCAAAAAGTAAAAATTAAAAATTAATTTGCTACGTCTAGGAACTAGATAAATATGTCCTAAAGCTACAGAGCAAGCCGCAATGCAGTAAGTGCGGTAGTTTCTTCTAAATATGGTCACAACTGAGACACAGTTCGCAAAAACCATGTATCTCATGCTTGTTCTTGAGCATTTATTTCTAAATCACATTAATCAATTTCCTTATATTATATATGGTTGGAATTTGCAAGAATTAAGATTTTTATGGTATATACCACAACTTTATATCCCAAGTAAAAGAGCCGCCACGGTTACTCCAAAAGTACTGAAAACGGGGGACTCGTGCCGCCGGAGTGGGACCACCGCCTTAATATAACGAAAGCCTGTCGCCAACAAGCTGCCGCCTTTTGCTATGTAACTCCTGAGTTAAACAGCGCTGCGCACACCGTAGACTGCGAAACTGAATAAATTCAAACACATAAAACACACGCTAAGCACGCTCGGCATTGGCACAGAATCATGTGCTGATGGAGAAACCTTTTTATGCGGCGCCGCGCCTCACTTATTATTGAACACACCGTGCTTCACTGAGCGTTTGCGATTTTGAAAGCTCTTACGGATTGCGGCAAGTGATAAAATCACATGCAGTCATCGTGACGACTGGCTTTTTCTATTGACATCGAATGACGCAGCACGCATACCTAGTCCGTTGGCAATCGCGGCGCCTTAACAGGCTCAACTTCGCGATCACTGCCTGGCGATAGCATGTCATATACGCAGAATGTGCCACGTAAGTTAGAAATCACTTACCGTGGAGTATTGGTTGTTCAATCCAACGAACGACGAACGACTGTCCTCTTTTCGCGGCAGTGAAACGTGGCTGACACAAGAGTTTTCTTGGATGGCCTAGGCGCGCGCCGACTGCCCGGGCCTGCCCGCTGAACGGATCGCCTTTCTCCGGCGCTGTGCTGTTCCGCGACGTTGTGCGGGCGCGCGGTGGGGCGACTCCGAAACAAAAAGTAGTGCACTGATGTCCGCACTAGTTTGTGCGCTTGATGCCTCTTACAAGAAAAACGATGCGCTCTTTGCTCTGCCTGCGTGAGCGATAGATCGCCATGTTCCCGACCAGCCTCATGCAGTTTAAGCAGCAGTACATGCTACGTTTAGCTCTCTGTTGCCGCGAGAGTGAAAGGGGCATTCTACTCTCTCTCAGGTGGGCAGAGTAGAAATAACATTTCACTCTCTCGATGCGGATAGAGTGAACAATGCATTTCACTCTCCCTGACATTTCGCGAGCGTAAAACAATGCTTTGAAGAGTAAATCGGCCCCTTCACTCCTGCGATACTCTCCCTAGTTTTTAGAGTGTACGCTAACCAGCCATCATTCTTGTGAATAAATCCATCCCATTCGTTACAATTTGGTGGAAGGTGCTGGCTACATCACACTGGACGACCGAGCTCTACTACCCCTTCGACGTCGCAAACGGTTGGCCGGGCTCCCACCGGGAGACGTCGACACGAGCGATTCGGACGGAGGCGACGTTCGCGAAGAAATCGCGGCAGAATTAAAGCATTCGCCCGAGAAAAGCCGGTTACTGGACACCTTATCGAGAAGCACGCACAATCTCAGGCAAAGCGAATGACTACGTCGACGACTGGTTGAGACACTACGAGAAGGTGAGCCCCCAAAATGAATGGAGCACGGCTGCGCAGCTCTCTAACGTTGTCTTTTTCCTTGCGGGAACTGCCCTCATGTGGTTCGACAATGATGAGGGCTCGCTCACAACTTGGGGCAGAGAGAGAGAAACGAGAAGGGAAAGGTAGGGAGGTTAACCAAGGACGTGCCCGGTTGGCTACCCTACGCTTGGGGAGAGGGAAAGGGGAAGAATAGATGAGGAGCGAGAATACGAAAAAAAAAGCACATAAAGAGTCAGTTATTCACACAGTCAGTCGCAGAGGAAGGTCCACTGTCACAAGCGCTCATATAGTCGAGTCTCCTTCAAGAACTGAAGAAGAGCTTTTGTGGCCTTTCGCATGCAGGAATGCGTAGGCCATGGTCCCAGAATCTTTTCCTCTGAGAGCACTCTGCTATCTAACATGCTGAGTTGAGTTTGAAGAACCCGTCGTTGAGCGTCAAAAGCTGGGCAATGACACAGAAGGTGCTCTAGCGTCTCATCGCAGCCGCACAAATTGCATGCCTCACTGTTAGCCATTCCTATTAGGAATGAATAGGAATTTGTAAATGCAACGCCCAACCACACGCGACACAGTAAAGTTGCTTCACCACGGGAGAGTCCAGGTGGCAGGCGAAGTCGCAATTTAGGGTCGGGAGAATGCAAGCGTGAGTTGCTGAAACCTGGTGAATTCCATCTTTGAAGTGTGATGTCGTGAGCAAGTGATTGAAGTTGCCGCGCAGCGTCCGTTCTTGAGAGTGGTATAGGCACTCGCTGATGTTTTTGATAAGCCGAGCGAGCAGCTTCATCGGCGCTGTCGTTGCCAACAATTCCGCAGCGGCTCGGCAACCACTGAAATACGATGTAGTGTCCTTTCTCAATCGCGTGGTGATGAGCTTGTCTTATTTCGTACACTAGCTGTTCGTGTAACCCGTGACGTAGGGCAAACTGCAGAGTTTGTAGGGCTCCTTTCGAATCGCAGAAAATGGCCCAGCGATTTGGTGGTTGCTGGAGCACGTAATGGATTGCACCTTGAAGAGCCGCAAGTTCTGCTGCTGTCGACGTGGTGTTGTGAGAGTACTTAAATTGCAAAGAGACGGCGTCCGATGGAACAACCACTGATCCGGTTGAACTGTGGAATTAGTGGAACCGTCCGTGTAAATATGTATTCGGTCCAGATAAGACTCGTGTAAGCAAAGCAGGGACAACTGCTTCAGGGCTAAGGGTGACAGGTCTGATTTCTTAGCCATCCCAGGAACTGAGAGGCACACGCGAATTTGCCGGAGACACCATAATGCCGATGTTGGGCGTTTTGCAGGCTTGAAGCCAGAAGGTATCGACTCGTGTTGTCTCGTCACAATACTAAAGTATGTAGCCTGTGGTCGTCGCGCTGGCAAACTGGCTAAATGGTGGGATGGTAGTCGTGAAAGGTGTCGAATGTGTGCTCTTAGCGTCTCTGCGACGATATGGGTGGTGATTGGATGCTCCTGTGCAATGACAATCGTCGCAGCTGTCGAAGAACATCTCGGGAGGCCAAGACATGTCCGAAGTGCTTGGGCTTGTACGCTCTGTAGTGCAAGATTAGTCTTGCATGTGTTCGACAAGACTGGAAGACTGTAGCGAAGAAATCCGAGAAATAGTGCCGTGTATAGCTGTAACATGGAGCGCACGGATAGTCCCCACGATTTCCAGCTATAAACTTAAACATTATTCTCAATACAAATGAGTTTTTTCTTCATGTTGGAGACATGGGGACTCCAGGTGAGGTCTCGATCCACAATAACGCCTAAAAACCTGCGAGTTTTCTTATATGCAATTGAGTGGCCCTCCATGCTTACCGGGTAGAAATACATCGGTTTTCGTGTAAATGTCAATAGTGCACATTTTTCCGTAGATATTGTCAGACCTTGTCAGCGAAGGTATGCCACTGTCAGGGTTGCTGCTTTCTGTATTCTAGCGCGCACTTGTGGCCGTGTCACGCCGGACGCCCAGATGCAAATATCATCTGCGTAGAGTGAGGCATTGGCGGTCTGTGGTAGCGTTTCGGTTAGCCCCACTAAAACGAGGTTGAATAGAGTCGGACTGAACACTCCGCCTTGTGGGACACCACGACTGGAATTATATCTATTTGTCGGGCCATCTTCTGTAAGAACAAACACTGATCTCCTTGAGAGATAGCTCCTAATCCATCTAAAAACGTGGCCTCCAAGTTCTGCAGCCTCAAGAGCTTGGAGAATGACTTCGTGGGTTATGTTGTCGCAGGCACCTTTTGCGTCTAAGAAGAGTGCCACAGAGAGACACTTCATAGCTTTTTGTTGCTGCACGCAGGTCACAAGATCAATGACGTTGTCTATTGAAGACCGTCCACGTCAAAAACTAGCCATAGCATCGGGGTAGATGTTATAGTATTCAAGGTACCACTCCAGACGTGTCAGCAACATCCTCTGCATGACCTTACCGATGCAACTCGCGAGTGCAATCGGTCGGTACGATGTAAGATCCAGCGGAGACTTTCCAGGCTTCAGCAGAGGCACCAATCGGCTGCACTTCCACTCGTCGAGGACTATGCCGTCATGCCAAGACTTATTGGCATGACGGAGGGACTGGTGGGGCAGATTCGTCGAAGAGATAAAGAAATGCTTTGGCGATTCGCTTTCGAAAAAGAAAAAGGCTGAGCAGACACTTTCACGACGAGCGCAGTTACCGGGAGAGACGTGTACCGCCTATATTGATGAAATCCTGAAGTTTTGCGGAATTGTGAACGCAAACATGTCGGACGAAGACAAGGACGGACACCTACTCAAAGGAATTGCCGAAGATGTGTACAATTTTTCGATCTCTAAGGAAGACCTCACTACCCCGTCCGACTTAAGGCGTCACTGTCGTACGTTCGAGGCTCTGAAAACACGCCGCATTCTTCTGAAGTTTGGTCGGCTGGACAACGTGACCAAAATAGCAAGTGTGGACGTATCGGCCTCTAACGACTTGGCTGCTTTGGTACGGCAAGTTATTAGAGATGAACTGCAAGGCTCATTTTCAAGGCCAAGATGCCAACCGCGTGTGCCACCAATGCTCCGTTGATGAGCACTTCTTGGAGGCGCCGGCGGTCTGGCCGCGACCTGCATGCCTGCGGCGACCGTCCCGTTTCCGACAACGCCCATGCCCAGAGCACCATGATCCAGCAACAAGCAACGAGTTTTGAACGTCGACATGACAAACAGCCTCGACTTGGGTCTTCTCCCGTCTACAATATGCCTTGGAGGTTTGTACCCACTATCAATGAAAATCGCCGCCAGCCTCTGTGCTACATCTGCGGGATTCAGGGACACATCGCAAGGTATTGCCCACGTCACCCACAGCGTGCTCCGTGAGATCGCGCATATCACCCTCACATGCAAGAAGCTACATCCAGGCAACCATTTGTCCCTCTCCGCCAGCCACCTCGAGACTACACGTACACGTCAAGGAATGACTCCCCCGTGTCCGACCGCAGCCTGACTCCACGATACGAAAAGTCGATTTTTGATAATCATAACAATCAAGCCAACAGATAATAAAGCCAAGCAAAGCATCGCGGATTTTGCTGCGGTTGCAATTGAAATGTATAAAATAATCAACAGTGAACTTGAAGTGGCTGAAAATATAACTTGCCGCGGTGGGACCTGGAACCACAACCTCCGCATTATGCATGGGCTGCAGTACGAATTGCACAACGGCTATGGCTATCCCCTTTCGTTCCCGGCTATCCCCCCCCGGAGAATTTGCCACGCCGCTGTGTAACTCGCTCGGCGAGCTTCGTCTGCCCCGGAGAAATTGTCATGCTGCACGGCGCAGCCGAAGGAAGAGGGAGTAGAAGTGTGCGCGAGGGGCTGGCCGCTGCCTGTTGGGCTTGGATGACCATCCTGTCCCTTGTGCAATGCTAACCATCCATCATTCTTGTGCATACATCCATCCCACCGTTAGATTATTAAGGAGGTGCTGGAGACCTTCCTGGTACCTGACTGAGCACATGGACGATTTTCCGGAATCGTCTAGGATAGACCGGGATACGGTGGCAGCCGAGCCAAGAAAGGACCCGAAGCAGCAAAACTGGAGAGGATATCGCTCAGAACTGCAGCTTCGGTCAATGCGCCATGCAGGCGTACACCGAAACCGAGTCAGCGGCCATCCCGGAGAGCCCACCTAGCTTGCCGGGACGAAGCTTGTTCCAGCAACCCTATCAGCGTCTGTGTAGGGCTGGGTACCTTCCTTGTGCCCCAGCACTTGAGTAACTCTCCGGCATGGCCGAAAGTAGAGTGCAATTATCCGGCGAAAGTCCAAACAGTGACCGTTCCAGAGGACGTTCTTTGCAGTGGCGAGGCTTGTTTCAGCAGCCCTAACAAGGTGAAGGAGGCGCTGAAAACCTTCCTTGTACCTCAGAACTTGAGCGATCTTCCGGAATCTTCAAAAGTAGAGAAAAATTCATGTCGGCCAAGCAGGACAGGGACCCGACGCTTGGGGTTTTCAGCGGCACATTGAGTGACCGCCTGGCAAGGCAAAATTTTTTTCAGACGGTGCAGGGTCAAACGAGCAAAGTATTCGTTGCAGCCAAGACTCGAGAAAGATGCCACACCGCTGCCCGTAAGACAGGGCAACACGCCGTCGCGCCCAACTTGAAAGGGTTCGTTGTGGCACTTGAGAGAACTGAGGCGTCTTCATAGGCGAATTAAAACACAACAGGGTGCGTCGCTGCGAGTCCAGCCAAAAGGTTCAACCTGGCTGAAACATGTGCGTATGACCCGGGCCAGTCGAACAGTCACTGAAGTAGAATGCACAACGAGGACAAACGGAGAAGGGCTCTTCTTATGGCGTTTACGGCCTCCCCTTCAGGGATCAGAAAACAAGCCGCGGGGAGACCAAGTGGCAGGTGACTGCAGTGTATGTCTGGCGCCCTTTGTTTCCCTCGGCGTGGCCCAAAGATTTTCACATTGCGACCCAATAGAGTGTGCTTGAGTAATTGTAGATTTGGACGCACTCATAAGTTTTTTTTGTAAATAGAGCGTGATGCATTTTTTGTCCTTTGTTTCTTATTAAGCACTTATTACTTTCAATTTCAATAGTCTCGCGTTAGGCGCAGTTTTGTTGTGTTGTTTTGTTGTCCGATCCAGTCACGCAAATACAAGGTGCGAAACAGGTTTTGCCATGGTGGCTCATGGTCGCGCCGATTTTTGCAGATAAGCATTGACTTTGGAGGTTTGTACAGACAAATAATTGCTGTGTAATTCAGTGCTTATAGAGTAGGTGCGCTATTTGTTGCCATTGCAGGAATTTTTAATTGCCGAAGCGCTTTTGGAGGAACAAAATTTTTTTGCAAGGTTATTGCACGTAGACAGTGTCGCTTTTTGTTTTTTAGGTTTTAAATGCCAATATATGAATGAGTAGAGACGGTCAGCAGAACCCAGTACGTTTCGCAGTAAAGGCGCTGATACTGACATCTGGTATTGACCGAACGAGCAAATCAGTACAAGGCGCTAATCCTTTTGACCATGTCGATCACGGCCACGGGTCCCAAGGTTCCAAAAATGCGCTTTTGTATTCATTTTTTTGGCAACTTATGAATCACGCGCCACGTGGGAGCATTGTTAGTTCGGAAAGGCAGAGTTTGAAGACGCGGGACACGTTGCCTGGATGCGGTCCTTATTCTTTCTGCGAATTTCGGCCCAGTATTCGTACCGCGTGACACGATTAACAGTGGCCTTGGTGCCAATTCGAGAAGGCGGGAGAAGGGAGACTATGAGTAGCCTGTGTTTTAGGTGTCAAAAGCTCGCTGCACACAAGGATGCATTTGGAAGAGAAAGTGTGCAATGCTACAGGCGGCAAGGAAGCTTGACTAACACGCGTTTCCAATAACTGCCCTTTGTGACAGCTGCAAAGTATTACTCCACCTGTATGTGGCTCAGTCGAGCATCATTTTCAGTTTCATTGCACAACGGGGCAGAGAATGGAAAACGCAGATGTCCTCAGCTGGGGTTTTGTAGTTTATTGGCAGGGCTGACTGATTCAGACCCTTGGCTTATTCTTTTTTTTTCTTCTGTCATTTTCATGCGCTGTGTAATTTGATAAGTTTCTGATTCCTCGATAGGGAACATAACGTTTTTCTTTCTATTATTATCGTTTATGTGCTAACGGCCTCTAGTTGTTCGTTATTTGCCTCAGAGCTGCGTGAGTTGCGCCTTCTTTGAGAAATAAGGTCGAAGCAAAATTGATCAAAACGATAGGCACGCTACCATGCCAACTTTGTTTAGGGCTGTTTGGGCAGCGCTCCTCTATAGCTGCCTTTCCGGCGCTCGCTGGTTTTAATCTCGGAATTGGTGATCGAAGAGGGTATGTTTACCTGGCATATGTCGGAGAGGGTTTGTGTGCTTGCCTTGTCGCTGGTCGACCGCGGTGCGGATTTGATCGCAAATGCCAGTTCCTAGAAGGCCTACGACCTGCAGTGAACTCGCCGTCCGAGACGTGATCCTCCCAGCGATCGCGGGACTTCGAGCCGAAGCTGAGCGGCCAAGGCTTCTTCAAGGGGCACCGACAAGCTGCCCCCTTTACGAACCGTGGTGGTGGACGGGCTGTTGTGATCGGCCGTCTAACCTTCAAAACGGTCGCTCACGGAGATAATAAACGAGCAGTGAACGAGCCGACGACCCCGTCCGAGCCACCCTGACCATGACGAATTATGGCCGGCAGTTTGGCTCTGCCGGGAGGGGACCTTTTTTCAGGTGTCTCGCAATCCGCCGGCACAGTCGCACCCGAGAAGGGGGTCAGTGTGCCCCCCTCCTCTCCCGGTCTTGCCCAGTGCTTCGCATGAAGCTCTCGTTGGTGAAAAAGTGCCACGAACCTCCGGATTGGCGGGACAGGGTGAAATCTGTCTCTTGACGCCGGATTGGGGGAAGGCGACGGCACAGAGGGCACGAAGGTGTTAAAAGGGGGGACGGACGCTCGGTGAACTTTTTTCGACAACCTGAACTTGGACGAGAACCTCATATCTTCAGCATTTTTATTGCGATAGCAATTATATGGACACTTCAACCGGATTTCTGCCGTCGCTGTCGCCGTCGCCGTGAGGTTCCATATAGATAAAATCTTCGCCGCGCGCCGTATGCCCGAGCGGAAGCGTGCGGGGACGCGCGCTATCACGCAGAGCGAACGCACTCAATCTCCCACGCGCAAGTAAGGAAGCGGGAAGCCAGCGCCGGAGGGAGCGGGGGGGGGGGCACTTCTACTCTGCCAACAACCGCGCTCGTCGCTCGCCCGCACCGTCTCTTATCTCCACACGGCTCTGACCTTCATGCACTGTACATTCGCCGCTCAGTTTCTGTTGAAGCGATAGACCGCACGTACCTTCGCCCGCTGCAGCGTATGCGCTTGCTGCCAGCCTTTTGACAGTCGTCTGCAGTCATTCAGTGTGATCTATTCATGTTTGTTTGTGCGCGCTCACACCACGCTTGTTAATTAAGTTAGTAATAGTCGGGCCACATTTTCCATCGCACGCTACACATGTAATGCTGCCCGGATCGGCAGTGGAGCGCTACAGGTGTGTCCCTTCGCACGCGCTGCCCACGGGAAGCGCTTCTCATCAACACCACCGTTTCACACGCGCCTTTTCGTGGTCATCGAGTCTCTCTTCATGTCGGTCTACTTACGTCGCAGCAAACCTGCTTACTTAATCAGCTCATGTTTACTACAATTCATATTGCTACCAAAGCCGCTCACCTTACTTCGTATGACATTGCTGTGCTGCTATCGCATTCATTGCTTCGCCCTTAGGGCGAAACTGTGACATTTTTTAAAATTACTCATGTAAATATATAATATAAACGTGTGTGTGTAACCGTCTTGGGTGTCGAGCCCAGACCCACGTTCCCTTACTCCGCCTGATTAGTCGCAACAGCGCCGGTCGAAAAGCCGCCGTCCCGGCGCTAGTGTTTATGGGGGCGAAATCGTGGTGAAGTAAGGTTTCAGCCTAGACACGTGGACGATATCAGTGGGCACAGGGGCTGACGATGAACAATAGTCCAGAGGGGATACTTCCTAATTTAATTCACAGAGCTGGCGCAAGATCTTGTAAGGCCCTGTGTAGCGCGGGAGAAGTTTTTCAGACAGGCCGACGCGGCGGTATGGTGTCCAGAGAAGAACTAGAGACCCAGGAGAGAAATAACCGTCCCAATAGTGGCTGTGGTAGCTCGTCTCCCGTGACGTTAGGATGGAATGTTGGGCATGACCTGAAGTGAAGGCGCGATCTGAAGTGTCCGTCGTCGTTTTCGCGCCTTCACTTCGGGTCTTCTGTGCAATCTGGCGAGCTGTATGAGCCCAGGTGAAGATGTCGCGGGCATACTCAGTTGAAATGTTGGACGCGGGTGGAAGGAGTGTGTCGAAGGGCAAAGTTGGGTGGCGGCTGAAGAGCAGATGAAATGGAGAAAAGCCAGCGGTCTCGTGACGGGACGAATTATATGTAAACGTTATGAAGGGTAACGTGTCGTCCCAGTCACTGTGGTTCGGAGAAACGTACATGGATGGCCGACAACGTGCGGTTGAGCCACTCAGTTAGTCCATCGGTCTGCTGCTGATAGGCGGTGGTTATTCTGTGCACGGCAGAACAGGAACGAAAATATTTCTTCGACAAAGCGGGACGAGAAAGTGCGGCCGCGATCAGTGAGCAGCTGCCTCGGTGCGCCGTGATGTAGTATGACGTCATACAGAAGGAAACCCGCAACGTCTGTAGCGCAGTTCGTCGGCAATGCTCGCGTGATGGCGTAACGCGTCGTGTAGTCTATTGCGACAGCGACCCGCTTGTTGTCGGTTTGAAACGTAGGAAAAGGGCCTAGGAGATTGATGCCGACGCGAAAGAATGGCTCGTAAGGGACACCAATGTGGTGTAGGCGTCCAGTGGGTAAAACAGCAGGTCGTTTGCGGTGCTGACAGAGTGCACAGCCAGCAACGTAGCGGCGCACGGAGCGATACAGGCCGGGCTAGTAAAAGTGACGTCGTACACGGTCGTAGGTACGGGAGACACCAAGGTGGCCGGCGGTGGGCACGTCATGTAGCTGCTCAAGAACTTCTACCCGAAGATGTCGAGGGAGAACGAGCAAAAGTACTTGGAGTTCAGGGCAACAATTGCGCCGGTACATAACGCCGTCTCGGAGTACGAATGCACTGGTAGCGTGTTCGGGGTGCTCAGAAGCTACCCGATCGATGAGGAGACGTAAAAGCATTGTTCATTGTGAATGTCACGCAAGTCGGAAATGGCTAGGACGCAAGCATCGGTGTCGGGGGCATCACGGTCTGAGCTATCGACTGGGTGACGGGAGAGGCAGTCGGCGTACTTGTGGAAACAGCCAGATTTGTACAGAACAGTAAAAGTGTACTCTTGTAGCCGCAGGCCCACCAACCCAATCGTCCAGTCGGGTCTTTCAGCGACGAAAGCCAGCAGAGGGCATGGTGATCAGTGATAACTAAAAATGCGCGACCAAATAAGTAGGTGCGGAACTCGCCCACTCCCCAAACCAGCGCCAGGCACTCGTGTTCTGTGATAGAAAACTTCCGCTCTGTGGTCGAGAGAAGGCAGCTAGCGCATGCAATTACGTGACGTGCGTTGTTCTGCTGTCGAACGAGAACAACGCACAGCCGTGGCCTAGTGGTAGAGCACCCGCCTCGGCTGCAGGAGGTTGTGGTTTTGATTCTCACCGCCGCCGGGCACCCACTGGTTCAAAGGGGCACACGCATACCACGCCCTGACGCTCGGCTTCCCTCAGGGGTGATACGCTTGGGAAAGGAGCCTGCGCCCCAAATTCCAGTCGAAACCCTCGTGAGCACAGAAAAAAAATTGGCCACCAACTCGCCCGGCGAACGTCATAGTGCAGCGAAGCTGTATCAACAAGACGACACATGGTCGAGCATTGTATTCACGCTGTTCTTCTGGTGTCTGTAATTTCTGTGGTCTACCCATGGCAGTCTTAGATTGAATGGAATGAGCTACTAGACGGGTCTCCCTTTTATATATGAAAGCATGGTGACGTCACTAAGTATATATATATATTGTTACGGGCCGCGTCGATCCTTGCTTTAAGGAAGAAGACGACGATCGCCGGAAAAACGCTGCGCGTGTTCAGCCATCTTGGCCATCGCTGTCAACATTACCTGTATATAAATCCTGTCCCTCTTATCTATTTGATGCCCCGTCACACATTGGTGGAGGTGCTGGGTATTCTCGCCAGATGACGGAGCTCCGAAGCGGTCGGCGCTGCGGTGCGACCACCATGGCACACCAACCGGAATCTGCTTCTGCGCCGCGGACACCGATTGTAGAAGTCCAATCCCGAGACCATGGAACGTTCAACGGCACCGGTGGTATCAACTTTGAGGAATGGCTCACGCTATACGAACGGGTGAGCGATTCCAACCACTGGGACCTGACAGTCACGCTAGCCTTTGTGGTGTTTTATCTTAGTGGAACGGCAAAGTTGTGGTATGACCATCACGAGGCCGACTTTGGGAGCTGGGATACATTCAAACAAAAGCTCCGTGACCTGTTCGGTAAGGCCTCCAGTCGAAAAATCGCTGCGAAGCAACAGCTGTCAACTCGCGCCCAGACGTCCACGGAATCATATTCGTCGTACATACAGGATATGTTGGCGCTGTGCCGTAAAGCTGACAGTAACATGCCAGAGTCTGACAACGTTGGCCATGTCCTGAAAGGGATAGCGGACGACGCATTCAATTTGCTCATGTGCAGAAATTGTGCTACCGTCGATGCCATGATCGAGGAGTGTTAGCACTTCGAGCAGGCTAAGAGCCGGCGTATTTAACGACCATTCGTCCGGCTTCCCAACACCGCTGCAACGTCTTCGTGTGAGGAGCGACCGCAATCTAACCTTTCACCGCCGTCGGCCGAATTGACGAGGATTGTCCTTCGCGAAATCAAGGCAATGGCTCCCGCTAGCCTCTTTAGCAGCTCTAACGCCGGCGATTCGAGCACACCAGCGGTTTCACTCATCCAAGCCATCGTGCGAAACGTACTCGCGAATCTCGGGGTTCACGCTGCTTGCGCCGTTGACAGCCCTGCATCCGCTTCCGGGGGCCCGACATCGTTCCCTCGGTATCCACGGTTCGCTCCACGATCTCGGAACCCTGCCGATTGGCGAACTGAAGACGATCGGCCTATCCGCTTTAGCTGCAGCCATGTCGGGCACGTTGCTCGCTACTGTCACAACCGCTGGTTGTTCCCGCCACGTACTCTATCTTTGGGCCATGCTCGCCGCCTTGATCGCAGCCCTTTTGAGCCACTATCTGCGGCACACCCCTACAATTCTGACGCTGCCACGACATGGTCCAGCCGCTCGCCGTCACCTAGAGGTCACCAGTCGCGTTCGCAACCGTACCGCCGTCCGTCTTCCCGCTCCCCGCCACCTCGCCGCGCCCCGTCGCCGAGCAACCGTGGCTCCTTCACTCCGGAAAACTAAACGATGCAGCGCCCGGAGGTAACGCTGCATCTACGACTCTGCCCCAAAACCCTCTAGTTACTCTGTCGACTCGACGCTGTGTGTTGGACGTTGATGGCGTGACGATTTCTGCACTTGCCGACACCGGGGCTTCTATTTCTGTGATGAGCTCTGGTCTTCGCCGTCGCCTAAAGAAGGTGGTCACACCTGCTATTCCCCACGTTGTAAGAGTGACCGATGGAGGAACTCCCACCATCCTTGGCATGTGCACCGCCCGCGTCACAATCGCCAGTCACCCAACTACTGTTTTATTTGCCGTTCTTGACCAATGTCCGTACGACGTTATACTTGGTCTGGACTTTCTCGTAACTCATTCTGCCCTAATTGACTGTTCAACTGGCCTCTCACCTATCCGATTCCCCAATCACGCCTTCGGCCCGTCTCTGCTCTCTCGACTATATATGTGCGCATGCCCCCGCAAGCCGCCATGTATATCGGCATGATCTCGAGCCCTCCTGTCACTGATGGCAATTACGTGCTATCCCCGGTAACAGACGTTCTGCTCGCCAAGAACGTCGCCGTGCCTAACACCCTCGTGACTGTCACCGGCAACCGCATCGCCATTCCTATTTTAAACTTCAGCGCCTCTCCTCAACTGATTCCGGCAGGCATGTCAGTCGCCGCTATCACTGCTGCCAAAGACTGCGAAATTTGCGTGTTGGATCCCACCAGTCCCTCCAGTTCGTCCTTCATTTGCACCACAAGCAGTTCGCCGGGTGATGTCTTTGTCGGAATGATGCCTGGTGACCTTCCTTCTGATCAAGCTACTGACCTTCGCCGCCTCCTGGACTCTTACCACGACATTTTCGACTTCGACGATCGTTCTCTGAGCCAAACGTCTGTTGTCCAACATCGCATCGACACGGGGAACGCGAGCCCTATCCGCCGCCGTCCCTATCGTGTCTCCCTCGCCGAACGTCCAGTGTTGCCAGGTCCGACGAGGCGGCGTAGCCAAAAGCTACAGAGATTGTAGCCCAAATGTAGCCAAACAGAAAAAAGTAGCCAAATATAGCCATTCCTTTTTGCAATTTTATTTGTGTATACATTTTCACATTCGACTACGGAAATCCCTTTTTGCACAACCCGTCGTAACAAAATGTCCTGGCCGCCGTGACGATCGGCCCTTTACATTAACAACAGCGACATCATGCTTCCACGGAACACTTTTATTGCGATAGCAATTATATGGACACTTCAACCGGATTTCTGCCGTCGGCGTCGGCGTCGCCGTGAGGTTCCGTATAGATAAAATATTCGCCGCGCGCCGTATGCCCGAGCGGAAGCGTGCGGGGACGCGCGCTATCACGGAGAGCGAACGCACTCAATCTCCCACGCGCAAGCAAGGAAGCGGGAACGCAGCGCCGGAGGGAGCGGAGGGGGGGGGGGGCGTACTTCCTCTCTGCCAACAACCGCGCTCGTCACTCGCTCGCACCGTCGCTTATCTCCACACGGCTCTGACCTTTATGCGCCGTGCATTCGCCGCTCAGTTTCCGTTGAAGCGATAGACCGCACGTACCTTCGCCCGCTGCGGCGTATGCTTGCTGCCAGCGTTTTGACAGTCGTTGTCTGCAGTCATTCAGTGTGATCTATTCGTGTTTGTTTGTGCGCGCTCACACCACGCTTGTTCATTCAGTTAGTACTAGTCGGGCGACATTTTCCAACGCACGCTACACATGAAATGCTGCCCGGATCGGCAGTGCAGCACTACAGGTGTGTCCCTTCGCACGCGCTGCCCACGGGAAGCGCTTCTCATCAACACCACCGTTTCACACGCGTCTTCCCGTGGTCATCGAGTCTCTCTTCACGTCGGTCTATTTACGCCGCAGCACACCTGCTTACTTAATCAGCTCATGTTTACTACAATTCATATTGCTACCAAAGCCGCTGACCTTACTTCGTATGAAATTGCTGTGTTGCTATCGCATTCATTGCTTCGCCCTTAGGGCGAAACTGTGACATTTTTTTCGTTGGCCCAGGAAGCTCTTAAGTTCCAGCGAATCGTTGCGGAGGGCGAAATCAGTGCTTTTATATTATGACAGATAGTACTAAGTTATTATCTTTAGTTATTTACAGTAATATTAACTACACACTACGCTTTTTAGCTGTCGTGAACACAAAATAATGTCCAGCATCATCTATCTATCTCTCTAGTTCAGCTGTCCAGCGATCTGCGACGGCGACGTGCTCACGGCTTCTTTTTTGATGAGCTAAAACAAGTCATTCGCGCTACGATATCTCGCTTTATTTGTCGCATCGTTCTATCTTGTTTTCTCATTTTCTTGGTTTTTAAATTAGCTTGGACCGAATTATCTGGGACACGCACTACCTATATAGTGTCAATTGACATCAACCTGGCCGCCATCTTAGGTCCCTAGCACGCCAAGAACATGCGTTAAGAAAAGGGACAGGCAAAAGATGCCACTCACTGTCTGAATCGGTTAAGTGGATCTTTCAAAGATTACTGCGCAAACCGGCACACAAGTGTAAGTAGCGCGCAGTCGTTTTCGGCGACGTGCACGTCCCGAACTCACTCGCTCGAAATGGTAACAGCCGCGATGGCGCACAAAGAGCAATGGTAAACAACAAATTTATAACAGTGGTAATGCTGTGAAAACCGGTTACTGTAAAAAAGCAAACCATGTTGATGCCTAATAAAGTTTTAGAATAGGGGCCCCTGAAGTTGGGGGCCCCAGAGAGCTTTGGGGGTGTTAGCGTTGGGGCATGCAGGAATGAAGAGTTTTGGAATAGGCGTTTTGCGTTTACCGATAGCGTGTTGCGTTTGCAGCGTCACTACGGCGTCAAAGAAAAGCTGTTATAAATAATAAAATAAAATATACCGTTTTATGATAAAAAAAGTAATTTAGACTTTCGTGTTTTTGCCTTTAATTATAATTTAGAACTTATTCTATTAGCAGCATGCAACTTGTTGCGCTTAGTTTTGAGTAACCAACTTTACGCACCTTCACCCAGCCAAGTCAATCCGTGATAGGCGTACGAGCCATGAAATCGACAATTGAATTCAATATCAGTGGCGTATAATGAAACAATCTTCATTACACATGTTAGTTGAGAGAAAGCGATAACCGCAATCACTTCTTCTAGCGTACAAGCTTCACGCATTACCATGAATCGAGCCCAGTTTTGTGCTAGGTTAGAGCCGTTGCTTCGATGGGCGCCGTCACGTTTGGTGACGAAAGCTTTTGGGGCAGCTCTTGGGGCTCCCACTAAATCGATGAAATAGCGTGCCCGACGCTAAACCTAAACACAGTTTCCGTCTTGCGCATGCGCAGTGGCTTCGACGCTATTTCTTTGGGGCCCCAATAAGTTTGAGGCCCCTATTCTAAATCTCTTGTAATTGCCGGGGTTTTACGTGCTAAAACCACGATATGATTGGGAGGCATGACGCAGTGGGGGACTCCGTTTAATTTTGGCCACCTCGAGTTCCGTACACCTAAGTGCACGGGTGTTCCTGCATTTCACCTTGATCGAAATGCGGCCGCCGTGACCGGGCATTAAACCCGCGTCCCCGAGCCAGCAGCACGACACCTCACAAGCTAAGCTAACACGGTGGGTGAAGTTCATGTGACGTGGTGCACTGATGTCTTCGTGGCAAACATGTTTCGATATTAGCAGAATGAGTATCTGCATCCATGACGGTACGGGCAAACCATCTAGAAGTAAAAGCACCAGAACCCACCTTTGGTTCGGGGTCTTGCTCCCATTCTTTTTTATACGTTCTCGCATACGTGGCCCATTTCCCCATGTTTGGATTCTCCTCTCTGAGGAGGATCCGATCTTACGTCCAACCTATTAAAATGAATCTCGAATCTAAGCACGAAGAAAAATTTATCTAGCAGGAAAAGGAAAATGGCAGTAAAGCTTCGCGCCAGAAACGTGGAGTAGGCCGATAGTTGTGCCCGGCGCGATACTTCATCCGGAACTCATGGCCATGAACACAGTGGAGCGTGTCATCCACCTGTGCTTCCCTTCTTTCATGTCGGCGCCACGATTGCTCGGCCCTATGATACTGCTCTCCCTTCCTGAGCATAGCCATGTTAGTACAGTGTACTGTGAAAAACCCACTACTCCCAGGTTCATCCCAATGCCCGGGGATCGGGTGCCTAACGGTCAAGCAGGGTGTAAGTTTAAGTGCATCAAAGATCAAAGCCACCGGCTCCGACAACGGCGCAGAGAGGGAACGAAAGGCGGGGGAGGGGGGGGGTCATTTCGCGAACGCACACACCCACAGCCACGTGGCCGGCTGAGCCTGCTAAAACACCACCTTCGAGATTTGCATCTACCTGATGAGAGCCACCTCTAGACCGTGGATTAGGACGCCAATTATAGCCCAAACACAGTAGTGTCCAGTAGCCCAAATATAGCCACATAACCAACTCGTCCAAGTCGACGCCACGAAATTTTTGCCGTAGCCCAATTTGGCTATATATAGCCAAACCTGGCAACACTGCAAACAAGACCTCCACTTAAGGCCCCGCAGAACAATGTCCATCATTCGTTCGAAGGTTGCTGGTGCATTGCAGAGTCCAAAAGGCATGACGTTACATTCGTGCAGTCCATCAGGTGTTGCAAAGGCAGTTTTTTTCTTTGTTGGCATCGTGCATCAGAATTTGCCAATAACCCGAGCGAAAGTCAGGACTGAAAAAATATTCCGCGCCTTGCAATGAATCTAAGGCCTCGTCATTGCGAGGCAAAGCATATACGTCTTTCCGGGTTATTTTGTTCAAGGCGCGGTAATCACCACAAAATCGCACTGAGCCATCTTTCTTGCGCACCAAAACGACGGGTGACGACCAAGGGCTGGCGGAGGGGCGGATGATATTTCGCTCGAGCATGTCAGCAACGTGCTTGTCGATTATCTCGCGTTCGGTGGAAGAAACGAGATATGGTCGACGGCGGACGATAGAACTTCTATCGACGTGTATGCGATGAGTTGCCGCTGAAGCCTGTCCCAAGAGAGGTGAGTGTACGTCGAAGGAAGATTTATGTTTCGACAGCATGGCCCGTAGTTGATGTGCTTTTTTCGGAGTCAGATCCGTACTTATTGCTTTGGCGAGAGCAGTAGCAGGAGCAGCAGCTGCAGGTGGGCGTGGTTCGGCAGTACCAGT
Organism: Dermacentor silvarum; assembly: GCF_013339745.2. NCBI lineage: Eukaryota > Metazoa > Arthropoda > Arachnida > Ixodida > Ixodidae > Dermacentor > Dermacentor silvarum. The sequence continues at coordinate 36,642,418 of NC_051156.1, forward strand.
ACTTGAAGCCATCACGGCGACAGGCTGTGTGTCCACACCGCAAACCACGACAGCACCTCTGGGAAGCAAAATCGGCTCATTTGTTACTTTGAGTACTGTGAGAAGGGCCATGCCGTTGATGAAACGAACGAGACTCGACGCTGATGCAATTCCTTTGGATAGTCAAAGGGCTGATGGGGCGACTAGAACATCGCCATTGTCAGTTACGTCGGAAGCAATCACAAGCAGTTGCTCGTGGCCAGGTGGCACCACACAATCGGCTACGGTTCGCCGATGGTGGCGGGACTGAGGCCCCTGGTAGGTGTCATCGGTCTCGCGCATGTGGACAAGGCTTTGTTGGAAAGCGATGAAAGCGGCCGCGGCAGAAAGAAAGTCCAAAACAAGAATGAGCATATGAGCGCAGGAAGTCAGCACTGCGAACGGAATATGGTGGCGAATACCAACAATAAAAACTCGAACGGTACACTGTGCCGATGGCCGTATCGTAAGGTTATTCGCGCTAAGTAAAGGAGTGCCATGGTAGGGTGTATTGACCTTGCGTATACGAGAGCACAAATCGGCATGAATAATAGAAATAGCGGCTCCCGTATCAACTAATGCTCGAACAGGCACACCTTCAGCATACACTTATAACAAATTGACCGGGCTCTCAGGAGGTGTTGTTTGTCCGAGCGATGCAGCTTTCCCCCCAAAAAACTGCACCATCTAGTTTTCCGAGTGGTAGTCGGTGTGGGTGACTGTCTGGAGTGGCGATGGTGAGCGTCGGTGAGGGGAAGGAGAGCGGCGGCGTCCTGGACGGTAGTTTCGAGGAGCGTCGGGTGGAGCGGGTGGGGAGAAGGAACGTGTTGAAGGGCGGCACTGGTATGGGCTCGGAAAGGACACCAGATCCCTCTCGTAAGCATCGTAGCCGTGGCGTTCGTCCTGCTGGCGCTTTCGACAAAACCGCGAGATGTGGCCTCGAATGCCACAATAATAACAGATTGGCCGGGAGGAGCGCCAGGGGGCGTAAAATGCAGGTGCAGGTGCACGGGGTGTAAAGGCTGCGACGTCGTTCTGAGGAACCGGAAGGGCACGCTGAGCGACGGAAGGTTGCATGGCAGCAACTTGGGCGTACGTGGCTGGCAGATTTGGCGGCGTCGTAGGGGTCAGGGCGTACAGCGTAAACCAAGGAAGACAGCTCGTCTTTGATGATGTCTCGTAGCCCAGTGGACGTAGAGTGAGCTGGAGGAACAGAAGAGCACGACAGGCCTTTTGCTTGAAGCTCTTCGCGGATCAGAGCCCGAATCAGCGTGCGCAAATCGGCATCCGAAGAAGGTCGCGTGTCACAGACGTCTGGCTGTAACCGGATAGCTTGTAGTGTATCCAGATGCTGGCAGGTCACGATGACATCGTCTACGGTGGTGGGGTTTTTAACTGCCAGTGCGTCAAACGCAATGTGTCCAATGCCTTTTAAAATGTGTCGAACGCGATGGGTCTCGCTCATTGCCGCGTCGACGCTGCGGCAAAGGGAAAGGATGTCTTCAATGTACGAAGTGTACGTCTCCCCTGTTTGTTGCATGCGCGCGTCGAGCTGCCGCTTTGAAACTTCAGAACTGATGGATGGCGCTCCGAAAATCTTCCGCACTTGCTGCTGGAAGGTGGTCCAATTGGGCAAGGCGCTCTCATGGTTAAAGAACCACGTCTTAGCGACATGGGACAGGTAGAAGGCGACGTGGCGAAATTTTCGAGTGTCGTCCCAGTGGTTGTACCCACTCACTCGGTCATAGTTCTCCAGCCATTCCTCGATGTCGTCGCGCGAGATACCAGATAATGTGGTGGGGTCACGCTGCGGGGCGGTAACGGTCCATGCGGAGGTGGCTGGTTGGGGGGCAGCGGGGGTGATGCCGGAGGCTCCGGGTTGCGGTACTTGGGTCATGGCAGTGGACAGGGGGAGCAAACGGCGACCCGAACGAAGCTCCAGTGGAACTCGACGTCGCAGAGGTCTAGGGGATCGAAAGCAATCTCCACCACTTTGTAAGGCAGCAGCACAGCTGTTGTCTCGTCGCCCTTATTCGGCTGAGCCACGCGCTGAACGAAGACGACGCGCTTCACGAAGATGCCTGAACGAAGATGGCTGAACGAAGACTTCAAATCTGAAGGTCGTAAGTTCGAATCCTGCTCCATTCCACTACATTTTCAGGCATGGAGTGGTGCCTGACACCGGCAAAGAGAAAAAAAAAGCATATTGCCGAGAGCTAGTGGGGCTATACTAGTTCAGGTGCAACCAAACTAGGCAGGCCCACTAAGCTTTATCAAAGTCACTCCCTCACCAGAACAGGAATTGGCCTCCCTGGTGCAGTCACTACCTCCCTGATGACTCCGACAATTAACCCATGGCCCTCAGTCCCCAGTGGCTGCGGAGCACCTCACCAAGGCGGCGGTCAGACCTGCGACGTGGCAGAGGGTGCTAAGAATCTCTGGGTCCGGACAGGCCGCCAAGGGAAACTGAACCTGGCAACGTTCAACACACGCACCCTCTCGAGTGAGGCTAGCTTAGCAGGACTATTTCAGGAATTATCAGGCATTGCCTGGGATATTATTGGCCTTAGTGAGGTTAGAAGAACTGGTGAAGCTTACACAGTGCTGACTAACGGCCACGTCCTCTGCTACAGAGGTCTTCCAGATAAGAGAGAATCCGGGGTAGGATTTCTAGTCCATAACAACATACCGGGCAACATTGATGAATTTTACAGCATTAGTGAGAGGGTAGCAGTCGTCATAATAAAGCTGAATAGGAGATACAAAATGAAGGTAGTACAAGCCTACGCCCCAACTTCCAGTCACGATGATGAAGAGATAGAACAGTTTTATAAAGATGTGGAATTAGCAATGAGAAAGGTGCAAACTCAGTATACTGCAGTCATGGGCGACTTCAATGCAAAAGTGGGCAAAAAGCAGGTTGGCGAGCAAGCAATTGGAAACTACGGCATCGATTCTAGGAATTCAAGAGGAGAGATGTTGGTGGAATTCGCGGTAAGGAATAGGCTCCGAATAATGAATACATTCTTCAGGAAGCGCACCAACAGAAAGTGGACCTGGGAAAGCCCTAATGGAGAAACAAGGAATGAAATAGATTTCATACTCTCTGCTGATCCAAGCATAGTGCAGAATGTAGAAGTGTTAGGTAAGGTAAAGTGCAGTGACCATGGGTTAGTGAGGTCTAGGATTTCTCTCAATTTGAAGAGAGAAAGAGTGAAATTAGTCAAGAGGAAACAGACCAACCTAGACGCAGTAAGGGTGAAAGCAGACCAATTCAGGCTGGTTCTCGCAAACAAATATGCAGCTTTAGAACAGGAAGATGAAGATAACATAGAGCTAATGAACGAAACCGTAACTAGGCTATACTCAGAAGCAGCAATTGAAGTGGGAGGTAAGGCACCAAAGCAACCTGTAGGGAAGCTCTCCCAAGAAACAAAGGACCTAATAAAGAAACGACAAAACATGAAAGTGTCCAACTCAAGAGATCAGATAGAATTCGCTGAACTGTCAAAACTGATCAACAAGAAGAAAGTAAGGGATATTCGAAATTATAACGTGGGAAAAATTGAGGAAGCCGTAAAATATGGACGCAGCATGAAATCAGTAAGAAGAAAACTAGGCATAGGACAAGGCAAGATGTATGCACTGAAAGATAAGCATGGTAATATCATCAGCAATTTCGATGACATAGTAAAAGCAGCAGAAGAATTCTATACTGACCTGTACAGTAGCCAAAACAGCCAAGCTACTTTCATTCGAAATAGTGATGAACCGGATACAGAAGCTCCTTCTATAACTAGCGATGAAGTTAGAAGGGCCATGAAAGACATGACCAGGGGAAAGGCGCCTGGAGAAGATAGAATAACAGTCGATTTAATCAAAGATGGAGGAGATATCATGCTTGAAAAGCTTGCGGCCCTTTATACGCAATGCCTCACAACTTCAAGTGTACCAGAGAGCTGGAAGAACGCCAACATTAAACTTATCCATAAGAAGGGAGACGTTAAAGAATTGAAGAATTACAGACCCATTAGCTTTCTTTCAGTATTGTATAAAATATTCACCAAGATAATTTCCAATAGAATCAGGACAACACTTGACTTCAGCCAACCAAGAGAACAGGTTGGCTCCAGGAAGGGATATTCTACGATGGACCATATCCATGCCATCAATCAGGTAATCGAGAAATCTGCGGAGTACAATCAACCTCTTTATATGGCTTTCATAGATTATGAAAAGGCATTCGATTCAGTAGAGATACCAGCAGTCATAGAGGCATTGCGTAATCAAGGAGTAGAGGAGGCATACGTGAATATCTTAACAAATATCTACAAGGATTCCACAGCTACCTTGGTTCTCCACAAGAAAAGTAGAAAGATATCTATCAAGAAAGGAGTCAGGCAAGGAGACACAATCTCTCCAATGCTATTCACTGCATGCTTAGAAGAAGTATTCAAGCTCTTAGACTGGGAAGGATTAGGAGTGAGGATCGACGGCGAATATCTCAGCAATCTTCGGTTTGCAGATGACATTGTCCTATTGAGCAACAATGGAGAGGAATTACAACAAATGATTGAGGACCTTCATCGAGAAAGTGCAAGAATTGGGTTGAACATGAATATGCAGAAGACAAAGATAATGTTCAATAGCCTGGCAAGGGAACAAGAATTCAGGATTGCCAGTCAGCCTCTAGAGTCTGTAAAGGAATATGTTTATCTAGGTCAATTACTCACAGGGGACCCTGATCATGAGAAAGAAATTTACAGAAGAATAAAATTCGGTTGGATTGCATACGGCAGGCATTGCCAAATCCTGACTGGGAGCTTACCACTGTCATTGAAAAGAAAAGTGTACAATCATTGCACTCTACCGGTGCTAACATATGGGGCAGAAACTTGGAGGTTAACAAAGAAGCTCGAGAACAAGTTAAGGACCGCACAAAGAGCGATGGAACGAAAAATCTTAGGAGTAACGTTAAGAGACAGGAAGAGAGCGGTGTGGTCAGAGAACAAACTGGGGTAGACGATATTCTAGTTGACATTAAGCGGAAGAAATGGAGCTGGGCAGGCCATGTAATGCGTAGGATGGATAACCGGTGGACCATTAGGGTTACAGAATGGATACCAAGAGAAGGGAAGCGCAGTCGAGGACGGCAGAAAGTCAGGTGGGATGATGAGGTTAGGAAATTCACAGGCGCAAGTTGGAATACGCTAGCGCAAGACAGGGGTAATTGGAGATCGCAGGGAGAGGCCTTCATCCTGCAGTGGACATAAATATAGACTGATATATATATATATATATATATATGAGTGAAGTAAAGAGTAACCGGAGCCGGCACAGAAGTAGTTCAAAAAATAGAAGCACGTAGGAAAAACATAACAAGACTTTACTGACGTTTCGGCCGGGGTCCGGCCTTCATCAAGAGAGATGAAGGCCGCTCTTGATGAAGGCCGGACCCCGGCCGAAACGTCAGTAAAGTCTTGTTATGTTTTTCCTACGTGCTTCTATTTTTTAACTATATATATATATATATATATATTAGAAGAGCTCCACAAAATGCAGGTAACCGACGCGCCGACAGCCCGAATTTCGGTGGCGGAGATATTGTGCGACGATATTAGGCAAGCCGTCCAAGCTGCTGGACGCTACGAGGTACCGCAACAGCGGGAGCCAATCCGAATGCCTTATGCGGACGCCGTACGACGACCGTCGCTGTACGGCCCCTCAAACGTCATGTGCCCCTCCGAACAAACAAAAGTAGTGTTCAGGCGTTGCAGGCCACCGTCCATCGAGGAGTCGGGGCCCAGGAAAAGCGACGTCTGGCGGGCTCCTGATCTCAGGCCCGTATGTATTCATTGCGGAGAGGCTGGCAACGTCTACAGGATTTGTCCCTATCGACGCGCGGGCCTTCGCGGGTTCCTTCCAAGTGCACCTCGTCCACGACCTGGTCAGCGCCCGATGGAGGTAGAGAACTTCATTGCGAGTCATGATAGTTCATTCGAGCAGCGAGGGCACGAGCCCCGTTCTGCATCGCCTGCTCGATGCCGATCTCCAAGTCCTTTATTTCATCGAGACGCTCGTAGACGTCGTTCACCCAGCACTGCGAACCCGGAAAACGGAGTCCAGCGCCCACCGGAGGACAGGCCGGTGACGCCGAGCGCATCGAATATCCTCCATCACAACGACAACGCACCAACATTCACTCACACTCAGGTGCCCAAAGGCAAGTGGTAACGTCGGACATACTGGTTACCATAGACGACGAAGAAGTCGGAGCTTTAATTGACAATGGTGCGGACAGCTCGATTTGTGAGCAGAGAGCTTGTGTCAAAGTTAAAGTTTTCACACAGTGGACTGGCTCACAGACCCTTACTGCTGGAGGGCATCTACTAATTCCCGTGGGCAGAGCACTGCTAGGGAAAATATTCATGGATTTACGTACGTCGGAGTCATCATTATTCTGCCCAGCTGCTCGAGGAACTTGATACTCGGCGTGGACTTTTTAGATACATCTGTACAAAGCTAGATGAATTACATTTCTTAAACTATTTTCTACTTATTCTATGTAATTATTGTTACGCGATTGTGTTGTTTTATTAAGCATTGAAATGTCATATGGTTCTCGTTTTGCTCATTATGTACGTATTTAATTTCAAAAATTGTATGCCTTATCAATCAGTTCACTACTAATCGATTTTGTTTCGCATTTTTGTTGGATACGTAAAAGAAATTGACATCATAGTGTGCATCTTTAAATTGAGATAGGTATTCTCCTGTATTTGAACTGTGCCCCTTACATTGTTCTGTGATACTCTGACGTATTGACTTACTTTTAGTTGATTTGTGAATTGACAATCAAGAACTTTGTATATACATTTACTATAGCTTTTTTTTATTCCTGCTGTGCTAAGATTTCCTTTATATTTTTTTATCGGACCTTCAACTAGCCTTCGGCTACAGGTCCGACAAGTGTTTGTTACTTGTGCATAATAATCTGGAAAATAAACATCTTCTTCTTCTTCTTCTACTAGCGAATGGAGCCGTAATTACCCTGGAAAAATGTGACGTTCTCTACGGCAAAAGCCATAGTAATCGACGCTGGCACCAAGAATCACGCCGAAAACGCCTTGCGCATAGTCAAAGACAGCATAACGGTACCGCCAAGAAGCAGCCTACTGACCCTGGTAACGTGCGACGCATTTGATGGCTATGAGGGCATCGCCGAGGCAAACATTCCGTTAATGCTTGAGCGGAAAATGTGCATTGCACGGGGCCTCGTTCAGTTTCAGCACAGACGCTCATTAGTCCTGCCGACAAACTTCAGCCACGAATATCAGCACTTACCACAAGGCACAGCTGTCGCCTTCCTCCATGAAATTGCTGCCTTCACTGATGTCGCCTCGCTAGAAACTGCTTCCCCTAATTCATCGAAAGAGGTCAACCTGAGCGATCACATTCAGATTAACTGCGGCTTATCGGAACGACAGAAACAGCAGCTACTGGACCTTGTCAATGACTTCTCTGGCTGCTTCTCTACCGAGTCTAAAGTACGGAGCACTTCCGTTACGAAGCATCGCATTCCTACGGATGAGTAGCACGCCCCGTTTGTCAGCATACTTACCGCGTTGCGCCTACGGAAAGGGTAGTGATAAAGCGCAAGGTTCAAGACATGTTAAATGATGACGTGATTCAGCCGTCCATAAGTCCATGGGCCTCACCCGTCGTTTTAGTTGAAAAGAAGGCCAATACACTGCGCTTCAGCGTAGACTATAGACGGGTTAATAGGGTCACCAAACGCGACGTTTAACCCCAGCCACAGATCGATGACGCTGCGGACCATCTACGCCACGCCTAATTTTTCACCTCGTTGGATCTTAAGTCTGGGTATTGGCAGATCGAAGTACATAAGCGTGACCGTGAAAAAACGGCATTTTTGACTCCTGATGAATTGTATGAATTTAAAGTCCTCCCATTCAGCCTGTGTTCCACACCTGCCACATTTCAGTGTATGATGGACACTGTTATCTCTGGACTGAAATGGCAGACGTGATTAGTCTACTTTGACGACGTTGTGGTGTTTTCAAGAATGTTTGATGAACATCTAGAACGACTCAGGAATGTACTCTTCGCAATCAACAAAGCAAATCTGACTATCAAGCCTGAGAAATGTCATTTTGGCTTTCAGGAGCTAAATTTTCTCGGACAGGAAGTCAGCCCCCGCGGAGTTGGGCCAGACCCCGAGAAGCTAGCTGCCGTCACTGAGTTCCCGCGTCCAACAGACAAAAAAGGCAGTTCAGCGATCCTTAAGTCTCTGCGCTTACTACCGTCGTTTCGTCGAAGGATTTTCAAGGATCGCCGAACCGTTAACGAGACTAACACGCTAAGATGTACCCTTCGAGTGGACAGAAGAACAACAGGAAGCATTTACAGAATTGCGGAAGCGACTGCAAACCACCCCCGTACTCGCGCATTTCGACAAAGCTGACACAGACATCCGCACAGACGCCAGCAACGTATGGCTCGGTGCTATGCTCGTTCAGTGGCAAGGCGGCGCCGAACAACTGCGGCTCGCCTACGCGAGCCGCAGTCTGACAAAGGCGGAGGTGAACTATTCCACGTCTGAAAAGGCGGCCTCCGGAACGACGTCCTCTCCAAAAAGAACTTCGAAAACAGCGAAAAAAAACGTTCCTTCTTGTCGTCCCAGTTTCACTGCGCGAAGTGCTGCAGGCGTGTCATGACGACCCGTGTGCCGGGCACTTAGGCTTCGCCAGGATGTTAGCGCGCATACGCCAGAAGTATTACTGGCCACAGCTATTCTCGTCCGTTCAGCTCTACATGAGAAGCTGCCGTGATTGTCAACGGCGCAAGGTTCCACGTTTGAAACCTGCTGGTGTTCTGCAACCCCCGTACCCTCCTCCAGCACCGTTTCAGCAGGTGGGAATGAATATCCTTGGTCCGTTCCCTACGTCGTCCGCAGGAAACAAATGAATAGTTGTCGCAACGGACTACCTAACGCGGTACGCGGAAACCAAAGCTGTGCCTCGCGGAACCGCTACAGAAGTAGCGATGTTTTAAGCGGAGCTTTATAGGCTCACAAGTGTTGGCGGCGGCGGTGGTGGCGGCGGCGGTGTCACGCTAAAAAGTGGGCCGATCCTGGCGATAGTGCAGAAAGGGTCCAAGTTCAATGGCACATACCAGGGACAAAACAGAAAGAGAGGAAAAGAGGGAGAGAAATAAAGACAGAAAGGAAGAAAGAGAGAGTGAGAAAGATAGAGAAATAAAGAAAATCACCAGGAAGGTCAAAGAAAGAAAGAGAAAGAGAGAGAGAGAAAAGAAGACAGAGAAAGAGAGAAAGAAAGACCGAGAGAGGGAAAGGAAGCTCCAGTACAGCTCCTCGACATTGGAAATTTGCAAGCCGCACATGAGGTGCTCAGTGCCTGCGACATCGAGCACCGCTACGCTGCTACAGGGAAATAAAAAGTGACTCTAGGCTTATATTCTATATAGCAGGTATATATGGAGCAAGAAAGTTCCTGGAAAGAACCTAGCGCTGCGATTGCTCAGGGACATCACTGAATTCAACAGAATGAGTAGGTCAGGGCTGTTGCTCCCTTCTGAAGCACTAAAAAAGACGGTAGTATCGCTAGAAGACGCCTTCAACCTGTGCTTCAGTTTAAATGAGTTACGAAGGAACAGTATCGCCGACTTTGCATCCTTTCTGCAGGTTAATCCTCCGAACTTGATCGGCTGTGAGCGGCACAAGAAAGAGCTGACAGAAGATGTGAAGTTATATTCAATTACACGCCTTTACTTTCTTGTCAAGGACAAGAACATGGCGTGCGAAAGCAACAGGGAGAAGAGGAATCACCTGAAGCGGAGGCGTGTGCTGTGAATAATGTTATGATGTGGTAGACCAACGTTGGGATCTTGCTGGTGCTGGGCTTTTAAGGTTGGTGCGTCTGCTGACTCAAGTTATGAGAGCGCTTTTTGTATTTTAAATATATTCATGAATCTAGCCCAAGACGTATTGATTTATTGTATTACAACCAAACAGTGAACCATATGCACTTACCAACACAATTCGTCTCGTAACAATTTAATTACCGTAACGGAGGCAGCAATAAACACAATAGCTGTATTTCTCGATATTGAAATATTAGAACTTACTAAATATCACGTAAACACTTTTCCATATACCGTATAAAACCACTGCAATATTGTTTTATGCATGGCAAAATGCATCTACGTATTTAATGCAATGGGCTGGAGCGCCGCGTTTATACCAATAAATGTGACCAATCGCTAAGCCAGAAAATTGACTTCAGTATATCGTGTCCTCTTAGATGACAGTAACAAATTCCCCATTCTAGCTTTGCGACACTGCTCAAAACCACATTGTATAACGCGTACTTCAAAGCTAGAGCAGAGGCAGCGATACTATCAAACACGCTGCTCGTGAGGGGGCGCTGCGAGCGCGCAAGCAAATAGTCGCATGTTCGCTACGCTCCGTCAATATCCCCTTTTTTTTCTGAAAACGCTTTCGAAACTCTGCTCTTCGACCGGCGAGTATACTCCACCCCGCCTCCGACGTTACTGGACAACTTTTCAACAGAGTTTGACCTCCAGCTCGGCACTGACAGGCACCGAAAGGCAAGCATAGCCGCCGTTTCGGCGATAAGCCTAACGGCGGCGGCGGCCTTCACGGCGATAAACGGCGAACAGAGCCCCGCCGCGTATTTCTATAGCCCCCGCCGGCTCCGCGCGCCTTCCAGTTCCGGTTCCTAGAGCACTGCACGGGCCGATTTTTTTAGCCCGAGCCCGGCCTGGGCCCGTTTTTACGTTGGGTGGCCCGCCCGAGTCCGATCAAAACTTTTATGGTGAGACCCGGGCCCGGCCCGGGCCCGGAAATAATCTACGTTACCCGCCCGGCCCGGCCCGCCACCCCTTTACCTTAGGCCCGAGCCCGGCCCAAGCCCGACTCGAAACCAGCCCGAACCCGGCCCGAGACCGAAAAATAATGTTTTTCAGAGTTGAGACGCCCGAGAATAACTCGCTGCACGTTACATGCACACCACCAGAAAGACCGAGCCCGGCCCGGGCCCGCGTCAAAAAACCCGAGCCCCGCCCGGGCCCGGGTCAAAAAGCACACGCTGTGCCCGAGCCCGGCCCGAGCCCGTGAAAAAAAAAGTTGCAGTGGCTTACCTCGGCTATGCCAGGATATACGTAGCGTTAGCAAAGGTTCAGCTGATTATTCTTAGCTTTCCTGGTTGTCTCCTACGCTCAGCCGCTAATTGCCAGGCAACTACTTCGGCATCTGATGAGTCAAGCTTCTCCGTTCTTCTGCGCTGTTGAGCAGCATTTGCGCTCTCCTTCTCCATGGCTATACCACACTGGCAAACGCTAGTCAGAAGCGCAGCGGCTCCAGCGCAGTGTCAGACGGCGACTGCACAGCGAGCGCGCGCCTGGCGCCAGTGCGTCTACCACTACTACGACGTCACTCCTCTGGAATGCACAGACCGGCGGCGGTGAGTCGCGCGCGGCGTCGGCGGAGTGCGCGAGAGGTGCCGGCACCGGTGGCTCCGGTGCGCAAGCCGTGTGACATCACTGATCCTTGCGCATGCGCAGCACGGCTCTTGATGTGCCGCGCGAAATGGGCTTGGCTAGGTCAGTGTAGCTAACGCTACAAAACTGTTCTACCCGGCCCGGCCCGGCCCACGGGCCGGGCCGGGCTCGGGCTTTCGGGTAAGCCCGAGCCCGTGCAGTGCTCTAGCCCCTCACCCTCTCGCTGTCGTCTGCTCCCGAGCCATCCCCTGCCGCCCTACCACTGGCTGATGAATTGCATGCATGCCGCCAGCAGCAGTTTCTTCTCAACTGACACATCATCTGCGATGCCATGGAACCAACCAATGCACGCATCGCGGAAAAGCCCCCGAACTCGGAAATCCAGCCAACCTAAGTGAGAATGGACCCTACGATCCCAGTGCAGACGAACAACCCGTCGGGGCCCGCATCTAATGCTCCGGAACTCACGGCGGCACAGATGATGGACATAACAGCCCCACCACTAACAAGCACCCAATCATCGATACAACCTACTGCCTTCGAATCAACGGACACTCATGCCACGCACGGCGCCGTGGTCAGTCGATTTTATTCTCCTAACGCATTTGACGTGCTAAACCCCGGCAACAACATCGGCGCCAGCAATTCTGCCCCGACAATAACACCACATTTCCAAGCAGTGTGGAGCTCCCGCGTAGCGGAAGCTGACAACCGCCCATGGCAGCAGCAGCGAAAACGCACCAAAATTCAAGCATCAAGCTTGAATACTCCTCCACAACCTGTGACTCGCACACGCCAAACGGTCCTGCTCCGGCCTGCCGAGCGTTTCGCCGTGTCGTAAATACCTCACGGAGCGCTGCAGGATGGTGTCATGGCCATCGGAGGCCCTCAAACCCAAGATTACCGCATCCGCATTCAGCCCGAGGCGAATATCATCGCCATTGACGCATGGAACCCCTCCCTCATACCCCGTTTTCTCGGGCTAACAACCATTCAAGACGGAGTTCGAAATTTCGCATTCCGCCCGTACGAAGCAACGCCGCCAGACCACGCGAGGGGCATATTTCATGGTTTCGACGTTCAAGACGATGGCCCCACGCTCCTCGCACAAATCGCCTGCCGGACCCACAAGCCGGTTGCCGCACGTCCGCTCGACAGCCAAGGCCGGAGCGTGCTTGTGACATTCGCCGGGCCCACACTCCCACGTTTCATAACTTACCGCCTACATCACAAGCAGATTACTCCGTTTCGCCCTAAGGCGATGGTCTGCACCCGCTTCCACCTGCTCAGACACACCCACGACGTGTGCCCGACAGAGACACCATGCTGCTTCACATGTGGCCGTCCACCTCACTGTGTTGAGATAGATGGGTGCCATGAGCCTCCTATATGCAGAAATTGTCAAGGCCCGCACATTGCCACTGATAAATCTTGCCCATTAAAGAAACAGCTCACGAAACAGCGTCGCTCCCAATACAAGGTACGCATCGCTCGGCATCGCCAATCGCCCCCACCCACCCGCACTAATGCTCCCACAGCACTGACAAATCATAACAGTGAAATAATCGTTAGCACATTTCAACCAGGCGACCACAGCTCCCAGTCTCCGCCTCCATTGAGCCGCCATACCACTGACTCGGTGGAGTGGCCAAGACTCCCTCATCACCCAAACCTTCATCAGGCAGCAGCCTCGACTTCAACAGGCACCAAAAATCTCAGCCAGCTCCTTCTCACAGTAAAGTAGCAAAGAAAGCAAATTCGCCGAACTTGTGTGCACAGACGCCTGCAGTCTCTACGCCAGGCGCATCAGCGACACGGGCCCCGCAGCCAAAAGTGATGGCCCCTATGCCCGCAGTGATGGCCCCTATGCCCGAGCCGTACCGAGCAGCCCTGGCAGCTCTTGAGGAAAGGCTCAACCATCGCCTACAAGACGAACTCATTCGCCTAACCACCCAGTTCACTCAAACTGTGGAAAATGTTTTCGCCAGGATGATGAGCACCATCTCGACTCTCCTAAACGTCGTGGCACAACATGGCTTCACAACCTAAGGCAAGCCCTTACACTATCCTTCAATGGAACTGTCGTGGAATCCGCAACAAAAAAGCCGAATTCTCTGTTTGGATTGCCCAAGACCCAGTCCCTGATACTATATTGCTACAAGAAGCTAACCTCTCGCCACTCACCCTGCGCGGTTACCGCGTCTTCAAGCAGCCTTCTGTACCACCCCGGTACGCTCGCCAACAAACTCTACCTCCCCCCGGTTTTTCTCACGTTTTCGTGAAACGCTCGATTCCTGCGACGCAAGTACCAACGTCTCACCTAAATACAGTGACTCGCGAAATCACAACAGTTATTGTGCAACTTGGCTCCCAGCCACTGTCTGTGTTGTCGGTTTACTGGAAACCAGCTCCCCGTGACACGGGCGCATCATGGCTTGCCCAAATTCCAAACCTCACTCCCCATCTTTGTGTCATCGGTGGTGACTTCAATGTTCCACATCGCGCGTGGAGCTATGCACACGATAGTGTCCGCGGTTCATCGACTTTACAAGCTGCCGAGCGAGTTCATCTTTCATTGCTCAATTCGACAGACAGGCCCACCCGCTACCCTCTACATGCGGCTCAATCAGCCACCACGCCGGACCTTACCTGGCTCTCTCAGAAACTTACCGGTACGTGGAAGGTCCTCGCGGACGCCAGGGGCAGCGACCATTTCCCTATCCGAATACAACTCACGGCACTGAGCCGCGCAAAGGCCCACTCACCTGTTCCCATTATTCAGTGGGATGCATTCAGAGCTGCACTCGGAGATCTCTCCCGAGAACAGCCGTTGTTTGACCGCTCGCAAGAAGCCAGACGTGCCGCCACACGTACTTTGCAGCTTACTGACTCCACGCCAATCCCCGACCAACATCTTCTCAACCTCTGGGCGGCCAGGCAAGCAGCCCAAGATATCTACTTCACCCGCGGCAAAACCATGCCTGACTTAACCGCGCAACTGCCGACTCAACCGAATATGCCAACCGACTCGCTCATGAAAATTGGCAGCGGCATTGTGAATCATTTGCACAGCCACACAGGAGCCGGCCGCGTTTGGCGCACCTTCAGAGGACTATCCCAGTGCACCCGCCTTCGCACAGTAGGAGAAGACCTAGCTCTTTCCCTACGAATCACCGCACAAGAAGTGGCAGACATCGCCGGAAACGCTTTTTTCCCAATAAACCCCCCACCCTCATACGATCCTGCAAACATAACTTCGAACCCAAGTCCACCTGCGATGGACGATGCGATGAACTCGCCCTTCACCAAGGCGGAACTTCGTGCTGCACTGCTTTCCACCAACACGTGCAGCACACCAGGCCGGGACGGCATTACATACGCTATCCTTCGCAACCTTCCAGACAATACCCTCGAGGAACTTCTTGCTCTTTTTAATCAGGTTTGGGACAGTGGAAACCTGCCCGATTCATGGCAGCTATCAACGGTCACCCCCATTCCCAAACCCGGAAGATCATCCTCTATCCTGAGCAACCTTCGGCCTATATCATTACCTTCCCAGGCTGGAAAGCTTCTGGAAAAAATGGCACTGAGTCGCCTTGACTGGCACGTGGAAAGCAAGAGCATCCTTCATGCCTGCCAGACGGTCTTCCGCCATCATCACAGCAAACAAGACAATTTGGCACTACTCTCGCAGGACCTTAAACAGACCCGCCATCGCTTGGATGTGAAGATTTTGGTTACGGTCGACATACGCAAGGCGTTTGACTCCGTACCTCACCCCTCGATCCTCGCTTCCGCAGCTGGCGCCGGTATCACAGGAAGCCCTGGGCATACATACGCGGATTTCTCTGTGACCGTGAATTTCAAGTCGCTGTAGGTCAGACACTCTCCGCACCGAAGAAATCACTAGTGGGAGTGCCGCAAGGCGCAGTCCTGCTGTTCAACTTGGTGATGGCACCACTTTGCTATCGCCTGCCTGATATACCTGGACTTCGCTTCAGTGTGTATGCGGACGATGTCACAATATGGACTAAAGGAGGCTCCGACGGCGACCAGTCCGATGCCATTCAAACCGGACTCGACACCATTGCCACATTTCTGAAGGAGGTCGGACTCACACTTTCTTCTGACAAAACTAACTTCGTAGTACTGGGCACGAAGGCAGCCCGTTCTGCCTGGCAATTTTCGTTCACCTTTGACGGTGAGCAAATAACTCAGCAAGACAGTGTTCGAGTTCTAGGCATCTACATCGATGCAGATTTTGGTGCAACGACATGGCTTCGCAACATCACTCGGACCTGGCATCAGATACTCCACCTAATCCGCCGCATCGCGTCCAAGAACTGGGGCAGTGAGGAACGAACTCTCCGTCGTCTCGTGACTGCTCTACTAATCTCACGTGCTGTATATGGCTATAACTTCTACACTCTCACCCAAAAGCAACGAAAAAAACTGGAATCGCTCAACCACGAAGCCATGAGGGTTGTCACCGGCCTGCCGCGTTTCACACCCATACACCGCCTTGCTCAAATGGCCCAGATGAATCTGATCGAGGCAATAGCCGAGGCTGCGAAGCATTCACAACAGTTCCGACTAAGAGCCACGATATCCGGACGCAGCATCCTTTCGCTTCATCTGCCAGTCCCCTCAGCGCCTCTTCCCTCCTTCCCTGCTCTGTGGGACTGTCCCCTGACCACGGACTTTGCACCGATTCCCCAAAACGTGAATGCCGATCACGCAGAGAGGCAATTGTCTTACGCAAGGCTGCACGAGGCAAAAGTTCGCGACGCTCCTTCCCATCACCACGCTGTCTACACCGACGCCGCCTTCAGTGACGAAGCTTCAGCCATAGCCTACTATTGCCCAAGCACCGCCACGGCCTACTACTCCTCTCGTCCTGCCTGCAACGACCCATTAACGGCGGAAATGGCTGCGATATCCGCTGTATGCGACGCCGTCCTCAAGCCTCCTTTCGCAGCCTTCACTCATCACACAGTTTACACAGACTCACAGGCTTCCATAAAGGCCTGCGCCCGGCTGGACTCGCGCAATGGTTCTGTTCACTCAATACACAGGACGATCCGAATCGCCGACGAGGCTGGCCACACTGTCCGCCTCGCATGGGTACCAGGTCACGCTGGGGTCGCTGGCAACCGAATGGCCGACTCTCTGGCAAGAGAGCTTCTTTCCTGCCCCTCAGAGACGCGTCCACAAGTGCCTGACGACCCGTACCCCATCGACCCGCACACAGTCCTGGCAGAGGCGAAGGCTGCTCGAAGGGCCGCGCTCCGGAACATCCTCCCGGAAAAGCCTACGCCCCTGCCAGGGAAGTTTACCCGTGCTGAGGTCAAACGCCTGCGACGCATCGTCACGGAGACAGCAGTGACACCAGCCCGCCGCGCCATGATGCGCCTCCAGACCTGGCAATCACCCACTTGTCGCTCCTGTCCAGGGAACCAGCGGCTGGATCAGAACCATATACTCTGGGGCTGCTCGGATCTCGCCGAGCACCGGAGAAGAGCGATAGCCACCCTTCCCCCTACTCTGAGGCCTCAGGATTTGTACGCCTGGTGCCTTCCCACTGGTCCCCCCGAGAGACTTCGCCTCATATTCCAGTCGTTACTACAATTTTTACAAGAGTCAAAAATGATGAATAATATTTGAACCTCCTTGTAAAGGAATAACGTGGACCGCCACGTTTGTTGACGTGCGGTGGGGTGAGGAAAGACTCGAAGGCGAAATTGGGACGGGTTGCACAGACACACATATAATTCACACTAATATTTTACACAGACACAAGTAAGATTCTCTAACACCTATTATTTGCTAGCGTATGAAGCCCTACGCGGCAGACTACAAAGTTTCAGTCCCTAGCCCAGTAACGAGCAAAGCCCGAGCGTCGCGGTATACGGCCCCCCAGTGGTCTCTCACGTGTGGTCGTAACCTTCCTTGACACGCGGAATGCGTCGGAGGTGGCTTGGGTAGGCAGTGGCGGTGACGCGGCGACAGCCACTTGGTTGGTGGCTCAGGATTATGACGCCGGAACTGCGAACGCAGCAGACTCCCGAGAGCATAGGAACTGCCAGATCTCAGGAACCGGCCAGGCACGGGACACGGGCAGGACCTCGGTTCGGTGGCTTGTGACCCGTCACGAGGCTGCCCAGCGATACACCCGGGTAGCCCTCTCTGGACTGCTTCCACGAACCTCGCTCGGCCCTTGTTCGATCGGCCTTCGTGGCCGCAGCTGCCCGTTCGCTCGTGTCTTCTTCCTCCTTTTCCTCTGCCACCAACCCTCGTGCTTTCTTATTTGCAGCGTCGCGTCGCATATGTAGCTGCCATCGTCGTCGTCTTTCACCACACTCCTCTTTTACCCCTCCCTCCGCCCTGATGGATTCATTTCCTCGGGGCGGAAACTTTTTATGATTATTTTAATAAACGTTTTAACAACAACGCTGCTCGTCTACACAGCGCAGCCGACGTTGCGCGCAGCTCAGCTGTTATAATGTCCGCAGCGCCACTTCTGCGTCATGATGCGGAGAAGTGGTGAAATACGCTCGGTCAGCACACCTACCCATCTAGCCACCGTAATACCGGTGACTTCGTCATGGTTATTGCAGATAAGGCCAACATACGCGCTGAACACGATGTGACGACACGTGGCGAGCTACAATTGGCCGCTTCCATTCACGTGAGCCCGACCCATCGCTTCATCTGTTTGAGCTTCACGACGATATTCTTTACCGTCGTAGTACCACTCCCGATGGCCCAGAGCTTCTGCTTGTTCTCCCTAAGCATCTTCGTCCTGCTGTTCTCCAAGAACTCCACGAGGCTCCAACCACTGACCATCTTGGCGTATCCCGCACATACGATTGCGTGCGGCGCCTGTTTTTCTGGACTGGTCTGTACCGATCTGTTCGACGCTACGTTGCTGCGTGTGACCTTTGTCAGCGACGTAAACGGCACTCGGGGTTGCCTGCAGGCCCTATGCATCCTATTCACATACCTCAGGAGCCATTCTACCGCGTCGGTCTCGACTTCCTCGGTCCATTTCCTACGTCTGCTTCAGGGAACAAGTGGTTCAGTTGCGACCGACTACGCTACGCGTTTGCCATCACGCGAGCTTTGCCGACTAGTTGCGCCACTGACGTCTCCGATTTCCTCCTTCATGACGTCATCCTTCGAAATGGTGCTCCTCGGCAACTGCTCACAGACCGAGGCCGCCACTTCTTGTCGAAAGTTGTCGATGACCTCCTTCGTTCCTGTTTTGTGGAGCACAAGCTCACTACTGCGTACCACCCGCAGACCAACAGGCTCACCGAAAGGCTGAACCGCACCTTAACCGATATGATGTCGATGTTTGTGTACGACGATCATCGGGACTGGGGCAGTGCTTTGCCATACGCCACGCTCGCGTACAACTCCTCCCGTCACGACACCGCCGGTTTTATGCCATTTTATCACCTGTATGGTCACCACCCTGCATTGCATTTTCACATGCTCCTACCTGCAGTTATACAACATACCACGGAGTATGCCCGCGATGCTGCCGCGCGAGCCCATCTGGCACGTCAGATAGCTCAAGAGCGACTATTCGACTCACAATTATGCCAAAAGGACCGTTATGACCGCAGCCACCGGCACCTCTGATTTTCTCCGGGATATCTTGTGCTTCTCTAGACCCCTTCTCGTCGCGTCGGCCTCTCCGAAAAGCTTTTGTCGTGTTACACCGGACCATACAAAGCTTTACTGCAACTTAGTAACGTGAACTATGAAATCACCCCACTGAACAGTTCTTCACCATCTACCCTGCCATCTCGTGACGTCGTGCATGTATCCCGACTGAAGCCGTACTTTTCCGTCGCCTTCTCGTGTAATTAGTCTGCGCCGAGACGACGCTCAGCCCGCCGGGGCGGTTAGATGTTACGGGCCGCCTCCTTACATTAAGGAAAAAGACGACGATCAGCCGGAAAAACGCTGCGCGTGTTCAGCCACCTTGGCCATCGCTGTCAACAGTTCCTGTATATAAATCCTGTTCCTCTTTCATCTATTCGACGCACCGTCACGATATATATATATTGCAAGGCAGCAGCACGGCTGTTGTCTCGTCGCCTCTATTCGACTGAGCCACGCGCTGGACGAAGACGACGCCCACAGTGATTATGATTATGTACAGGTGAAGAAGATGAAGGATGAATATTTTGCTCACACTAATTACCGCCTCGCGCGGAAGCGGCCAACCTGGTTATAGCGGTGCGGTACGTCGTTGGAATGGCTTTAGGCGCGAAACGTGGACAATTTCTGTGCCACGGTAGCGGCCATCGGAAGGCGTGACAGCGGGAGTGACGCGGTAGTTCGCTGGCGAAGTTTGCTCTACAACAGTGTAGAGCCCTATAAACGCTACTGAAACTTCTCACACAGGCCAGGAACTCGAGTGGGTGTCCACAATAACACTTCATCGCCGGGGCTGAACAGATTGACGCGGTGAAATGCATCGTAGTGAGTCTTCCTATCCTGTTGACTTGCCGTGGTGTTGAGGCGGACGCAATGGGGACACGCGGCAAGGCGAGATATTAACTGCTCACTCACTGACGCCGACGAGTTCCCGGGGGCAGCAAAAAAAGAGACGTCGAGCAGAGAGGTCGGTTGACGCCCGTAAACTAGAAAGAATGGTGAGTAGCCAGTAGTGCGCTGTGCAGCGGTGTTGTAGGCAAAAGTCACGAATGGCAGGATGGTATCCCAGTTGGTGTGGTCAGCGTTGATCTAAATGGAGATCATGTCAGAGAGAGTTTAATGGAAGCGCTCTGTGAGGCCATTAGTCTGAGGGTGGTAGCTGGTAATCGTCTTATGGATGGTGTTCCATGTGCGGAGGACGTCCTCGAGTACCTTCGACAGAAACGCCTTGCCACGGTCACTCAAAAGGACGCGTCGGCGCTCCATGTCGCAGAAAGATGGCTTCCAAGAAGAAAGTCGCAATCTCCTCAGCGGATCCTGAAGGTAGCGCAGCTGTTTCGGCGTACCTGGTCAAGTGGTCAACTGCAGCGACTACCCATCTCTTGCCGATAGCTGATAATGGCAGCGGTCCGTAGAGGTCAATCCCGATGACTGCGAATGGAGCGTCAGGACAGGGAAGAGGTCACAGCAGTCCAGCCGGAGGTGAAGTGGGCCATTTTGAGGCGCTGGCAGAGCGAGCCAGAAGCGACGTTCTACGCTACGCAGATGGCAAGTCCCGGCCAGAAAAAATGACTGCGCATGCGTTCATAGGTCTTGTGAAAGCCGAGATGTCCAGCCATGGGATCATCGTGAAATGTCTTCAATATCTGTTCCCTGAGTGATCGACGAGCGACAGGAACCCAACGCTGTCCTTCGGGGTGGAAGACATACCGGTAGAGGATTGAGTTTGTACACTTGAAGTTCTGCAACTGGCGACGGGCTCGCGCGTTAGGAGGACGAGATGAGCCGTGAAGGAGTTCCATAATTCAGTGGCAGTAAGCGTCGTCGCGTTGGTGGGACGCGAACGTCTCAGGGTGGAATGAAGGAAGACTGATGAGAGCGGCAAGTGAAAGAACTGCAGAGGACGCGTTTACAGGCTCGGTGACGGATGGAGGCAGGCCGGGAACTTCGGACTGCGGTGGTAACGGACAGCGACTGAGAGCATCTGCATCGTTGTGTTTCGTGCCGGATTTGTACGTGACGTCGAAGTCATATTCTTGCAGACGAAGTATCCAGCGACCTAGACGGCCAGATAAATCATTTAACGTCGACAGCCAGCATACGGCGTGGTGGTCGGTCACGACCGTAAAGTGGCGGCCGTGTAATACCGTCGGAACTTTTGGATGGCCCAAACAACGGCGAGACACTCCTGCTCAGTGATTGTATAATTTTTCCGTCCGACTTGCGTATGCGACCACGCGGTCCTCAAAACGTTGTCGTTGCAAAAGAACAGCGCCGATTCCATGGCCGCTGGCGTCAGTATGGAGTAGAGTAGGCGCGGACTCATCGAAATGACAAAGCACTGGCTAAGACGTGAGGGACCCCTTAAGGTTTCAAAAGCCGCTTGGCACTCGTCTGACCATACGTATGGAGTTCCTGAAGGAAGGATTCGGTGAAACGGAGCCGCGATGGTTGCGAAGTCACTATGAAGCGCCGGAAGTAAGAAGCCAGGCCAAGAAAGCTGCGAAGTTCTTTGGAGCGTTGGGGCCTCGAAAGCGGAGGACGGCGGTAATCTTTCGGGGTCAGGCCGAATGCCGTTTTTTGCTTACGAGGTGGCCCAGTACTTTAATGGTCTTGCTGGCAAAGTGGCACTTTTTGGTATTCAGCTGAAGGCCAGCAGCAGAGAGACAGGCGCTGCCAGTGGAGGTTGAAGAAAATATGACTATGTCGTCAAGGTAGCACAAACAAGCAGTGTTGCCAGGTCCGACGAGGCGGCGTAGCCAAAAGCTAGAGAAGTTGTAGCCCAAATGTAGCCAAACAGAAAAAAGTGCAAAATATTTCGTAGCCAAATATAGCCATTCCTTTTTGCAATGTTATTGTGTGTACATTTTCACATTCGACTACGGAAAATCCTTTTTGCACAACCCGTCGTGACAAAATGTCCTGGCCGCCGTGACGATCGGCCCTTTACATTAACAACCGCGACATCATGCTTCCACAGAACACTTTTTCGTTGGCCCAGGAAGCTCTTAAGTTCCAGCGAATCGTTGCAGAGGGCGAAATCAGTGCTTTTATTTTATGACAGATAGTACTAAGATATTATTTTTAGTTATTTACAGTAATATTAACTACACACTCTGCTTTTTAGCTGTCGTGAACACAAAATAATGTCCAGCGTCATCTATCTCTCTAGTTCAGCTGTCCAGCGATCTGCGACAGCGACGTGCTCATGGCTTCTTTTTTGATGAGCTAAAACAAGTCATTCGCGCTACGATATCTCGCTTTATTTGTCGCATCGTTCTATCTTGTTTTCTCATTTTCTTGGTTTTTAATTAGCTTGGACCGGATTATCTGGGACACACACTACCTATAGTGTCAATTGACATCAACCTGGCCGCCATCTTAGGTCCCTAGCACGCCAAGAACATGCGTTAAGAAAAGGGACAGGCAGAAGATGCCACTCTATGTCTGAATCGGTTAAGCGGATCTTTCAAAGATTACTACGCAAACCGGCACACAAGTGTAAGTAGCGCGCAGTCGTTTTCGGCGACGTGCACGTCCCGAACTCACTCGCTCGAAATGGTAACAGCCGCGATGGCGCACAAAGAGCAATGGTAAACAACAAATTGATAACAGTGGTAATGCTGTGAAAACCGGTTACTGTCAAAAAGCAAACCATATTGATGCCTAATAAAGTTTTAGAATAGGGGCCCCTAAAGTTTGGGGCCCCAAAAGCTTTGGGGGTGTTAGCGTTGGGGCATGCGGAAGGAAGAGTTTTGGAATTGGCGTTTGCGTTTACGATAGCGTGTTGCGTTTGCAGCGTCACTACGGCGTCAAAGAAAAGCTGTTATAAATAATAAAATATATATATATATATGAGTGACGTAAGAGTAACCGGAGCCGGCACAGAAGTAGTTCAAAAAAATAGAGCACGTAGGAAAAACTAACAAGACTTACTGACGTTCGGCCGGGGTCCGGCCTTCATCAAGAGAGATGAAGGCCGCTCTTGATGAGGCCGGACCCCGGCCGAAACGTCAGTAAAGTCTTGTTATGTTTTTCCTACGTGCTTCTATTTTTAACTATATATATATATATATATTAGAATAGCTCCACAAAATGCAGGTACCGAGCGCGCAGCCCGAATTTCGGTGGCGGAGATATTGTGCGACGATATTAGGCAAGCCGTCAAGCTGCTGGACGCTACGAGGTACCGACAGCGGGAGCCAATCCGAATGCCTTATGCGCGCCGTACGACGACGTCGCTGGACGGCCCCTCACGTCATGTGCCCCATCCGAACAAACAAAGTAGGTGTTCAGCGTTGCAGGCACCGTCCTCGAGGGTCGGGGCCCAGGAAAAGCGACGTCTGGCGCTCCTGATCTCAGGCACCGTATGTATCATTGCGGAGAGGCTGGCAACGTCTACAGGATTTGTCCCTATCGACCGCGGGCCTTCGCGGGTTCCTTCAAGTGCACCTCGTCCACGACCTGGTCAGCGCCCGATGGAGGTAGAACTTCATTGCGAGTCATGATAGTCATTCGAGCAGCGAGGCACGAGCCCCGTTCTGCATCGCCTGCTCGATGCCGATCTCCAAGTCCTTTTTTCATCGAGACGCTCGTAGACGTCGTTCACCCAGCACTGCGAACCCGGAAAACGGAGTCCAGCGCCCACCGGAGGACAGGCCGGTGACGCCGAGCGCATCGAATATCCTCCATCACAACGACAACGCACCAAATTCACTCACACTCAGGTGCCCAAAGGCAAGTGGTAACGTCGGACATACTGGTTACCATAGACGACGAAGAAGTCGGAGCTTATAATGAAATGGTGCGGACAGCTCGATTTGTGAGCAGAGAGCTTGTGTCAAAGTTAAAGTTTTCACACAGGGGACTGGCACAGACCTTACTGCTGGAGGGCATCTACTAATTCCGTGGGCAGAGCACTGCTAGGGAAAATATTCATGGATTTACGTACGTCGGAGTCATCATTATTCTCTGCCCAGCTGCTCGAGGACTTGATACTCGGCGTGGACTTTTTAGATACATCTGTACAAAGCTAGAATTACATTTCTTAAACTATTTTTACTTATTCTATGTAATTATTGTTACGCGATTGTGTTGTTTTATTAGCATTGAAATGTCATAGGTTCTCGTTTGCTCATTATGTACGTATTTAATTTCAAAATTGTATGCCTTATCAATCAGTTCACTACTAATCGATTTTGTTTCGCATTTTTGTTGGATACGTAAAAGAAATTGACATCATAGTGTGCATCTTTAAATTGAGATAGGTATTCTCCGTATTTGAACTGTGCCCCTACATTGTTCTGATACTCTGACGTATTGCTTACTTTTAGTTGATTTGTGAATTGACAATCAAGACTTTGTATATACATTTACTATAGCTTTTTTTATTCCTGCTGTGCTAAGATTCCTTATATTTTTTTATCGGACCTTCAATAGCCTTCGGCTACAGGTCCGACAAGTGTTTGTTACTTGTGCATAATTCGGAAAATAAACATCTTCTTCTTCTTCTACTAGCGAATGGCGCCGTAATTACCCTGGAAAATGTGACGTTCTCTACGGCAAAAGCCATAGTAATCGACGCTGGCACCAAGAATCACGCCGAAAACGCCTTGCGCATAGTCAAAGACAGCAATAACGGTACCGCCAAGAACAGCCTACTGACCCTGGTAACGTGCGACGATTTGATGGCTATGAGGGCATCGCCGAGGCAAACATTCCGTTATGCTTGAGCGGAAAATGTGCATTGCACGGGCCTCGTTCAGTTTCAGCACAGCGCTCATTAGTCCTGCCGACAAACTTCAGCCACGATCAGCTTACCACAAGGCACAGCTGTCGCCTTCCTCCATGAAATTTGCTGCTTCACTGATGTCGCCTCGCTAGAAACTGCTTCCCCTAATTCATCGAAAGAGGTCAACCTGAGCGATCACATTCAGATTAATGCGGCTTATCGAACGACAGAAACAGCAGCTACTACTGGACCTTGTCAATGACTTCTCTGGCTGCTTCTCTACCGAGTCTAAAGTACGGAGCACTTCCGTTACGAAGCATCGCATTCCTACGGATGAGTAGCACGCCCCGTTTGTCAGCATACTTACCGCGTTGCGCCTACGGAAAGGGTAGTGATAAAGCGCAAGGTTCAAGACATGTTTAAATGATGACGTGATTCAGCCGTCCATAAGTCCATGGGCCTCACCCGTCGTTTTAGTTGAAAAGAAGCCAATACACTGCGCTTCAGCGTAGACTATAGACGGGTTAATAGGTCACCAACGCGACGTTTAACCCCAGCCACAGATCGATGACGCTGCGGACCATCTACGCCCGCCTAATTTTTCACCTCGTTGGATCTTAAGTCTGGGTATTGGCAGATCGAGTACATAAGCGTGACCGTGAAAAAACGGCATTTTGACTCCTGATGAATTGTATGAATTTAAAGTCCTCCCATTCAGCCTGTGTTCCCCACCTGCCAGCATTTCAGTGTATGATGACACTGTTATCTCTGGACTGAAATGGCAGACGTGATTAGTCTACTTTGACGACGTTGTGGTGTTTTCAAGAATGTTTGATGAACATCTAGAACGACTCAGGAATGTAACTCTTCGCAATCAACAAAGCAAATCTGACTATCAAGCATGAGAAATGTCATTTTGGCTTTCAGGAGCTAAATTTCTCGGACAGGTAGTCAGCCCCCGCGGAGTTGGGCCAGACCCCGAGAAGCTAGCTGCCGTCACTGAGTTCCGCGTCCAACAGACAAAAAGCACGTTCAGCGATCCTTAAGTCTCTGCGCTTACTACCGTCGTTTCGTCGAAGGATTTTCAAGGATCGCCGAACCGTTAACGAGGACTAACACGCTAAGATGTACCCTTCGAGTGGACAGAAGAACACAGGAAGCATTTACAGAATTGCGGAAGCGACTGCAAACCACCCCCGTACTCGCGCATTTCGACAAAGCTGACACAGACATCCGCACAGACGCCAGCAACGTATGGCTCGGTGCTATGCTCGTTCAGTGGCAAGGCGGCGCCGAACAACTGCGGCTCGCCTACGCGAGCCGCAGTCTGACAAAGGCGGAGGTGAACTATTCCACGTCTGAAAGGCGGCCTCCGAACGACGTCCTCTCCAAAAGAACTTCGAAAACAGCGAAAAAAAACGTTCCTTCTTGTCGTCCCAGTTTCACTGCGCGAAGTGCTGCAGGCGTGTCATGACGACCCGTGTGCCGGGCACTAGGCTTCGCCAGGATGTTAGCGCGCATACGCAGAAGTATTACTGGCCACAGCTATTCTCGTCCGTTCAGCTCTACATGAGAAGCTGCCGTGATTGTCAACGGCGCAAGGTTCCACGTTTGAAACCTGCTGGTGTTCTGCAACCCCCCGTACCCTCCTCCAGCACCGTTTCAGCAGGTGGGAATGAATATCCTTGGTCCGTTCCCTACGTCGTCCGCAGGAAACAAATGAATAGTTGTCGCAACGGACTACCTAACGCGGTACGCGGAAACCAAAGCTGTGCCTCGCGGAACCGCTACAGAAGTAGCGATGTTTTAAGCGGAGATTTATAGGCTCACAAGTGTTGGCGGCGGCGGTGGTGGCGGCGGCGGTGTCACGCTAAAAAGGGGGCCGATCCTGGCGATAGTGCAGAAAGGGTCAAGTTCAATGGCACATACCAGGGACAAAACAGAAAGAGAGGAAAAGAGGGAGAGAAATAAAGACAGAAAGGAGAAAGAGAGAGTGAGAAAGATAGAGAAATAAGAAAATCACCAGGAAGGTCAAAGAAAGAAGAGAAAGAGAGAGAGAGAAAAGAAGACAGAGAAAGAGAGAAAGAAAGACCGAGAGAGGGAAAGGAAGCTCCAGTACAGCTCCTCGACATTGGAAATTTGCAAGCCGCACATGAGGTGCTCAGTGCCGGCGACATCGAGCACCGCTACGCTGCTACAGGGAAATAAAAAGTGACTCTAGGCTTATATTCTATATAGCAGGTATATATGGAGCAAGAAAGTTCCTGGAAAGAACCTAGCGCTGCGATTGCTCAGGGACATCACTGAATTCAACAGAATGAGTAGGTCAGGGCTGTTGCTCCCTTCTGAAGCACTAAAAAGACTGTAGTATCGCTAGAAGACGCCTTCAACCTGTGCTTCAGTTTAAATGAGTTACGAAGGAACAGTATCGCCGACTTTGCATCCTTTCTGCAGGTTAATCCTCCGAACTTGATCGGCTGTGAGCGGCACAAGAAGAGCTGACAGAAAGATGTGAAGTTATATTCAATTACACGCCTTTACTTTCTTGTCAAGGACAAGAACATGGCGTGCGAAAGCAACAGGGAGAAGAGGAATCACCTGAAGCGGAGGCGTGTGCTGTGAATAATGTTATGATGTGTAGACCAACGTTGGGATCTTGCTGGTGCTGGGCTTTTAAGGTTGGTGCGTCTGCTGACATCAAGTTATGAGAGCGCTTTTTGTATTTTAAATATATTCATGAATCTAGCCCAAGACGTATTGATTTATTGTATTACAACCAAACAGTGAACCATATGCACTTGCCAACACAATTCGTCTCGTAACAATTTAATTACCGTAACGGAGGCAGCAATAAACACAATAGCTTATTTCTCGATATTGAAATATTAGAACTTACTAAATATCACGTAAACACTTTTCCATATACCGTATAAAACCACTGCAATATTGTTTTATGCATGGCAAAATGCATCTACGTATTTAATGCAATGGGCTGGAGCGCCGCGTTTATACCAATAATGTGACCAATCGCTAAGCCAGAAAATTGACTTCAGTATATCGTGTCCTCTTAGATGACAGTAACAAATTCCCCATTCTAGCTTTGCGACACTGCTCAAAACCACATTGTATAACGCGTACTTCAAAGCTAGAGCAGAGGCAGCGATACTATCAAACACGCTGCTCGTGAGGGGGCGCTGCGAGCGCGCAAGCAAATAGTCGCATGTTCGCTACGCTCCGTCAATATCCCCTTTTTTTTCTGAAAACGCTTTCGAAACTCTGCTCTTCGACCGGCGAGTATACTCCACCCCCGCCTCCGACGTTACTGGACAACTTTTCAACAGAGTTTGACCTCCAGCTCGGCACTGACAGGCACCGAAAGGCAAGCATAGCCGCCGTTTCGGCGATAAGCCTAACGGCGGCGGCGGCCTTCACGGCGATAAACGGCGAACAGAGCCCCGCCGCGTATTTCTATAGCCCCCGCCGGCTCCGCGCGCCTTCCAGTTCCGGTTCCTAGAGCACTGCACGGGCCGATTTTTTTAGCCCGAGCCCGGCCTGGGCCCGTTTTTACGTTGGGTGGCCCGCCCGAGTCCGATCAAAACTTTTATGGTGAGACCCGGGCCCGGCCCGGGCCCGGAAATAATCTACGTTACCCGCCCGGCCCGGCCCGCCACCCCTTTACCTTAGGCCCGAGCCCGGCCCAAGCCCGACTCGAAACCAGCCCGAACCCGGCCCGAGACCGAAAAATAATGTTTTTCAGAGTTGAGACGCCCGAGAATAACTCGCTGCACGTTACATGCACACCACCAGAAAGACCGAGCCCGGCCCGGGCCCGCGTCAAAAAAACCCGAGCCCCGCCCGGGCCCGGGTCAAAAAGCACACGCTGTGCCCGAGCCCGGCCCGAGCCCGTGAAAAAAAAAGTTGCAGTGGCTTACCTCGGCTATGCCAGGATATACGTAGCGTTAGCAAAGGTTCAGCTGATTATTCTTAGCTTTCCTGGTTGTCTCCTACGCTCAGCCGCTAATTGCCAGGCAACTACTTCGGCATCTGATGAGTCAAGCTTCTCCGTTCTTCTGCGCTGTTGAGCAGCATTTGCGCTCTCCTTCTCCATGGCTATACCACACTGGCAAACGCTAGTCAGAAGCGCAGCGGCTCCAGCGCAGTGTCAGACGGCGACTGCACAGCGAGCGCGCGCTGGCGCCAGTGCGTCTACCACTACTACGACGTCACTCCTCTGGAATGCACAGACCGGCGGCGGTGAGTCGCGCGCGGCGTCGGCGGAGTGCGCGAGAGGTGCCGGCACCGGTGGCTCCGGTGCGCAAGCCGTGTGACATCACTGATCCTTGCGCATGCGCAGCACGGCTCTTGATGTGCCGCGCGAAATGGGCTTGGCTAGGTCAGTGTAGCTAACGCTACAAAACTGTTCTAACCCGGCCCGGCCCGGCCCACGGGCCGGGCCGGGCTCGGGCTTTCGGGTAAGCCCGAGCCCGTGCAGTGCTCTAGCCCCTCACCCTCTCGCTGTCGTCTGCTCCCGAGCCATCCCCTGCCGCCCTACCACTGGCTGATGAATTGCATGCATGCCGCCAGCAGCAGTTTCTTCTCAACTGACACATCATCTGCGATGCCATGGAACCAACCAATGCACGCATCGCGGAAAAGCCCCCGAACTCGGAAATCCAGCCAACCTAAGTGAGAATGGACCCTACGATCCCAGTGCAGACGAACAACCCGTCGGGGCCCGCATCTAATGCTCCGGAACTCACGGCGGCACAGATGATGGACATAACAGCCCCACCACTAACAAGCACCCAATCATCGATACAACCTACTGCCTTCGAATCAACGGACACTCATGCCACGCACGGCGCCGTGGTCAGTCGATTTTATTCTCCTAACGCATTTGACGTGCTAAACCCCGGCAACAACATCGGCGCCAGCAATTCTGCCCCGACAATAACACCACATTTCCAAGCAGTGTGGAGCTCCCGCGTAGCGGAAGCTGACAACCGCCCATGGCAGCAGCAGCGAAAACGCACCAAAATTCAAGCATCAAGCTTGAATACTCCTCCACAACCTGTGACTCGCACACGCCAAACGGTCCTGCTCCGGCCTGCCGAGCGTTTCGCCGTGTCGTAAATACCTCACGGAGCGCTGCAGGATGGTGTCATGGCCATCGGAGGCCCTCAAACCCAAGATTACCGCATCCGCATTCAGCCCGAGGCGAATATCATCGCCATTGACGCATGGAACCCCTCCCTCATACCCCGTTTTCTCGGGCTAACAACCATTCAAGACGGAGTTCGAAATTTCGCATTCCGCCCGTACGAAGCAACGCCGCCAGACCACGCGAGGGGCATATTTCATGGTTTCGACGTTCAAGACGATGGCCCCACGCTCCTCGCACAAATCGCCTGCCGGACCCACAAGCCGGTTGCCGCACGTCCGCTCGACAGCCAAGGCCGGAGCGTGCTTGTGACATTCGCCGGGCCCACACTCCCACGTTTCATAACTTACCGCCTACATCACAAGCAGATTACTCCGTTTCGCCCTAAGGCGATGGTCTGCACCCGCTTCCACCTGCTCAGACACACCCACGACGTGTGCCCGACAGAGACACCATGCTGCTTCACATGTGGCCGTCCACCTCACTGTGTTGAGATAGATGGGTGCCATGAGCCTCCTATATGCAGAAATTGTCAAGGCCCGCACATTGCCACTGATAAATCTTGCCCATTAAAGAAACAGCTCACGAAACAGCGTCGCTCCCAATACAAGGTACGCATCGCTCGGCATCGCCAATCGCCCCCACCCACCCGCACTAATGCTCCCACAGCACTGACAAATCATAACAGTGAAATAATCGTTAGCACATTTCAACCAGGCGACCACAGCTCCCAGTCTCCGCCTCCATTGAGCCGCCATACCACTGACTCGGTGGAGTGGCCAAGACTCCCTCATCACCCAAACCTTCATCAGGCAGCAGCCTCGACTTCAACAGGCACCAAAAATCTCAGCCAGCTCCTTCTCACAGTAAAGTAGCAAAGAAAGCAAATTCGCCGAACTTGTGTGCACAGACGCCTGCAGTCTCTACGCCAGGCGCATCAGCGACACGGGCCCCGCAGCCAAAAGTGATGGCCCCTATGCCCGCAGTGATGGCCCCTATGCCCGAGCCGTACCGAGCAGCCCTGGCAGCTCTTGAGGAAAGGCTCAACCATCGCCTACAAGACGAACTCATTCGCCTAACCACCCAGTTCACTCAAACTGTGGAAAATGTTTTCGCCAGGATGATGAGCACCATCTCGACTCTCCTAAACGTCGTGGCACAACATGGCTTCACAACCTAAGGCAAGCCCTTACACTATCCTTCAATGGAACTGTCGTGGAATCCGCAACAAAAAAGCCGAATTCTCTGTTTGGATTGCCCAAGACCCAGTCCCTGATACTATATTGCTACAAGAAGCTAACCTCTCGCCACTCACCCTGCGCGGTTACCGCGTCTTCAAGCAGCCTTCTGTACCACCCCGGTACGCTCGCCAACAAACTCTACCTCCCCCCGGTTTTTCTCACGTTTTCGTGAAACGCTCGATTCCTGCGACGCAAGTACCAACGTCTCACCTAAATACAGTGACTCGCGAAATCACAACAGTTATTGTGCAACTTGGCTCCCAGCCACTGTCTGTGTTGTCGGTTTACTGGAAACCAGCTCCCCGTGACACGGGCGCATCATGGCTTGCCCAAATTCCAAACCTCACTCCCCATCTTTGTGTCATCGGTGGTGACTTCAATGTTCCACATCGCGCGTGGAGCTATGCACACGATAGTGTCCGCGGTTCATCGACTTTACAAGCTGCCGAGCGAGTTCATCTTTCATTGCTCAATTCGACAGACAGGCCCACCCGCTACCCTCTACATGCGGCTCAATCAGCCACCACGCCGGACCTTACCTGGCTCTCTCAGAAACTTACCGGTACGTGGAAGGTCCTCGCGGACGCCAGGGGCAGCGACCATTTCCCTATCCGAATACAACTCACGGCACTGAGCCGCGCAAAGGCCCACTCACCTGTTCCCATTATTCAGTGGGATGCATTCAGAGCTGCACTCGGAGATCTCTCCCGAGAACAGCCGTTGTTTGACCGCTCGCAAGAAGCCAGACGTGCCGCCACACGTACTTTGCAGCTTACTGACTCCACGCCAGTCCCCGACCAACATCTTCTCAACCTCTGGGCGGCCAGGCAAGCAGCCCAAGATATCTACTTCACCCGCGGCAAAACCATGCCTGACTTAACCGCGCAACTGCCGACTCAACCGAATATGCCAACCGACTCGCTCATGAAAATTGGCAGCGGCATTGTGAATCATTTCACAGCCACACAGGAGCCGGCCGCGTTTGGCGCACCTTCAGAGGACTATCCCAGTGCACCCGCCTTCGCACAGTAGGAGAAGACCTAGCTCTTTCCCTACGAATCACCGCACAAGAAGTGGCAGACATCGCCGGAAACGCTTTTTTCCCAATAAACCCCCCACCCTCATACGATCCTGCAAACATAACTTCGAACCCAAGTCCACCTGCGATGGACGATGCGATGAACTCGCCCTTCACCAAGGCGGAACTTCGTGCTGCACTGCTTTCCACCAACACGTGCAGCACACCAGGCCGGGACGGCATTACATACGCTATCCTTCGCAACCTTCCAGACAATACCCTCGAGGAACTTCTTGCTCTTTTTAATCAGGTTTGGGACAGTGGAAACCTGCCCGATTCATGGCAGCTATCAACGGTCACCCCCATTCCCAAACCCGGAAGATCATCCTCTATCCTGAGCAACCTTCGGCCTATATCATTACCTTCCCAGGCTGGAAAGCTTCTGGAAAAAATGGCACTGAGTCGCCTTGACTGGCACGTGGAAAGCAAGAGCATCCTTCATGCCTGCCAGACGGTCTTCCGCCATCATCACAGCAAACAAGACAATTTGGCACTACTCTCGCAGGACCTTAAACAGACCCGCCATCGCTTGGATGTGAAGATTTTGGTTACGGTCGACATACGCAAGGCGTTTGACTCCGTACCTCACCCCTCGATCCTCGCTTCCGCAGCTGGCGCCGGTATCACAGGAAAGCCCTGGGCATACATACGCGGATTTCTCTGTGACCGTGAATTTCAAGTCGCTGTAGGTCAGACACTCTCCGCACCGAAGAAATCACTAGTGGGAGTGCCGCAAGGCGCAGTCCTGCTGTTCAACTTGGTGATGGCACCACTTTGCTATCGCCTGCCTGATATACCTGGACTTCGCTTCAGTGTGTATGCGGACGATGTCACAATATGGACTAAAGGAGGCTCCGACGGCGACCAGTCCGATGCCATTCAAACCGGACTCGACACCATTGCCACATTTCTGAAGGAGGTCGGACTCACACTTTCTTCTGACAAAACTAACTTCGTAGTACTGGGCACGAAGGCAGCCCGTTCTGCCTGGCAATTTTCGTTCACCTTTGACGGTGAGCAAATAACTCAGCAAGACAGTGTTCGAGTTCTAGGCATCTACATCGATGCAGATTTTGGTGCAACGACATGGCTTCGCAACATCACTCGGACCTGGCATCAGATACTCCACCTAATCCGCCGCATCGCGTCCAAGAACTGGGGCAGTGAGGAACGAACTCTCCGTCGTCTCGTGACTGCTCTACTAATCTCACGTGCTGTATATGGCTATAACTTCTACACTCTCACCCAAAAGCAACGAAAAAAACTGGAATCGCTCAACCACGAAGCCATGAGGGTTGTCACCGGCCTGCCGCGTTTCACACCCATACACCGCCTTGCTCAAATGGCCCAGATGAATCTGATCGAGGCAATAGCCGAGGCTGCGAAGCATTCACAACAGTTCCGACTAAGAGCCACGATATCCGGACGCAGCATCCTTTCGCTTCATCTGCCAGTCCCCTCAGCGCCTCTTCCCTCCTTCCCTGCTCTGTGGGACTGTCCCCTGACCACGGACTTTGCACCGATTCCCCAAAACGTGAATGCCGATCACGCAGAGAGGCAATTGTCTTACGCAAGGCTGCACGAGGCAAAAGTTCGCGACGCTCCTTCCCATCACCACGCTGTCTACACCGACGCCGCCTTCAGTGACGAAGCTTCAGCCATAGCCTACTATTGCCCAAGCACCGCCACGGCCTACTACTCCTCTCGTCCTGCCTGCAACGACCCATTAACGGCGGAAATGGCTGCGATATCCGCTGTATGCGACGCCGTCCTCAAGCCTCCTTTCGCAGCCTTCACTCATCACACAGTTTACACAGACTCACAGGCTTCCATAAAGGCCTGCGCCCGGCTGGACTCGCGCAATGGTTCTGTTCACTCAATACACAGGACGATCCGAATCGCCGACGAGGCTGGCCACACTGTCCGCCTCGCATGGGTACCAGGTCACGCTGGGGTCGCTGGCAACCGAATGGCCGACTCTCTGGCAAGAGAGCTTCTTTCCTGCCCCTCAGAGACGCGTCCACAAGTGCCTGACGACCCGTACCCCATCGACCCGCACACAGTCCTGGCAGAGGCGAAGGCTGCTCGAAGGGCCGCGCTCCGGAACATCCTCCCGGAAAAGCCTACGCCCCTGCCAGGGAAGTTTACCCGTGCTGAGGTCAAACGCCTGCGACGCATCGTCACGGAGACAGCAGTGACACCAGCCCGCCGCGCCATGATGCGCCTCCAGACCTGGCAATCACCCACTTGTCGCTCCTGTCCAGGGAACCAGCGGCTGGATCAGAACCATATACTCTGGGGCTGCTCGGATCTCGCCGAGCACCGGAGAAGAGCGATAGCCACCCTTCCCCCTACTCTGAGGCCTCAGGATTTGTACGCCTGGTGCCTTCCCACTGGTCCCCCCGAGAGACTTCGCCTCATATTCCAGTCGTTACTACAATTTTTACAAGAGTCAAAAATGATGAATAATATTTGAACCTCCTTGTAAAGGAATAACGTGGACCGCCACGTTTGTTGACGTGCGGTGGGGTGAGGAAAGACTCGAAGGCGAAATTGGGACGGGTTGCACAGACACACATATAATTCACACTAATATTTTACACAGACACAAGTAAGATTCTCTAACACCTATTATTTGCTAGCGTATGAAGCCCTACGCGGCAGACTACAAAGTTTCAGTCCCTAGCCCAGTAACGAGCAAAGCCCGAGCGTCGCGGTA
Source organism: Dermacentor silvarum (assembly GCF_013339745.2). Taxonomy (NCBI): domain Eukaryota; kingdom Metazoa; phylum Arthropoda; class Arachnida; order Ixodida; family Ixodidae; genus Dermacentor; species Dermacentor silvarum. The sequence goes on from NC_051156.1 coordinate 36,677,599, forward strand.
TACGGCCCCCCAGTGGTCTCTCACGTGTGGTCGTAACCTTCCTTGACACGCGGAATGCGTCGGAGGTGGCTTGGGTAGGCAGTGGCGGTGACGCGGCGACAGCCACTTGGTTGGTGGCTCAGGATTATGACGCCGGAACTGCGAACGCAGCAGACTCCCGAGAGCATAGGAACTGCCAGATCTCAGGAACCGGCCAGGCACGGGACACGGGCAGGACCTCGGTTCGGTGGCTTGTGACCCGTCACGAGGCTGCCCAGCGATACACCCGGGTAGCCCTCTCTGGACTGCTTCCACGAACCTCGCTCGGCCCTTGTTCGATCGGCCTTCGTGGCCGCAGCTGCCCGTTCGCTCGTGTCTTCTTCCTCCTTTTCCTCTGCCACCAACCCTCGTGCTTTCTTATTTGCAGCGTCGCGTCGCATATGTAGCTGCCATCGTCGTCGTCTTTCACCACACTCCTCTTTTACCCCTCCCTCCGCCCTGATGGATTCATTTCCTCGGGGCGGAAACTTTTTATGATTATTTTAATAAACGTTTTAACAACAACGCTGCTCGTCTACACAGCGCAGCCGACGTTGCGCGCAGCTCAGCTGTTATAATGTCCGCAGCGCCACTTCTGCGTCATGATGCGGAGAAGTGGTGAAATACGCTCGGTCAGCACACCTACCCATCTAGCCACCGTAATACCGGTGACTTCGTCATGGTTATTGCAGATAAGGCCAACATACGCGCTGAACACGATGTGACGACACGTGGCGAGCTACAATTGGCCGCTTCCATTCACGTGAGCCCGACCCATCGCTTCATCTGTTTGAGCTTCACGACGATATTCTTTACCGTCGTAGTACCACTCCCGATGGCCCAGAGCTTCTGCTTGTTCTCCCTAAGCATCTTCGTCCTGCTGTTCTCCAAGAACTCCACGAGGCTCCAACCACTGACCATCTTGGCGTATCCCGCACATACGATTGCGTGCGGCGCCTGTTTTTCTGGACTGGTCTGTACCGATCTGTTCGACGCTACGTTGCTGCGTGTGACCTTTGTCAGCGACGTAAACGGCACTCGGGGTTGCCTGCAGGCCCTATGCATCCTATTCACATACCTCAGGAGCCATTCTACCGCGTCGGTCTCGACTTCCTCGGTCCATTTCCTACGTCTGCTTCAGGGAACAAGTGGTTCAGTTGCGACCGACTACGCTACGCGTTTTGCCATCACGCGAGCTTTGCCGACTAGTTGCGCCACTGACGTCTCCGATTTCCTCCTTCATGACGTCATCCTTCGAAATGGTGCTCCTCGGCAACTGCTCACAGACCGAGGCCGCCACTTCTTGTCGAAAGTTGTCGATGACCTCCTTCGTTCCTGTTTTGTGGAGCACAAGCTCACTACTGCGTACCACCCGCAGACCAACAGGCTCACCGAAAGGCTGAACCGCACCTTAACCGATATGATGTCGATGTTTGTGTACGACGATCATCGGGACTGGGGCAGTGCTTTGCCATACGCCACGCTCGCGTACAACTCCTCCCGTCACGACACCGCCGGTTTTATGCCATTTTATCACCTGTATGGTCACCACCCTGCATTGCATTTTCACATGCTCCTACCTGCAGTTATACAACATACCACGGAGTATGCCCGCGATGCTGCCGCGCGAGCCCATCTGGCACGTCAGATAGCTCAAGAGCGACTATTCGACTCACAATTATGCCAAAAGGACCGTTATGACCGCAGCCACCGGCACCTCTGATTTTCTCCGGGATATCTTGTGCTTCTCTAGACCCCTTCTCGTCGCGTCGGCCTCTCCGAAAAGCTTTTGTCGTGTTACACCGGACCATACAAAGCTTTACTGCAACTTAGTAACGTGAACTATGAAATCACCCCACTGAACAGTTCTTCACCATCTACCCTGCCATCTCGTGACGTCGTGCATGTATCCCGACTGAAGCCGTACTTTTCCGTCGCCTTCTCGTGTAATTAGTCTGCGCCGAGACGACGCTCAGCCCGCCGGGGCGGTTAGATGTTACGGGCCGCCTCCTTACATTAAGGAAAAAGACGACGATCGCCGGAAAAACGCTGCGCGTGTTCAGCCACCTTGGCCATCGCTGTCAACAGTTCCTGTATATAAATCCTGTTCCTCTTTCATCTATTCGACGCACCGTCACGATATATATATATATTGTAAGGCAGCAGCACGGCTGTTGTCTCGTCGCCTCTATTCGACTGAGCCACGCGCTGGACGAAGACGACGCCCACAGTGATTATGATTATGTACAGGTGAAGAAGATGAAGGATGAATATTTTGCTCACACTAATTACCGCCTCGCGCGGAAGCGGCCAACCTGGTTATAGCGGTGCGGTACGTCGTTGGAATGGCTTTAGGCGCGAAACGTGGACAATTTCTGTGCCACGGTAGCGGCCATCGGAAGGCGTGACAGCGGGAGTGACGCGGTAGTTCGCTGGCGAAGTTTGCTCTACAACAGTGTAGAGCCCTATAAAACGCTACTGAAACTTCTCACACAGGCCAGGAACTCGAGTGGGTGTCCACAATAACACTTCATCGCCGGGGCTGAACAGATTGACGCGGTGAAATGCATCGTAGTGAGTCTTCCTATCCTGTTGACTTGCCGTGGTGTTGAGGCGGACGCAATGGGGACACGCGGCAAGGCGAGATATTAACTGCTCACTCACTGACGCCGACGAGTTCCCGGGGGCAGCAAAAAAAGAGACGTCGAGCAGAGAGGTCGGTTGACGCCCGTAAACTAGAAAGAATGGTGAGTAGCCAGTAGTGCGCTGTGCAGCGGTGTTGTAGGCAAAAGTCACGAATGGCAGGATGGTATCCCAGTTGGTGTGGTCAGCGTTGATCTAAATGGAGATCATGTCAGAGAGAGTTTAATGGAAGCGCTCTGTGAGGCCATTAGTCTGAGGGTGGTAGCTGGTAATCGTCTTATGGATGGTGTTCCATGTGCGGAGGACGTCCTCGAGTACCTTCGACAGAAACGCCTTGCCACGGTCACTCAAAAGGACGCGTGGCGCTCCATGTCGCAGAAAGATGGCTTCCAAGAAGAAAGTCGCAATCTCCTCAGCGGATCCTGAAGGTAGCGCAGCTGTTTCGGCGTACCTGGTCAAGTGGTCAACTGCAGCGACTACCCATCTCTTGCCGATAGCTGATAATGGCAGCGGTCCGTAGAGGTCAATCCCGATGACTGCGAATGGAGCGTCAGGACAGGGAAGAGGTCACAGCAGTCCAGCCGGAGGTGAAGTGGGCCATTTTGAGGCGCTGGCAGAGCGAGCCAGAAGCGACGTTCTACGCTACGCAGATGGCAAGTCCCGGCCAGAAAAAATGACTGCGCATGCGTTCATAGGTCTTGTGAAAGCCGAGATGTCCAGCCATGGGATCATCGTGAAATGTCTTCAATATCTGTTCCCTGAGTGATCGACGAGCGACAGGAACCCAACGCTGTCCTTCGGGGTGGAAGACATACCGGTAGAGGATTGAGTTTGTACACTTGAAGTTCTGCAACTGGCGACGGGCTCGCGCGTTAGGAGGACGAGATGAGCCGTGAAGGCGTTCCATAATTCAGTGGCAGTAAGCGTCGTCGCGTTGGTGGGACGCGAACGTCTCAGGGTGGAATGAAGGAAGACTGATGAGAGCGGCAAGTGAAAGAACTGCAGAGGACGCGTTTACAGGCTCGGTGACGGATGGAGGCAGGCCGGGAACTTCGGACTGCGGTGGTAACGGACAGCGACTGAGAGCATCTGCATCGTTGTGTTTCGTGCCGGATTTGTACGTGACGTCGAAGTCATATTCTTGCAGACGAAGTATCCAGCGACCTAGACGGCCAGATAAATCATTTAACGTCGACAGCCAGCATACGGCGTGGTGGTCGGTCACGACCGTAAAGTGGCGGCCGTGTTAATACCGTCGGAACTTTTGGATGGCCCAAACAACGGCGAGACACTCCTGCTCAGTGATTGTATAATTTTTCCGTCCGACTTGCGTATGCGACCACGCGGTCCTCAAAACGTTGTCGTTGCAAAAGAACAGCGCCGATTCCATGGCCGCTGGCGTCAGTATGGAGTAGAGTAGGCGCGGACTCATCGAAATGACAAAGCACTGGCTAAGACGTGAGGGGACCCCTTAAGGTTTCAAAAGCCGCTTGGCACTCGTCTGACCATACGTATGGAGTTCCTGAAGGAAGGATTCGGTGAAACGGAGCCGCGATGGTTGCGAAGTCACGTATGAAGCGCCGGAAGTAAGAAGCCAGGCCAAGAAAGCTGCGAAGTTCTTTGGAGCGTTGGGGCCTCGGAAAGCGGAGGACGGCGGTAATCTTTTCGGGGTCAGGCCGAATGCCGTTTTTGCTTACGAGGTGGCCCAGTACTTTAATGGTCTTGCTGGCAAAGTGGCACTTTTTGGTATTCAGCTGAAGGCCAGCAGCAGAGAGACAGGCGCTGCCAGTGGAGGTTGAAGAAAATATGACTATGTCGTCAAGGTAGCACAAACAAGCAGTGTTGCCAGGTCCGACGAGGCGGCGTAGCCAAAAGCTAGAGAAGTTGTAGCCCAAATGTAGCCAAACAGAAAAAAGTGCAAAATATTTCGTAGCCAAATATAGCCATTCCTTTTTGCAATGTTATTTGTGTGTACATTTTCACATTCGACTACGGAAATCCTTTTTTGCACAACCCGTCGTGACAAAATGTCCTGGCCGCCGTGACGATCGGCCCTTTACATTAACAACCGCGACATCATGCTTCCACAGAACACTTTTTCGTTGGCCCAGGAAGCTCTTAAGTTCCAGCGAATCGTTGCAGAGGGCGAAATCAGTGCTTTTATTTTATGACAGATAGTACTAAGATATTATTTTTAGTTATTTACAGTAATATTAACTACACACTCTGCTTTTTAGCTGTCGTGAACACAAAATAATGTCCAGCGTCATCTATCTCTCTAGTTCAGCTGTCCAGCGATCTGCGACAGCGACGTGCTCATGGCTTCTTTTTTGATGAGCTAAAACAAGTCATTCGCGCTACGATATCTCGCTTTATTTGTCGCATCGTTCTATCTTGTTTTCTCATTTTCTTGGTTTTTAAATTAGCTTGGACCGGATTATCTGGGACACACACTACCTATATAGTGTCAATTGACATCAACCTGGCCGCCATCTTAGGTCCCTAGCACGCCAAGAACATGCGTTAAGAAAAGGGACAGGCAGAAGATGCCACTCTATGTCTGAATCGGTTAAGCGGATCTTTCAAAGATTACTACGCAAACCGGCACACAAGTGTAAGTAGCGCGCAGTCGTTTTCGGCGACGTGCACGTCCCGAACTCACTCGCTCGAAATGGTAACAGCCGCGATGGCGCACAAAGAGCAATGGTAAACAACAAATTGATAACAGTGGTAATGCTGTGAAAACCGGTTACTGTCAAAAAGCAAACCATATTGATGCCTAATAAAGTTTTAGAATAGGGGCCCCTAAAGTTTGGGGCCCCAAAAAGCTTTGGGGGTGTTAGCGTTGGGGCATGCAGGAAGGAAGAGTTTTGGAATTGGCGTTTTGCGTTTACCGATAGCGTGTTGCGTTTGCAGCGTCACTACGGCGTCAAAGAAAAGCTGTTATAAATAATAAAATAAAATATACCGTTTTATGATAAGAAAAGTAATTTAGACTTTCGTGTTTTTGCCTTTAATTATAATTTAGAACTTATTCTATTAGCAGCATGCAACTTGTTGCGCTTAGTTTTGAGTAACCAACTTTACGCACCTTCACCCAGCCAAGTCAATCCGTGATAGGCGTACGAGCCATGAAATCGACAATTGAATTCAATATCAGTGGCGTATAATGAATCAATCTTCATTACACTTGTTAGTTGAGAGAAAGCGATAACCGCAATCACTTCTAGCGTACAAGCTTCACGCATTACCATGAATCGAGCCCAGTTTTGTGCTAGGTTAGAGCCGTCGCTTCGATGGGCGCCGTCACGTTTGTTGACGAAAGCTTTTGGGGCAGCTTTTGGGGCTCCCACTAAATCGATGAAATAGCGTGCCCGACGCTAAACCTAAACGCAGTTTCCGTCTTGCGCATGCGCAGTGGCTTCGACGCTATTTCTTTGGGGCCCCAATAAGTTTGAGGCCCCTATTCTAAATCTCTAATAATTGCCGGGGTTTTACGTGCTAAAACCACGATATGATTGGGAGGCATGACGCAGTGGGGGACTCCGTTTAATTTTGGCCACCTCGAGTTCCGTACACCTAAGTACACGGGTGTTCCTGCATTTCACCTTGATCGAAATGCGGCCGCCGTGACTGGGAATTAAACCCGCGTCCCCGAGCCAGCAGCACGACACCTCACAAGCTAAGCTAACACGGTGGGTGAAGTTCATGTGACGTGGTGCACTGATGTCTTCGTGGCAAACATGTTTCGATATTAGCAGAATGGGTATCTGCATCCATGACGGTACGGGCAAGCCATCTAGAAGTAAAAGCACCAGAACCCACCTTTGGTTCGGGGTCTTGCTCCCATTCTTTTTTATACGTTCTCGCATACGTGGCCCATTTCCCCATGTTTGGATTCTCCTCTCTGAGGAGGGTCCGATCTTACGTCCAACCTATTAAAATGAATCTCGAATCTAAGCACGAAGAAAAATTAATCTAGCAGGAAAAGGAAAATGGCAGTAAAGCTTCGCGCCAGAAACGTGGAGTAGGCCGAAAGTTGTGCCCGGCGCGATACTTCATCCGGAACTCATGGCCATGGACACAGTGGAGCGTGTCATCCACCTGTGCTTCCCTTTCATGTCGGCGCCACGATCGCTCGACCCTATGATACTGCTCTCCCTTCCTGAGCATAGCCATGTTAGTACAGTGTACTGTGAAAAACCCACTACTCCCAGGTTCATCCCGATGCCCGGGGATCGGGTGCTTAACGGTCAAGCAGGGTGTAAGTTTAAGTGCATCAAAGATCAAAGCCACCGGCTCCGACAACGGCGCAGAGAGGGAACGAAAGGCGGGGGGAGGGGGGGGGGGGTCATTTCGCGAACGCACGCACGCACAGTCACGCGGCCGGCTGAGCCAGCTAAAACACCGCCTTCGAGATTTGCATCTACGTGATGAGAGCCACCTCTGGACCGTGGATTAGGACGCCAATTATAGCCCAAACACAGTAGTGTTCAGTAGCCGAAATATAGCCACATAGCCAACTCGTCCAAGTCGACGCCACGATATTTTTGCCGTAGCCCAATTTGGCTATATATAGCCAAACCTGGCAACACTGCAAACAAGACCTCCACTTAAGGCCCCGCAAAACAGTGTCCATCATTCGTTCGAAGGTTGCTGGTGCATTGCAGAGGCCAAAAGGCATGACGTTACATTCGTGCAGTCCATCAGGTGTTGCAAAGGCAGTTTTTTTCTTTGTCGGCATCCTGCATCGGAATTTGCCTATAACCCGAGCGTAAGGCAAGACTGAAAAAATATTCCGCGCCTTGCAATGAATCTAAGGCCTCGTCAATGCGAGGCAAAGGATATACGTCTTTCCGGGTTATTTTGTTCAAGGCACGGTAATCACCACAAAATCGCACTGAGCCATCTTTCTTGCGCACCAAAACGACGGGTGACGACCAAGGGCTGGCGGAGGGGCGGATGATATTTCGCTCGAGCATGTCGGCAATGTGCTTGTCGATTATCTCGCGTTCGGTGGAAGAAACGAGATATTGCCGCGACGCTATCTGTGCCCAACCACGCTGACGACAAAGACGACGACCTCGAGCTTGCAAGCGAGGTGCTAGAGAACAGGAAGTTTGAACTGAGCGCTTTGTCCTCATTGCCTCAATTAAATACCGCTCTTCGCTCTGTGTCTCCAGTGAGCCGTGACACTGGTGGAAGTGCTGGGTGTCGCATCCTCGCCTAATGATTGGGACGACTCCTGCGAGTAGCCCTGCATCCAGCCCTTCAAGACATCATCCACGCGTCGAGACACCTGTGCACCGCGCAAGCTGTCGCCTGCAATATCTGTGCCCGGAATTCGGTCTCTTGCAAGGAAGTTTGTCAGCGACCCCACCGACTCAGGAAATGGCGCTTGCAAGTACAACACAGGTGACTGTTCAGAACAATCTAGTCCCCAAAAGCTTCCGCGGTGACACGTATGAAGACGCCGAAGACTGGCTGGACCAGTACGAACGCGTGGCTAGGGTCAATCAGTGGCGTCCGGACCAGAAGCTTTCCAATGTGTACTTCGCTCTTGACGGTAGCGCAAGGACGTGGTTTCAAAACCGCGAGGCACATTTGACAACGTGGGACGAATTTTGCCGTCGGCTAATTGATACCTTCGGAAGCACTGATCGCCGAGATAATGCACAACGCCTTCTTGAGTTGCGCATTCAGAAACCCAACGAAAGTGTCTCCATGTTTGCCGAGGACATGTCTCGTTTGTTTCGCCGCGCGGATCCCAACATGCCTGATTCGAAGAAGCTGAGCCATCTCATGCGCGGCGTCAAATAACAGCTATTCGCTGGTCTCGTGCGAAACCCGCCTACAACAGTGGGAGAATTTATTAAGGAAGCCACAGCAATTGAGCGGGCGCTCCAGCAGCGTAGCCGGCAATACGAACGCCTAACTAACGATGCACCTGCAGGAGCCGCAGTTCTGGCAGTGACCGACGAGACCTCGCTGCGTCAACTGATCAGATACATTGTGCACGAGGAGATTGCGAAGCAAACTGCGACACCGAAGGAGTTTACTGTTGCTTCGGTCGCTGAAGTTGTCCGCCAATAAATCCGGCAAGCATTTGCATCTCCTGAGCCACTTCCTGAACCGTGTCCCGAGCCGCGCTTCGAGCCACGCTACGACCCACGCTTGGAGCCACGCTACGAGCCACGTGCATATAGCTAACGCAGACGCTGTCCGTCGCCCTCTTTCTACCGTGCCAGTACAGCAGTACCACCAGCGGCCACCTACTGCTGCCTGGATACAGAGAGAGCATTTCAGGCGACCCCAGCTTCGCAGGACCGACGTAAGGCGCACTGCTGATCGCCGACCACTGTGTTTTCACTGTGGCGAACCAGGGCACATTTATCGTTTTTGCCCTCATCGCCAGGGTGGCATCCAGGAAATGTCACCTGCTACTCCGCGACAGTTTCCAGAGAGAAATCCACGCTTCGACGACCGTATCACTCGGGAACAAGGCAGCTCTGCTAATCTCCGGTCGCGCTCACCGTCTCCGTTACGCTATTCTTCGCCGGACCGTCGCAGTTTCGCCGACGTGGTAAGAGGCCGCTCTCCAAGCCCACGGCGGGGAAACTGAAATCAGCGACCTCCGGGGGGAAGGTTGCAAGTCGTCGAACCGCCGAAAATCCCCCATTATTACTGAGAAACGAGCAGAGCAACCCGGAGAAACGGAACACCAACGAATTTGTGAGTGCCGACCTCCTCTTAACGATTGATGGACACGACGTGACAGCTTTAGTTGATATGGCGCAGACTTTTCGATAATGAGTGAGCAGTTGGCAGACCGGCTTAAGAAAGTCAAAACGCAATGGACGGGTCCTCATATTCGAAGTGCCGGGGGCCAGATAATGACACCTACAGGAAAATGTACTGCACGACTCCAGATAGGAAATATAGCTTTTGTCGCCTCTTTTATGATTTTAAAAGAGTGCTGCAGATCACTCATCCTTGGAATGGACTTCTTGCGGGAGTACGGCGCCATGGTTAACATACGGGATGGCGAGATAACCTTATCGAACAGTATAGACACGAGCCACGACGACGAGCGCCAACGTACATCGTTACGTGTCGCCGACGACGACGTCTGCATACCACCACTATCATGCAGTCTTGTCTCCGTCAGTTGCGGAGAACAGTTTAACAAGGACGGTGTAGCCGAACAATTTATTTATTTATTTATTTATTTCAGTACCCTCAGGGCCCGAGGGCATTACAGAGGGGAGTGGGTTACATTCGAAGAAGTGGAAAACAAGAAACAGCCGTAAATTTATATAAAACTTAGCATAATTGAGGTTCACGGGGGAAAAAGGAAAAAAAATAAAGTTGCATCAATACAAAAAAGGAGAGTAATAAGTAGCGCACAGCACAAGGAGAGAAAACCAGCTAAACAAACAAAGCCTAAATAAATATTTTGCAACAGAAAAAACGGAATACATGACGCTCGAAGTAGTAATATGTGCCTACAAAACACAGAACACACGTTTTAAAAAGATTGGCGTGGTAAAAAGAGAGAAAAAAAAGTTGACAATGCTACAATTATGTTTGTGACAACAGAAGGTTTGTTAAAGCAGCTTTGAACTTAGCGTTATCAGATATTTCTACGACGGATCGGGGAAGGTGATTCCAACTTGCTGACGTACTGGGGATGAATGAATTGAAAAAATGGTTGGTGTGGCATGAAGGAATACCAACCTTATGACGATGGTCGATGCGGGCTGAAACGTAACACGAGGGGGTTATCAATTTATTCTTAAGAATGGGGTTGTCATGATAAATCTTATGGAATAGGCAAAGAAGGAATATTTTCCTACGTTGTGATAGCAGTGGTAATGATAAGCTTGTTTTCATAGTAGTGACGCTGGAGTTACGGTGATAATTGGAAAGAATGAAGCGAGCCGCCCGGTTCTGGACAGCTTCAAGTTGATAGATGAGCGTCTCTTGACTGGGGTCCCAGACAGATGCAGCATATTCCAGTTTAGTACGAACTAACGATTTGTAAAGAAGTAATTTTACAGAACTAGAAGAAAGATAAAAATTGCGGCGTATGTAGCCCAGCATGCGATTAGCGTTGTAGGTTATATGGTCAACAAGCAACTTCCAAGAAAGATTCGAAGAAATAAATACGCCTAGATATTTGTAAGAGGACACAGATTCAAGGTTACTAGTATTGAGAAGATATGAGGGCAGTGTGGTATTACGGCGAGAAACACGCATGTACTTGCATTTGTTAGTGTTTAGTTCCATGTTCCACATGTTAGCCCAGTCGAGAGCGTGGTTGATATCGGACTGAAGAAGACCTACATCAGAGTCACTGTTAATTTCGTGGTATATGACGCAGTCGTCGGCAAAAAGGTTAATTGATGAACGTAATCTACCAGGTAAGTCGTATATATAGATGAGAAAAAGCAATGGTCCCAGCACAGAGCCTTGTGGCACGCCCGATTCAACTGCAGAAGTGAAGGAGGAGGTGTTATTAGCTGTGACAAATTGTGAACGATCGGTGAGGAAAGAGCGCAGCCATTGAAGAACGTTAGGATCAAGGTTAAGTTTACTTAGTTAAAAAAAAAAGCAGTTGATGAGAAACCTTGTCAAACGCTTTTGAAAAATCTAGGAATATACAGTCAACAATGGAACCCCTGTCAAGGATAGAATTGAGGTCATGTGTAAACGATATAAGTTGAGTTTCACAGGAAAATGACTTGCGAAACCCATGCTGGTGATCTGTAAAAAAGGCGTTTGACTGTAGGAATGATGCAAGGTGAGAGTAAATGACATGTTCCATAATTTTACATGGAATGCACGTAAGTGAAATGGGTCGATAATTAAGTGGCGAATGGCTATCCCCAGACTTGTGCAAAGGAATCACCCTCCCGACCTTCCAGTCTTCCGGAATGCAGGCTGTCTGAAGAGATTGCTGGAATAGATTAGAAAGTATTATAGCACTGTATACTTTTGCCGTGATTAAAAACTTGGAATTTATATTATCAACGCCACATGATGAAGAAACTTTTAGTTTATCTATTATTTTTTCTATACCAGCAATATCAAAGACAATAGGGTCCATTGGTAAAAAATCATTACCGGGATAGGTAGGATAGGTAGGGATTACGGAACATACAGTTTTGGAAAAAGCAGAAACAAATACAGAGTTCAGAACACTTGCACACTGATCAAGTGGGATTAAATGATCGCTTGAGTCTTTTAGGGTGATAGCTGAATTATCTCTTTTGTTAACTACGCTCCAAAATTGCCTAGGGTTACTAATTAAAAGAGATGGTAATGTAGTATTGAAAAATGAATCCTTGGCGTGCTTAAGAGCTTTTTTGTATTCGGTAGCCACAGCCTCATAAGCCGTCCAACGTTCTTGAGTACCGGTTAGTTTTGCAGATCGAAAAATTCGTTTTTTCTTATTACACAGCCTCTTTAACGACTGACTGAACCATGGCGATTGCGAGTTTGTCGAGATGACTATACGTGGAACGTATTTCTCGATGAGCGATGCAACTTTTTCTTTGAATAAATTCCAGTTAGTGTTCACGAAGCGATCATGAAAGTTGGGCAAGTAAACATCTAAAAAAGCAGAAAGCTCATGGTTAATAGCATCATAATCGGCGTGTTTATAGTCCCGGATATATTTTTTGTTGTTACTCTGGTGAGGCACGGTGCAGCTCAAAGAAAAATGAAGCAGTAAGTGATCGCTTAGCCCCGGTAGGTACGATATGGGATGGAAAAGATCAGGCGTAGTGGTGAGCACTAAATCCAGGATGTTAGAAGTAGTAGACGTAATTCGAGTGGCCTGCATTGCAAGCTGGGACAAGTTGAAATCATTGCACAAATTCAGAAACCTGTCGCCTTCACTGGAAAAAGGATGACAATAGGAACGCACATTGGACCATACTATATTAGGGAAATTAAAGTCACCTAGTAAAAGAAAAGGGCAATTGGGATACCGCAAAGTAATCATATGAATCACATCATGAAGGTCGTCAGCAAAGGTGGGTGAACAGGACGGCGGACGATAACAAACGCCCAATATCAATTTCTTAGAGCACGTTTGAATTTCAACCAAAACAAGTTCTAAAGCGTACGTAATATGGATAGGAAAAGACAAAACAGTATCAGAGACTGCTATAAGCACGCCTCCGCCACACCGAGCACCCCTGTCACACCGACAAATGTTGAAGTGTTTTTTACAATCGAACAATTCGCAGCTATCAATCTTCGCAGATAACCAGGTTTCAGTAAGACAGATTATGTCGGCGTCAGAAGCATCGATAGCCGAGCAAAGATCGTCACGTTTTGGAAGAATGCTTCGGATATTTGTAAATAACAGCGAAAGTTCGTTAATAACTGGTAACTTTGGACCACTGCCCCTCGCGCAGTGCTATTCAGTGGCGGCTGGCGCGGAGGCATCGTGCACGGAATCAGAAGAATCAGCCGATGGCGCTAAGGTGCTAGAAATTTCACGTACGCAATCATCAGCGGGATTGTAGGTGTAGCACTTTTTATTTATGTACAGCTTGTTGAAACGAAGCTTGAAGGTTAGGGGTTGGCTTTTGCCGAATTCGACCAGTTTCTTCCTAGCAAGACGAGTAGCGGGTGAATAGTCATCACTAACGGAAATATTTCCTTCCTTCAGCTTAGAGTTATTGAGGAGTATTTGCTGTTTCATTTTGAAAGAAGAGAATTTGGCAATAATTGGCCTGCACTTGTTGGAACTATACCCACCGAGTCTGTGTGCTCTCTCGATCAGTATTTCAGAGCGCGACATTTCCAAGCAGGATGAAAGCAGATTGATCAGTTTTTCCTCTGACTGAGCCCAGGACTCTGACTGGGTGTCAGATAGGCCGTAGAAAAGAAGGTTGTCTCGCCGTTGCATGTCTTCAAGCTCAGCTTGCTTAGAGCGCAGTTGAACGTTTTCACCATTAATTTGATTAATTGACTGGCGAAGGCACTGTGCCTGCTCCTCGAATTCCTGAAGAGCGACCGTTTTACATTCAACCTCCTTCAATCTTTTGTCTATCTCTGTCAGATGTTCCTGAAAATGCGCCTGTGTTTTTTTAAGGTCATCAACAGACTTGATTAAATCCATCTGGTCCTTTTCCATTTTTTTGTTCGCGTGTTTGCAGCTTGTAACATCCCGAACATATCATCAAATTGCTTAGACTGGGAATCAAGCAAAGAGCCCTGCACTTGGGTTTGGGTTCTCGTGCTAGGCCCAGGGTTGAGCTCAACATCCCCGGACAGCATAAGCAGTTGAATTACAACGTCAAAGCAATCATGTAACACGCAAAACAAAACTCCCGGGCGTGGGAACAGCAACAGACAGACGTTATTCGACTTCTTAGCGTACATAGACGTAACAGGACTAACCTGGACGAAGAAGCAGAGCGGATTAGTAAACCGCATCGCAGTGCTGTTCACACGCCCACTAAGGGCGCCGGGGTTCCGCCAGCTCTTCATATAGGCAGCAGAAGATGATGTTGTTGTCGATCCGAATCCTTGGTATGGTAGAGGGATGGCAGTGAACACGTGTCTACTGCGCGGCCAGGCGGATCCTCTTGCGTCGTTGGAGTGACTGGGCAACCTGTTGGTATCGCTGGTAGATGACGATAGCGGTACGGCGCTGAAGTGAACACATGCCGAAACCTGGACGAAGAAGCAGAGCGGATTAGTAAACCGCATCGCAGTGCTGTTCACACGCCCACTAAGGGCGCCGGGGTTCCGCCAGCTCTTCATATAGGCAGCAGAAGATGATGTCGTTGTCGATCCGAATCCTTGGTATGGTAGAGGGATGGCAGTGAACACGTGTCTACTGCGCGGCCAGGCGGATCCTCTTGCGTCGTTGGAGTGACTGGGCAACCTTTTGGTATCGCTGGTAGATGACGATAGCGGTACGGCGCTGAAGTGCACACATGCCGAAACCTGGACGAAGAAGCAGAGCGGATTAGTAAACTGCATCGCAGTGCTGTTCACACGCCCACTCTAATTAACTGCACTTCTGTTCCATCAAGGTGTTGCTATCGCTCGGGGTATCGTCAGCCTAATCTGTGGTCGCACAGAGGTACTACTGACAAATTGTACTAATGAACGCCGGTACATCATTAAAGGCACCGCTGTGGCATACTTTGACGAAATTGACCACGTTCAATACTGCTTTGCTGTCAAAGACGAATCAACCACCGATACGATGCCACATGCACCCGTCGTCAACGTTGACCCAGGTTTAGCGCCGCAACAGAAACAAAGTCTCAGGGAACTACTTGACCATTTTAAGGACTGCTTCTCTACAACGTCCCGAGTGCGTCAAACACCACTGAGGAAACACCGCATTATTACGGAGGAAACAGCAATACCCATCCGGCAGCATCCGTATCACGTGGCTGAGAAAGAGCGTGAAGCAATACAGCAGCAAGTCAAGAAAATGCTAGAAGATGATGTCATCCAGCCGTCAAAAAGTCCTTGGGCGTCACCCGTGGTACTCGTTAAGAAGAAGGATGGTAGCCTGCGGTTTTGTATCGATTATCGCAAGCTCAATCGGATTACGAAAAAAGACGTGTATCCCTTACCACGCATCGACGATTCCCTCGACAGGCTACGGCATGCTCGGTACTTCTCCTCAATGGACTTAAAGAGTGGGTACTGGCAAATAGAGGTCGATGAACGGGATCGCGAAAAGACTGCTTTTGTGACGCCTGATGGGCTCTATGAATTCAAAGTTCTCCCTTTTGGTTTGTTCTCCGCCCCAGCCACGTTCCAAAGGCTAATGGATACCGTTCTTTCAGACCTTAAGTGGAAGACTTGCTTAGTGTACCTAGACGATGTGATTGTTTATTCTGCCACATTTGATGAACATCTCAGACGGCTACGGTTAGTTCTTCAAGCCATACGGTCCGCTGGGCTTACTTTAAAACCTGAAAAGTGTCACTTTGGCTATGAAGAACTGCAGTTTTTGGGCCACGTTGTAAGCCAGACAGGTGTCAGACCTGATCCTGAGAAAATCGCAGCTGTCGCAAAGTTTTGAAAGCCTACGGACAAGAAGGCAGTCAGACGCTTCCTGGGCCTATGCGCATATTACCGGCGATTTATTGCGGGTTTTGCACGCATCGCCTCACCGCTGACCAGCCTAACCAGAGAAGATGTCGCGTTTGTGTGGGGCGAGGAGCAGGAGGCGGCATTTACCGAGTTGCAGCACCGTCTACAAACTCCACCAGCCCAGTTTGACGTGGATGCGCCCACAATGATCCACACCGACGCCAGCAACGTGGGTCTAGGCACCGTCCTTGTTCAGCGGCAAGACGGCACAGAGCGAGTCATCGCTTACGCGAGTAGAACACTGTCACGTGCCGAATCGAACTACTCCACCACAGAGAAGGAATGCTTGGCTGTAGTATGGGCAGTTACCAAGTTCTGCCCGTACGTATACGGCCGCCCATTTGAAGTCAGAAGTGACCACCATTCTCTCTGTTGGTTGACCAACATGAAAGATCCATCTGCACGTTTGGCACGCTGGGCCCTACGGCTTCAAGAGTACGACATGACAGTGGTCTATAAATCGGGACGGCAGCACTTAGATGCTGACTGCCTTTCCAGATCGCCGATCGAGTCGTCAGGCGGAGCTGATGAAGAATCCACAGGCTTTTTAGGAGTTGTTGATGCGACCACCATCTCTCAACAACAAGAGGCTCGCTTCTGTAATTGATTTCCTAGAAGGCCGCACCACAAACAAGCCTGGATTGTTCTCAAGGGACCTGTCATCATTCTGCATACGCAACAGTGTTCTTTTTAGAAAGAACTTCCCTTCAACAGGGAACAGATATCTACTAGTCGTCCCTAAAACTCTCCGCAATGAAATATTGCAGGCCTGTCACGATGAAGCTACGTCAGGCCACCTAGGGTACACAAGAACATTATCGCGGATCAAAGAGAAGTACTACTGGCCACGGCTTGCAGCCCAGGTGAAGCACTACGTTCGAACGTGCCTTGACTGCCAGCGACGAAAAGTACCACCTGCGAAACCTGCCGGACTATTACATCCTGGTTCAGTGCCGGAAACGCCGTTTGCACAATTTGGTATGGACCTTTTGGGCCCATTCCCAATATCTGCCCCCATAAATAAGTGGATCATAGTTGCGACAGACTACCTTACGCGATATGCAGAAACCAAGGCACTTCCGAGCAGCACAGCAGCCGAGGCCGCACAGTTCTTCATTGAAAACGTCGTCCTGAGGCACGGTGCTCCAGCGGTCATCGTAACCGACAGGGGAACCACGTTCACGGCTGAACTTTTGCGAACTGTACTAACGCTCAGTGGCATGGCACATAGAAGGACGACAGCCTATCACCCGCAAAGCAGTGGACTTACGGAGCGCCTCAACAAGACTCCCGCAGACATGCTGTGCATGTTTGTCGATGTGGACCACAAGAACTGGGACCAAATATTACCCTACGTCACGTTTGCTTATAACACGGCTCGGCAAGAAACTACAAAAATGACACCATTCAGTCTCCTCCACAGTCGAGAAGTGACTACAATGCTGGATGCTATGCTGCATCATGATTCCAGCGATTCCGAGACTGACGCCGCAGATTTTACAGCCCGCGCCGAAGAAGCAAGACAGCTCGCGCGCGTTCGCATAACTGGCCAGCAAGAGCGAGATTCTCGACGTTACAATCAACACCATCGATGCGTCGTCTACCATCCCGGCCAAAGAGTCTGGGTTTGGACTCCAGTACGCCGCCGGGGCCTCGCGGAGAAACTTCTACGCCGATACTTCGGACCATACAAGGTTCTACGGCGCCTTAGCGACGTCAACTATGAAGTTGTTCCTGACAGCCCATCCTGCTCGAGACGCCGTATGAACCTGCCTGAGACTGTGCACGTGGTGCGCATGAAACCTTATTTTTCTGAATGACATGGGTACTCTCTGGTTTGCTGATCACCGGGTGCTACCCGCCGAGCATCGGGTCGATGCTCCTTATGGAGGGGGCAAATGCCGCGACGCTATCTGTGCCCAACCACGCTGACGACAAAGACGACGACCTCGAGCTTGCAAGCGAGGTGCTAGAGAAGAAGAAGTTTGAACTGAGCGCTTTGTCCTCATTGCCTCAATTAAATACCGCTCTTCGCTCTTTGTCTCCAGTGAGCCGTGAGAATATGGTCGACGGCGGACGATAGAACTTCCATCGACGTGCATGCGATGAGTTGCCGCTGAAGTCTGTCCCAAGAGAGGTGAGTGTACGTCGAAGGAAGATTTATGTTTCGACAGCAAGGCCCGTAGGCGATGTGCTTTTTTCGGAGTCAGATCCGTATTTATTGCGTTGGCGAGAGCAGTAGCAGGAGCAGCAGCTGCAGGTGGGCGTGGTTCGGCAGTACCAGTACTTGAAGCCATCACGGCGACAGGCTGTGTGTCCACACCGCAAACCACGACAGCACCTTTGGGAAGCAAAATCGGCTCATTTGTTACGTTGAGTACTGTGAGAAGGGCCATGCCGTTGATGAAACGAACGAGACTCGACGTTGGTGCAATTCCTTTCGATAGGCAACGGGCTGATGGGGCGACTAGAACATCGCCATTGTCAGTTACGTCGGAAGCAATCACAAGCAGTTGCTCGTGGCCAGGTGGCATCACACAAACGGCTACGGTTCGCAGATGGTGGCGGGACTGAGGCCCCTGGTAGGTGTCATCGGTCTCGCGCGTGTGGACAAGGCTTTGTCGGAAAGCGATGAAAGCGGCAGCGGCAGAAAGAAAGTCCAAAACAAGAATGAGCATATGAGCGCAGGAAGTCAGCACTGCGAACGGAATATGGTGGCGAATCCAATCAATAAAAACTCGAACGGTACACTGTGCCGATGGCCGTATCGTAAGGTTATTCGCGCTAAGTAAAGGAGTGCCATGGTAGGGTGTAGTGACCTTGCGTATACGAGAGCACAAATCGGCATGAATAACAGAAATAGCGGCTCCCGTATCAACTAATGCTCGAACAGGCACACCTTCAGCATACACTTATAACAAATTGGCCGGGCTCTCAGGAGTTGTTGTTTGTCCGAGCGATGCAGCTTTCCCCCAAAAAACTGCACCATCTAGTTTTCCGAGTGGTAGTCGGTGTGGGTGACTGTCAGGAGTGGCGATGTTGAGCGTCGGAGAGGGGAAGGAGAGCGGCGGCGTCCTGGACGGTAGTTTCGAGGAGCGTCGGGTGGAGCGGGTGGGGAGAAGGAACGTGTTGAAGGGCGGCACTGGTATGGGCTCGGAAAGGGCACCAGATCCCTCTCGTAAGCATCGTAGCCGTGGCGTTCGTCCTGCTGGCGCTTTCGACAAAACCGCGAGATGTGGCCTCGAATGCCACAATAATAACAGATTGTGCGGGAGGAGCGCCAGGGGGCGTAAAATGCAGGTGCAGGTGCACGGGGTGTAAAGGCTGCGACGTCGTTCTGAGGAACCGGACGGGCACGCTGAGCGACGGAAGGTTGCATGGCAGCAACTTGGGCGTACGTGGCTGGCAGATTTGGCGGCGTCGTAGGGGTCAGGGCGTACAGTGTAAACCGAGGAAGACAGCTCTTTGATGATGTCTCGTAGCCCAGTGAACGTAGAGTGAGCTGGAGGAACAGAAGAGCACGACAGGCCTTTTGCTTGAAGCTCTTTGCGGATCAGAGCCCGAATCAACGTGCTCAAATCGGCATCCGAAGAAGGTCGCGTGTCACAGACGTCTGGCTGTAACCGGATAGCTTGTAGTGTAACCAGATGCTGGCAGGTCACGATGACATCTTCTACGGTGGTGGGGTTTTTAAAAGCCAGTGCGTCAAACGCAATGTGTCCAATGCCTTTTAAAATGTGTCGAACGCGATGGGTCTCGCTCATTGCCGCGTCGACGCTGCGGCAAAGGGAAAGGATGTCTTCAATGTACGAAGTGTACGTCTCCCCTGGTTGTTGCATGCGCGCGTCGAGCTGCCGCTTTGAAACTTCAGAACTGATGGATGGCGCTCCGAAAATCTTCCGGACTTGCTGCTGGAAGGTGGTCCAATCGGGCAAGGCGCTCTCATGGTTAAAGAACCACGTCTTCGCGACATGGGACAGGTAGAAGGCGACGTGGCAAAATTTCGAGTGTCGTCCCAGTGGTTGTACCCCCTCACTCGGTCATAGTTCTCCAGCCATTCCTCGACGTCGTCGCGCGTGAGACCAGATAATGTGGTGGGGTCACGCTGCGGGGCGGTAACGGTCCATGCGGAGGCGGCTGGTTGGGGGGCAGCGGGGGTGATGCCGGAGGCTCCGGGTTGCGGTACTTGGGTCATGGCAGTGGACAGGCGGAGCAACGGCGACCCGAACGAAGCTCCAGTGGAACTCGACGTCGCAGAGGTCTAGGGGATCGAAAGCAATCTCCACCACTTTGTAAGGCAGCAGCACAGCTGTTGTCTCGTCGCCTTTATTCGGCTGAGCCACGCGCTGAACGAAGACGACGCGCTGAACGAAGATGAAGGAGGAATATTTGGCTCACAATATATATATATATATATATATATATATATATATATATATATATAGAAGAGCTCCACAAAATGCAGGTAACCGACGCGCCGACAGCCCGAATTTCGGTGGCGGAGGTATTGTGCGACGATATTAGGCAAGCCGTCCAAGCTGCTGGGCGCTATGAGGTACCGCAACAGCGGGAGCCAATCCGAATGCCTTATGCGGACGCCGTACGACGACCGTCGCTGTACGGCCCCTCAAACGTCATGTGCCCCTCCGAACAAACAGAAGTAGTGTTCAGGCGTTGCAGGCCACCGTCCATCGAGGAGTCGGGGCCCAGGAAAAGCGACGTCTGGCGGGCTCCTGATCTCAGGCCTGTATGTATTCATTGCGGAGAGGCTGGCAACGTCTACAGGATGTGTCCCTATCGACGCGTGGGCCATCGCGGGTTCCTTCCAAGTGCACCTCGTCCACGACCTGGTCAGCGCCCGATGGAGGTAGAGAACTTCATTGCGAGTCATGATAGTTCATTCGAGCAGCGAAGGCACGAGCCCCGTTCTGCATCGCCTGCTCGATGCCGATCTCCAAGTCCTTTATTTCATCGAGACGCTCGTAGACGTCGTTCACCCAGCACTGCGAACCCGGAAAACGGAGTCCAGCGCCCACCGGAGGACAGGCCGGTGACGCCGAGCGCATCGAATATCCTCCATCACAATGACAACGCACCAACATTAACTCACACTCAGGTGCCCAAAGGCAAGTGGTAACGTCGGACATACTGGTTACCATAGACGACGAAGAAGTCGGAGCTTTAATTGACAATGGTGCGGACAGCTCGATTTGTGAGCAGAGAGCTTGCGTCAAAGTTAAAGTTTTTACGCAGTGGACTGGCTCACAGGTCCTTACTGCTGGAGGGCATCTACTAATTCCCGTGGGCAGAGCACTGCTAGGGTAAATATTCATGGATTTACGTACGTCGGAGTCATCATTATTCTGCCCAGCTGCTCGAGGATCTTGATACTCGGCGTGGACTTTCTACTAGCGAATGGAGCCGTAATTTCCCTGGAAAAATGTGACGTTCTCTACGGCAAAAGCCATAGTAATCGACGCTGGCACCGAGAATCACACCGAAAACGCCTTGCGCATAGTCGAAGACAGCATAACGGTACCGCCAAGAAGCAGCCTACTGACCCTGGTAACGTGCGACGCATTTGATGGCTATGAGGGCATCGCCGAGGCAAACATTCCGTTAATGCTTGAGCGGAAAATGTGCATTGCACGGGGCCTCGTTCAGTTTCAGCACAGACGCTCATTAGTCCTGCCGACAAACTTCAGCCACGAATATCAGCACTTACCATAAGGCACAGCTGTCGCCTTCCTCCATGAAATTGCTACCTTCACTGATGTCACCTCGCTAGAAACTGCTTCCCCTAATACATCGAAAGAGGTCAACCTGAGCGATCACATTCAGATTAACTGCGGCTTATCGGAACGACAGAAACAGCAGCTACTGGACCTTGTCAATGACTTCTCTGGCTGCTTCTCTACCGAGTCTAAAGTATGGAGCACTTCCGTTACGAAGCATCGCATTCCTACGGATGAGTAGCACGCCCCGTTCGTCAGCATACTTACCGCGTTGCGCCTACGGAAAGGGTAGTGATAAAGCGCAAGGTTCAAGACATGTTAAATGATGACGTGATTCAGCCGTCCATAAGTCCATGGGCTTCACCCGTCGTTTTAGTTGAAAAGAAGGCCAATACACTACGCTTCAGCGTAGA
The DNA here is from genome assembly GCF_013339745.2 of Dermacentor silvarum. Taxonomy (NCBI): domain Eukaryota; kingdom Metazoa; phylum Arthropoda; class Arachnida; order Ixodida; family Ixodidae; genus Dermacentor; species Dermacentor silvarum. Next base: position 36,699,548 of record NC_051156.1, read on the forward strand.
CTATAGACGGGTTAATAGGGTCACCAAACGCGACGTTTATCCCCTGCCACGGATCGATGACGCTGCGGACCATCTACGCCACGCCTAATTTTTCACCTCGTTGGATCTTAAGTCTGGGTATTGGCAGATCGAAGTACATAAGCGTGACCATGAAAAAACGGCATTTTTGACTCCTGATGAATTGTATGGATTTAAAGTCCTCCCATTCAGCCTGGGTTCCACACCTGCCGCATTTCAGTGTATGATGGACACTGTTATCTCTGGACTGAAATGGCAGACGTGATTAGTCTACTTTGACGACGTTGTGGCGTTTTCAAGAATGTTTGATGAACATCTAGAACGACTCAGGAATGTACTCTTCGCAATCAACAAAGCAAATCTGACTATCAAGCCTGAGAAATGTCATTTTGGCTTTCAGGAGCTAAATTTTCTCGGACAGGTAGTTAGCCCCCGCGGAGTTGGGCCAGACCCCGAGAAGCTAGCTGCCGTCACTGAGTTCCCGCGTCCAACAGACAAAAAGCACTTCAGCGATCCTTAAGTCTCTGCGCTTACTACCGTCGTTTCGTCGAAGGATTTTCAAGGAGAGCCGAACCGTTAACGAGACTAACACGCTAAGATATGTACCCTTCGAGTGGACAGAAGAACAACAGGAAGCATTTACAGAATTGCGGAAGCGACTGCAAACCGCCCCCGTACTCGCGCATTTCGACAAAGCTGACACAGACATCCGCACAGACGCCAGCATCGTATGGCTCGGTGCTATGCTCGTTCAGTGGCAAGGCGGCGCCGAACAACTGCGGCTCGCCTACGCGAGCCGCAGTCTGACAAAGGCGGAGGTGAACTATTCCACGACTGAAAAGGCAGCCTCCGGAATGACGTGCTCTCCAAAAAGAACTTCGAAAACAGCGAAAAAAACGTTCCTTCTTGTCGTCCCAGTTTCACTGCGCGAAGAAGTGCTGCAGGCGTGTCATGACGACCCGTGTGCCGGGCACTTAGGCTTCGCCAGGATGCTAGCGCGCATACGCCAGAAGTATTACTGGCCACAGCTATTCTCGTCCGTTCAGCTCTACATGAGAAGCTGCCGTGATTGTCAACGGCGCAAGGTTCCACCTTTGAAACCTGCTGGTGTTCTGCAACCCCTGGACCCTCCTCCAGCACCGCTTCAGCAGGTGGGAATGGATCTCCTTGGTCCGTTCCCTACGTCGTCCGCAGGAAACAAATGAATAGTTGTCGCAACAGACTACCTAACGCGGTACGCGGAAACCAAAGCTGTGCCCTGCGGAACCGCTACAGAAGTCGCGATGTTTTAAGCGGAGCTTTATAGGCTCACAAGTGTCGGCGGCGGCGGTGGTGGCGACGGTGTCACGCTGAAAAGTGGGCCGATCCTGGCGATAGTGCAGAAAGGGTCCAAGCTCAATGGCACATAACAGCGACAAAACAGAAAGAGAGGAAAAGAGGGAGAGTAATAAAGACCGAAAGGAAGAAAGAGAGAGTGAGAAAGATAGAGAAATAAAGAAAATCACCACGAAGGTCAAAGAAAGAAAGAGAAAGAGAGAGAGAGAGAAAAGAAGACAGAGAAAGAGAGAAACAAAGACCGAGAGAGGGAAAGGAAGAGAGAGAGAGATAGAAATAAAGAAAGGAAGAAACACCGAGAGAGTGAGAGAGTGAGAAAGAGAGAGATAAATACAGAAAATCATCGCGAAGGTCAGACAAAGAAAGAGAGAGAGAAGAAAAGAAAGAGAGAGAGAAAGAAATAGAGAGAGAAACAAAGATCGATAGATATAGAGAAATAGAAAGAGAGATAGAAAAAGAGAAAGGGAGCGAAAGAAAGAGCAAGAAAGAAAATCAAACGAAGGTCAGAGAGAAAGAGAGAGAAAGGAAGGAAGAGATATAGAAAGAAAGAAAATTTTACTTGTCTTGGATTTTGTCTGACCGAGAAATCGGCCAGCTTTAGTTGACCGATTACTCACAACACACGCAAAAAATGAATGAATGGTGGTGCCAGGAAGTTAGTTTCCTTATGCCAGCGCGCCCCCCCCCCCCCCTTTGTATGTGCGGACTGGTTAAACGGTAGCCCTAAACCTAAGCACAAGTTAGGAATTTCAAAGCGACTCCTTTAACGAAATGACGAAATGTAACATTTTAACAGGGAATATTGGTAGTTAACGACGGTTTGCTATATAAACATTTCTCATAATAATTTCTTGGGGCTGATAAGTACTAGCGATGCCCCACTGATTTAAATAAGTCGCAGTTTCGCCCGAAAGGCGAAGCATCGATTGCGATAGCAAATTAGTAGACAGCTATACGAAGTAAGGATAGTACCTTTATCGGCCGTATAAAGTTGTAAATATTCGCTTACTAACTAAAAAAATGTCACAGTTTCGCCTTAAGGGCGAAGCAATGAATGCGATAGCAACACAGCAATGTCATACGAAGTAAGGTGAGCGGCTTTGGTAGCAATATGAATTGTAGTAAACATGAGCTTTAAGTAAGCAGGTGTGCTGCGGCGTAAGTAGACCGACATGAAGAGAGACTGGATGATCACCAGAAGGCGCGTGTGAAACAGTGGTGTTGATGAGAAGGGCTTCCCGTGGGCAGCGCGTGCGAAGGGACACACCGCTAGCGCTGCACTGCCGATCCGGGCAGCATTGCATGTGTAGCGTGCGTTGGAAAATGTGGCCCGACTATTACTAACTGAATGAACAAGCGTGGTGTGAGCGCGCACAAACACGAATAGATCACACTGAATGACTGCAGACAACGACTGTCAAAACGCTGGCAGCAAGCATACACCGCTGCGGGCGAAGGCACGTGCGTCTATCGCTTCAACGGAAACTGAGCGGCGAATGTGCGCGCATAAAGGTCAGAGCCGTGTGTAGAGAAGAGACGGTGCGCGCGAGCGACGAGTGACGAGCGCGGTTGTTGGCAGAGAAGTGCGCCCCCCCCCCCCCCCCCGCTCCCTCCGGCGCTCGCTTCCCGCTTCCTTGCTTGCGCGTGGGAGATTGAGTGCGTTCGCTCTCCGTGATAGCGCGCGTCCCCGCACACTTCCGCTCGGGCATACGGCGCGCGGCGAAGATTTTATCTATAGGGAACCTCACGGCGACGGCGACGACGACGGCGACAACGACGGCGACGGCGACGCCGACGGCAGAAATCCGGTTGAAGTGTCCATATAATTGCTATCGCAATAAAAGACAAGCACGGTGTCACGTGCGCACAGGTAAACATCAAGACATCTTGCTCGATGAGCGCGGAAACTGTTTAAAACGATGGAATTAGAAAGCGTGCCAGCAGCAGCGGGCAAATTGACCTTCGCACTGTCTCGCGTCTCGCTTCAACGTGAACTAAACGTCGAAAGCAGACTGCAAACGAAGCTACCGGCATTCGGCGCATGCACCTTTGAACTTTGTACCCACCGCAGATCGCTTTGAAGATGAGGGCCTAATGGCGCACACTTCGACCACATAGCAGATCGCTTGCAAGATACGGTGCCCGCGCGGAAGATCCGTCAGTAGCAGACGCAAGAGCAGAACGCACCCCCCACCCCTACCGTCTTCGTCGCCTCCTCCCCGAGCCCCGCGAGCGTACAAAGAGTGCGCGCTTCCGGTCACCTTGCTCTGTCGCGTGCGCGAGATTTAGCTGCGGTTGCCGGCTAACCCTTGCACGCGTTCATTCGCACAAACAGCTTTCTTCTTCAGTGCAGCAACTTCTTGCAAGAGCATTTCCTGCGCTGCTCTGAGGGACGCATTTTCATTTTTATTGCGATAGCAATTATATCGGCGTCGTCGTTGCCGTCGCCGTCGCCGTGAGGTTCCGTATAGCTAAAATCTTCGCCGCGCGCTGTATGCCCGAAGGGGAGCGTGCGGGGACGCGCGCTGTCACGGAGAGCGAGCGCACTCAATCCCCCACGCGCAAGCAAGGAAGCGGGATGCCAGCGCCGGAGGGAGCAGGGGGGGGGGCACTTCTATTCTGCCAACAACCGCGCTCGTCGCTCGCCCGCACCGTCTCTTATCGCCACACGGCTCCTGACCCTGGTATGCGCTGTGCATTCGCTGCTCAGTTTCCGTTGAAGCGATAGACGGCACGTACCTTCGCCCGCGTATGCGCTTGCTGCCAGCGTTTTGACAGTCGTTGTCTCCAATCATTCAGTGTGATCTATTCATGTGTGTTTGTGCGCTCTCACACCACGTTTGTTCATTCAGTTAGTAATAGTCGGGCCACATTTTCCAACGCACGCTACACATGCAATGATGCTGCCCGGATCGGCAGTTCAGCGCTACAGGTGTGTCCCTTCGCACGCGCTGCCCACGGGAAGCGCTTCTCATCAATACCACCGTTTCACACGCACCTTCTCGTAGTCATCGAGTCTCTCTTCATGTCGGTCTACTTACGCCGCAGCACACCTGCTTACTTAATCAGCTCATGTTCACTACAATTCATGTTGCTACCAAAGCCACTCACCTTACTACAACACATTGCTGTGTTGCTATCGCATTCATTGCTTCGCCCTTAGGGCGAAATTGTGGCATTTTTTATTATTTCAGTGCACTCATTTTTCATAGATTCAAACTCTTTGTTGAAGAAATGCTTACAAATTTTCATCTCTCTCATTTATTTAAGAAGATTGCGTTTAAAGGTATCAAGTTCTCCAGTCATCGTCAAGGTTGGTTAACACGCAACAACAGTAACAATGGCAGCTGAGACAGCAGGATACAAATTGAAGTAGTGACGAAGAATCCGGAAGGTTAATGCCTGAACAAACAAATGGAATCTTTAAGGGTCCGTTGTGTAGGCTGCCCCGGCTGCCAAGTGTCCGCCGCAGTGGTCCGGCGTCCTTTTATCCGATACGAAAGTGTGACGTAATGGCCACATAGTACTGTGCAGGCTGGCCCTTTCCCGGTGCAGCCGTCCCGTAGCTTGGCCACGAACTTTCCGGCAAAAATAGTCACGATTGCCCTGGGCGATCCTGAGCAAACAAGTGGAAGCGTTAAGGGTCCGTTCTGTAGGCTGCCAAGTGTACGTCGCAGTGGTCCGGCGTCTTTTTATCCGATACCAAAGTGTGACGTAATAGCCACTTGGTGCTGTGTAGGCTGGCCCTTTCCAGGTGCAGCCGTCCCGTAGCTTGGCCAAGGTCGATCCACATAGGTCGCGAAGCTTTGGGCAAAAAGTGGTTCAGAACCAATTGTCACCGACATAAGCAAGGGTGGTTATGGGAGCAGCGATTGAAGCGCGACTATGTTTGGAGGGAATAAACACTGGGAAAGAAAAAAGCGTTTCTAAATTAAAGCGAGACGCAGTTACATTTATTCAACGAAAATAAAATTCCTAATTCATTTTATATACGCATGGCGAGAAAAGATACAACTGTATTTTACTAGATCATTATCCATAAATACCTTTTTTTTTCAGGGCCCACCGTGAGAGCGCCCATCGATAGCGGCGGGCGTTGACGCCGCTATCACTTGCAATGCCATGCAGCTCTTGGAGTGCGTGGAAAGGCGCGCTCGTAAAGTTCACCTGTTACAATACGCCCCCTCACATGCTGTGTTGTTCTGCATGTCGACGTTTGTCTGAATTAGGTGACGCTGGTAGTTTTATTGTTTCTTAACCTGTGCAGTCATAAGTAGCCAGTTGCGACCGTCAGATACTTGTTTACTTTAGTTGTTTTCGTGCTACAGCGCTGGCCGACGGCCTAGGCGTCCGACGAAGGGACTAGCACTTTACGCAATCTACGCCCAAAGCGTTCGTCGGCCTCCAAAGAAAGTATGTTCTGTGCAGCGATGCGATTTCGACACACGTACGGCTGATCTTTTCCAGCATCGCTTTTCGCGCTGAAAACTCGGAACGCCCATGAAGTCGAATGGCGGGGCAATTGAATATACAGCTCTAATGGCAGGCCTCCGAAAACAAATTTCGCGCCTATGAGAAAAAAATGACGTCACTTCTGTTTTTGACGAATATGACGTCAAATTATTTTTTCTTACGCCGGAAGTGTTCCCTCCCCACACAAATGGCGCTAAGCCCCATGAACCACCGGTAAGCAACCATGTTTTGAACGTATGGGCTTCTATGGAAGCTTCGCTACCAGATGTATTTACCTTGGCTTGGCCACGAACTTTCAGGCAAAAAAGCCACGCTTGCCCCGGGCGATCCTGAGCAAACAAGTGGAAGCATTAAGGGTCCGTTCTGTAAGTTGCCCCGGCTGCCAAGTGTCCGTCGCCGTGGTCCGGCGTCTTTTTATCCGACACCAAAGTGTGACGTAATAGCCACTTCGTGATGTGCAGGCTCGCTCTTTGCCGGTGCAGCCGTCCCGTGGCTTGGCCACGAACTTTCCGGCAAAAAAGCCACGCTTGTTCCGGGCGATCCTATGCAAACAAGTGGAAGCGTTAAGGGTCCGTTCTGTAGGCTGCCCCGGCTGCCACGTGTCCGTCGCCGTGGTCCGGCGTCTTTTTATCCGATACCAACGTTCGACGTAATAGCCACGTGGTAGTGTGCAGGCTGACCACGCAGCCGTCCCGTGGCTTGGCCACGAACTTTCCGGCAAAAAAGCCACGTTTGCTCCGGGCGATCCTGAGCAAACAAGGGGAAGCGTTAAGGGTCCGTTTTGTAAGCCGTCCCGGCTGCCAAGTGTCTGTCGCCGTGGTCCGGCGTCTTTTTATCCGACACCAAAGTGTGACGTAATAGCCACTTGGTGATGTGCAGGCTCGCTCTTTACCGGTGCAGCCGTCCCGTGGCTTGGCCACGAACTTTCCGGCAAAAAAGCCACGCTTGCTCCGGGCGATCCTGAGCAAACAAGTGGAAGCGTTAAGGGTCCGTTCTGTAGGCTGCCCCGGCTGCCAAGTGTCCGTCGCCAGTGGTCCGGCGTCTTTTTATCCGATACCAAAGTGTGACGTAATAGCCACTTGGTGCTGTGTAGGCTGGCCCTTTCCAGGTGCAGCCGTCCCGTAGCTTGGCCACGAACTTTCCGGCAAAAATAGCCACGATTGCCCTGGGCGATCCTGAGCAAACAAGTGGAAGCGTTAAGGGTCCGTTCTGTAGGCTGCCAAGTGTCCGTCGCCGTGGTCCGGCGTCTTTTTATCCGATACCAAAGTGTGACGTAATAGCCACTTGGTGCTGTGTAGGCTGGCCCTTTCCAGGTGCAGCCGTCCCGTAGCTTGGCCACGAACTTTCCGGCAAAAATAGCCACGATTGCCCTGGGCGATCCTGAGCAAACAAGTGGAAGCGTTAAGGGTCCGTTCTGTAGGCTGCCAAGTGTCCGTCGCAGTGGTCCGGCGTCTTTTTATCCGATACCAAAGTGTGACGTAATAGCCACTTGGTGCTGTGTAGGCTGGCCCTTTCCCGGTGCAGCCGTCCCGTAGCTTGGCCACGAACTTTCCGGCAAAAAAGCCACGCTTGCTCCGGGCGATCCTGAGCAAACAAGTGGAAGCGTTAAGGGTCCGTTATGTAAGCCGTCCCGGCTGCCAAGTGTCTGTCGCCGTGGTCCGGCGTCTTTTTATCCGACACCAAAGTGTGACGTAATAGCCACTTGGTGATGTGCAGGCTCGCTCTTTACCGGTGCAGCCGTCCCGTGGCTTGGCCACGAACTTACCGGCAAAAAAGCCACGCTTGTTCCGGGCGATCCTATGCAAACAAGTGGAAGCGTTAAGGGTCCGTTCTGTAGGCTGCCCCGGCTGCCACGTGTCCGTCGCCGTGGTCCGGCGTCTTTTTATCCGATACCAACGTTCGACGTAATAGCCACGTGGTAGTGTGCAGGCTGACCACGCAGCCGTCCCGTGGCTTGGCCACGAACTTTCCGGCAAAAAAGCCACGTTTGCTCCGGGCGATCCTGAGCAAACAAGTGGAAGCGTTAAGGGTCCGTTTTGTAAGCCGTCCCGGCTGCCAAGTGTCTGTCGCCGTGGTCCGGCGTCTTTTTATCCGACACCAAAGTGTGACGTAATAGCCACTTGGTGATGTGCAGGCTCGCTCTTTACCGGTGCAGCCGTCCCGTAGCTTGGCCACGAACTTTCCGGCAAAAAAACCGCGCTTGCTCCGGACGATCCTGAACAGACAAGTGGAAGCGTTAAGGGTCTGTTCTGTAGGCTGCCCCAGCTGCCAAGTGTCCGCCGCTGTGGTCCGGCGTCTTTTTATCCGATACCAACGTTCGACGTAATAGCCACGTGGTAGTGTGCAGGCTGACCACGCAGCCGTCCCGTGGCTTGGCCACGAACTTTCCGGCAAAAAAGCCACGTTTGCTCCGGGCGATCCTGAGCAAACAAGTGGAAGCGTTAAGGGTCCGTTTTGTAAGCCGTCCCGGCTGCCAAGTGTCTGTCGCCGTGGTCCGGCGTCTTTTTATCCGACACCAAAGTGTGACGTAATAGCCACTTGGTGATGTGCAGGCTCGCTCTTTACCGGTGCAGCCGTCCCGTGGCTTGGCCACGAACTTTCCGGCAAAAAAGCCACGCTTGTTCCGGGCGATCCTATGCAAACAAGTGGAAGCGTTAAGGGTCCGTTCTGTAGGCTGCCCCGGCTGCCACGTGTCCGTCGCCGTGGTCCGGCGTCTTTTATCCGATACCAACGTTCGACGTAATAGCCACGTGGTAGTGTGCAGGCTGACCACGCAGCCGTCCCGTGGCTTGGCCACGAACTTTCCGGCAAAAAAGCCACGTTTGCTCCGGGCGATCCTGAGCAAACAAGTGGAAGCGTTAAGGGTCCGTTTTGTAAGCCGTCCCCGGCTGCCAAGTGTCCTGTCGCCGTGGTCCGGCGTCTTTTTATCCGACACCAAAGTGTGACGTAATAGCCACTTGGTGATGTGCAGGCTCGCTCTTTACCGGTGCAGCCGTCCCGTAGCTTGGCCACGAACTTTCCGGCAAAAAAACCGCGCTTGCTCCGGACGATCCTGAACAGACAAGTGGAAGCGTTAAGGGTCTGTTCTGTAGGCTGCCCCGGCTGCCAAGTGTCCGCCGCTGTGGTCCGGCGTCTTTTAACCCGATACCAAAGTGTGACGTAATAGCCACTTGGTGCTGTGCAGGCTGGCCCTTTCCCGGTGCAGCCGTCCGGTAGCTTGGCCACGAACTTTCCGGCAAAAAAATCACGCTTGCTCCGGACGATCCTGAGCAAACAAGTGGAAGCGTTAAGGGTCCGTTCTGTAGGCTGCCAAGTGTCCGTCGCAGTGGTCCGGCGTCTTTTTATCCGATACCAAAGTGTGACGTAATAGTCACTTGGTGCAGTGCAGGGTGGCCCTTTCCAGGTTCAGCCGTCCCGTAGCTTGGCCAAGGTCGATCCACATAGGTCGCGAAGCTTCGGGCGAAAAGTGGTTCAGAACCAATTGTCACCGACATCAGCAAGGGTGGTTATGGGAGCAGCGATTGAAGCGCGACTATGTTTGGAGGGAATAAACACTGGGAAAGAAAAAAGCGTTTCTAAATTAAAGCGAGACGCAGTTACATTTCTTCAAAGAAAATAAAATTCCTAATTCATTTTATATACGCATGGCGAGAAAAGATACAACTGTATTTTACTAGATCATTATCAATAAATACCTTTTTTTCAGGGCGCACCGTGAGAGCGCCCATCGATAGCGGCGGGCGTTGACGCCGCTATCACTTGCAACGCCATGCAGCTCTTGGAGTGCGTGGAAAGGCGCGCTCGTAAAGTTCACCTGTTACAATACGCCCCCCTCACTTGCTGTGTTGTTTTGCAAGTCGACGTTTGTCTGAATTAGGTGACGCGGGTAGTTTTATTGTTTCTTAACCTGTGCAGTCAAAAGTAGTCAGTTGCGACCGTCAGATACTTGTTTACTTTAGTTGTTTTCGTGCAACAGTGCTGGCCGACGGGCTTGGCGTCCGACGAAGGGACGAGCACTCTACGCAATCTACGCCCAAAGCGTTCGTCGGCCTCGAAAGAAAGTATGTTCTGTGCAGCGATGCGATTTCGACACCCGTACGGCTGATCTTTTCCAGCATCGCTTTTCGCGCTGAAAACTCGGAACGCCCATGAAGTCGATTGGCGGGGCAATTGAATATACAGCTCTAATGGCAGGCCTGCGAAAACAAATTTCGCGCCTATGCGAACAAAATGACGTCACTTCTGTTTTTGCCGGATATGACGTCAAATTATTTTTTCTTCCGCCGGAAGTGTTTTCTCCTCACACAGGTGGCGCTAAGCCCCGTGAACCACCGGTAAGCAACCATGTTTTGAACGTATGGGCTTCTATGGAAGCTGAGCTACAAGATGTATTTACCTTGGCTAGGCCACGAACTTTCCGGCAAAAAAGCCACGCTTGCCCCGGGCGATCCTGAGCAAACAAGTGGAAGCATTAAGGGTCCGTTCTGTAGGCTGCCACGGCTGCCAAGTGTCCGTCGCCGTGGTCCGGCGTCTTTTTATCCGATACCAAAGTGTGACGTAATGGCCACTTGGTGATGTGCAGGCTCGCTCTTTCCCGGTGCAGCCGTCCCGTGTCTTGGCCACGAACTTTCCGGCAAAAAAACCGCGCTTGCTCCGGACGATCCTGAACAGACAACTGGAAGCGTTTAGGGTCTGTTCTGTAGGCTACCCCGGCTGCCATGTGTCCGCCGCAGTGGTCCGGCGTCTTTTTATCTGATACCAAAGTGTGACATAATAGCCACTTGGTGATGTGCAGGCTCGCTCTTTACCGGTGCAGCCGTCCCGTGGCTTGGCCACGAACTTTCCGGCAAAAAAACCGCGCTTGCTCCGGACAATCCTGAACAGACAAGTGGAAGCGTTAAGGGTCTGTTCTGTAGGCTGCCCCAGCTGCCAAGTGTCCAACGCAGTGGTCCTGCCTCTTTTTATCCGATACCAAAGTGTGACGTAATAGCCACTTGGTGCAGTGCAGGCTGGCCCTTTCCAGGTGCAGCCGTGCCGTAGCTTGAGCATGAACTTTCCGGCAAAAAAGCCACGCTTGCTCCGGGCGATCCTGAGCAAACAAGTGGAAGCGTTAAGGGTCCGTTCTGTATGCTGCCTCGGCTGCCAAGAGTGGCGTATGTCCTCATGGGAACATAATTAGGCTGTTATTGACGGCCTTTGCTCCGGTAGGTTCCTTATGAAGGTGAGCGAAAAGGATGGAAAGAAATGGCAGTGCCACAAAGGTTTAAAAAGCAACTTCACTTTTATTCATCTAAAATAATGCTACCAATATAACGACCAATCAAAACACGTTTCAATAGATTGAAAAGTACTATGGCCAGCACACCGTCGTAATGTATAGCAACATAGGCGAAACATTTTCACAGAATCATTCGCATTTCCGCGCGACATTAAGTATTCGTATGCAACAATTATCAGACAACATTGCCTCACATTATCATTTAGAAAACGTTCGATTTACTAATTTTGCTGCCCGTCCTGACACTCAGACCCTGCGTTAGGAAAAGTGAACGAACTTAGCGTGACGTTTATTCGCGGAGCGTTCCACATTCATCGTCACGAAGAGAGACAGCGCATCGGATACCGCACCGTGACCTTGCACGATAACAACAAAAAAATGTCGCAGTTTCGCACGAAAGGCGAACCATCCATTGCGATAGCAAATTAGTAGAGAGCTACAAGGTGTTGGAATAGTAGTTTTATCGGCTGCATAAGCTTGACACATTCGCCTACTGACTGAATTAACAAACGCGGTGTCAGCGCACACAAACAAACATGAATAGATCACTTCCGATGACCGCAGACAACCAATGTCAAAACGCCGGAGAGGGGAAACGCGGCTGCTGCAGCGAGCGAAGGTTCCTGTGGTCTATCGCTTCAACGGAAACTGAGCAGCGAATGCACAGCACATACAAGGTCAGAGCAATGTGGAGATCTCTTGCAAGATACTGTGCGCGTGACAACACCTACAGCCCGTACCGGCGCAAAGTACAAGAACGCATTTGTTGGCAGAGTAGAAGACCCCCCCCCCTCCCTCCCGTGCTGCCTTCCCGTTTTGCTCCTTTCGCGTGGGAGATTGCGTCGCCAGTTCTCCTTGCGCCCGGTTGCAAGATACGCATTTGGTGCCGCAGCACAGCGTCGCCCCGCCTCCCTCTCTCCCATACCCCCCCGGCCTTTCGCACGACGGTCGCGTTTGCCTTCCGCCGTGCGTTCGCTTTCCGTGATAGCGCGCGTCCCCCGCGCGCTTTCATTCGCGCATACGGCGCGCGGCGACGATTTTATCGCCCTTGGACTTTATACGGAACCTCACGGCGACGACGACGGTGACGGCAACAGTGACGCCGACGGCACAAATATGCTTGAAGTGTCCATATAAGTTCTATCGCGATAAAAACCTTTACTCACACCTTTCGCCAATGAAAGCCATGCGCTAAGTCACGCAAGATGTCAAGTAAAGAGCGCGCCACCCTTGAACAAGCACGCAAGAAAATAAAAAAAAACTAGGATGAAACCGCCGCGTTCAAGTGAGCAACGCCATTCCACACGACATAATAGCTGGATTGCACAGTCTTGACAAGCCTTGCGCCAGAATTAGTGGTTCGTAAGGGTCACCAAGAAGGAACTAATAAATATTGCAACAGAAGCAAAGCTTGGTACAACAAAAATATTTGAAACGGAATGTTGTCTGATTAAAAATTGTCGAACTTTTTTTTTCACATAGGTCTAGATCAGTGCTAGTTCCCGCGCAGATCACCATGGTAGCTCGTCAAAATGGTGGTGTGAGAAAGCGCGCCAGCGGCAGCGAGGAAATTGACCTTCGCGCTGGCTCTCGCTTCAACGCGAACTAAACGCCGAAAGCGCAGCGCATACGAAGAGAGAGAAATAACATTTATTAGCCCCGAAGGAACTAAAGCCCAAGTCCGGGCCTCCTGGTAGGCTCATGCTTCCTGGCCCAGAACGTTCTTGACGTGCTGCACCAGAAGCGGCCACCATAGTTTTTCAAACCTTCGTGGGGGAGTGGTCCACTCCTCCCAGCTGCCAGGACAATGGTTGTGTGGTAATTTGGAAAGTATTGTCTTTTCCAAGATGGCGTTTTCAGGGCACTCCCACAAGATGTGTTTATTTGATCGATAGGCCCCGCACTGTTTACAAGTGGGGGAGCCTGGGTCCCTGTTAATATAATGCGTATAGTGTGGTGTGAGTAATGTGTGTGTTTGTGCTTTTCGTATGATTGAGGCGTCCTCTCTCGAATGCGTGTAGGATGGTGTGTTGATAATTGTTGATGCTTCCCTGCGAGACTTCAAAATACGTATCCTTTCTTTCCGCTGCATCTTGTGCTCTTCTCTGGGGTTGTAAGTATCTTCAACAGGCCGAAGGAATAGGAGGTCCCGGATTTTCTGCGCGGATGAGCTGGTGTGCTCTTACATTTCCTCGCAATCCTTGATGGCCTGGAACCCATTGTATGCGTATGCGTAGAAGGGGGTGAGCATGCATGTACATGTGGAGCTTTGTGCGTATGTGGTAAGGAAGATCATCATTTTGAATGTCTCTGCAAGCGCTTTGACTGTCTGTTCGGATTGTGATCGTGTCAGATGTGTGTGTCATTTCCGTTATGGCGAGCATTACTGCCAGAAATTCCGCGTCGTGAGGCGTTGGGACTCCCAAGTAATTTTTCACAAGCGTCGAGTCATGGCCCACGACCGCTGCTTTGCTGATTTCGGCATTATGACTGGCATCTGTGTAGTACGTGCTTTTATCCTCTCTCCTCTGCATTACACTTGTTCTTTTTGAGCGCCTATTTCGATTCTTTTCCGGGTGCATATTTTTTGGAATGGGATCTACGGTTATCCTTGGCAGATCATCCCATGGTGGTAGTTTCGGGGGAATTGGGGGTAAGTTAGCGGTTTCGTATCCCAATCTATTCAGTATTCGTCGACCCTGATTAGATGATTTAAGTCTCTGTATTTGTGCTTGATTGTGCATGTCTATTCTGTCTTCTAGTGAGTTAAAGAGGCCGGTTGCTTCAATTTTATGGTTAGGTGCAAACTTAGGAACTCCCAGGGCAAGTCTAGCACACTTTCTAATTATAATGTCTATCTTTTTGCGCTGAGTGCTGGTTATCTTAGCGTATGGTAGATAGTACATTATCCTAAAAAAGATCAAGGCTTCTATAACCTTACGAAGTTCATGTTCTTTCATTCCTCTCCTTTGTCTAGTTATTCTACGTATCATTGCAAGGATCTGTTCCAGTTGTACGGTCAGCTTCTGCACCCATGTTGATGCTTTACCATTGTCCTGTAGAAAAAAACCGAGGATTCTTATGGTATTCTTGCGGGGTAAGACTGCGTCTTTCATTCGAAGTTTGATTAAATTTTTATATTCTTCGTCTCGCTTGCTAACATCTTCACTAATGACAATATAATCTGATTTCTGAGGGGAACATTCTAGCCCTAGTGTTTAGGCGTAGTCACGTATAGTATCTAGTCCACATTGAATAATGTGTTCTTGCCATCCTGGTGATCCTCGACAGCACCAAATAGTTATATCATCGGCGTACAGATTATGTTCTAGGTTTGGTATTTGTTCTAGTAATGCGGGTAGCTTCATCATCGCAATGTTAAATAAAGTCGGCGAGAGAATAGAACCTTGGGGTGTTCCGCGCGTGATTGGATGGCTAGGTGACACATATTCATCAAGTTTCACTTTAACCGTCCTTTCACTTAGGAAGTCCTTAACATAGTTGTATACTCTAGGCCCAGGTTTAGTCGCCTTGAGGTTTTTTAGAATTGCGCGGTGGGTGACACTATCAAAAGCTCGTTGCATATCGACCCCTACGATTGTTCTTAGCTGAGCTGTACTTGGTAAATCGAACACCTGGTTTTTTATCCTCAGCATAGCGTCCTGAGTGCTAACATGTTTGCTGAAGCCTATCATTGTCTCAGGTAAAAGTTGAAGGCCTTCCAGGTGCCACTCAAGACGTTCTAAAACCATCTTCTCCATTAATTTTCCTATACAGGAGGTTAATGATATGGGCCTAAAATTGGATACTTTGTCGGATGGTTTTCCTGTCTTAGGCATTGGTATTACTACTGCCTCTTTCCATTGTTTTGGAATTACACCTTGTTCCCATGCTTTGTTTATATGTTCCAGCAGAGCCTCTTGATAATTATCTGGCAAGTTTCTCAACATTGCGTACGTGATTCCATCTGCTCCAGGGGTAGTGTTCCGTTTTAAGCTCTGCATGGCGGCATGTAATTCACGAAGGGAAAGAGGCGAGTTGATGCCTTGGGAATTGTCGTTACCAGACTCGTCGTAATCTGGTAAGGGATGATCGTCGCTTTTGATTGGAAAAAAGGTATGCAAAAATTCTACAGCGAGCTCCTCTGCATTTTTATTTTCCAACATTTGCAGTTTAGTTATCGCGTGCCTTGGTTTTGCCTGGCCTAGAAGGGTCCTCAATATTTGCCAAACCTTCGGAGTATGCAGCTGTCTGTTAAGCTGATCACATGTTTGAAGCCAGTTCTCGTTGGCTAATTCCTGGGCATAATCTTGTGCCTTCTATTGTGATTCTTTGAATTGTCTTGCGTAATGCTTTAATTTATTCTTTTTGTATTTGTTGATTAACCTGTGGCGCTTGTCCCAGAGATTTAAGAGATGGGAGTCAACATAGGGGTGATCTTCATCTCTTCCTATTTCCATAGTGGTCTTTTTGTACACAGATTTGATATCTTCTACCCAAGTATCTAAGTCATCCCCTGGGTCTCTCTGTAATATTTGAGCTCGCATATCGTCCCATTTAGTAATCTTTGTTTTACAAAAAGTTCTGTTTTCGGTTCGTCCTTTTTTCACTATAAGCTGCGTTGTAAGGATAAAATGATCGCTTCCCATGTTCTCTAGGCTGTTCTCCCACACAGTATTCATGGGTCCTCTGAACCATGTTAAGTCCAGGTTCTTGTCTTTCTCGACGCTGTTGCCTGTTCTAGTAGCAATCGTGGTATCATTTAACAGAGTAAACTGTACGTTATTCATAACGTATTCCAACTTTCTGCCATTCGGTGCCGTCCAGTCATATTCCCAAGCTTTACTTGGACTGTTGAAGTCCCCCGCTAAGAGAATGGGGTATATTTTTAGGCCCCTTAAGTGTTTCTCGAGCCACTGAATGTTGTTATTTGCCTTGTTAGGAAGCCAGTAAGCATTTATGAAAATTATTTCCTGTGTGCTCTTCGGGATTCTGCACATTATCGTTACGTATTCTTGCTCCTCTGTATTACCCCCTGCCGTGTCCAGCTGTACCGCCGCTAATTCATTCTTAACGTAAGTTAGTGATGCCTGGTGCATAAATGTTATTTGTCTCCTTCCTACATATTCCTTTAATACTGGGTTGCTGAAATAGTTGGTATCCTGGTATGGTTGTTATCCCATTTGATTCCTGCACCATAATAATATCAGGTGGTCTAGGTTCCTTTCCAATTAGCTGCAACAGCAGCGCCTTTTTCTGTCTGAAACATGTGCAGCTCCATTGCCAGATTATTATTTTATTTTAAGTTGGAGAGCTTCTTTTATTTCCGATACCGCTATTCATGTTGGGTGTCATGTTCCCTGGGGATATTTGTGTTCTCCGAGTCCGGAATCACTACCTTGTTAGGTGTTTCATCTTGTGAGTAATGCGAGAGGTTTTGTGTGCGCTTTCTCGTCATGTTGAGAATTGTCTCGATACGGTTAATCGTCCCTTCTGTTTGTTCTTGTCTTTCTGTGATTAATGCATTTTGCTCTGCTAATTTTTCTATGATAGCATCCCTTTCCTGCATTTCTGCTTGCAGGTTCAAAATGTTTTCCTGCATTGTAGTAACTACAACAACGATTTGATCTAGTCTGCTTAGGACCTCTGTCATTTCCGTTTCATTGTTATGGTGTGTACCTGTGTCCCCCTCTTTCTCTTTAATACTCGTTGGTAGATGTCTAATTATGTTCCTTTGATATTGCGATGTCTGAGCTGCTTTCAATGCCTGACAGTAGGAAGGGTGTGGATTACCGGTGTGATGTGAGGGTGAAGACTTGGCAGCTGGTGAAAGATGCGAACCACTCACCCACGTACGTTGCTCTTCTCGGGAACTTTTATCTGTCTGTGTTCCTGAATGGGTCCTGTTCGTCTTTTCTTCGTTTCCTCTTGGTTTCTGGTTTAGTCGTGGGGCCTCTCTGCCAGCTTCCTTGTTAGCTACGGTGCTCTTGTCCTGGTTGTTGTCTCTGCTGTGGCTGGCACTTCGATCACGTTGCTTTTCTGGGCTACTAAGTCTTTCGAAGCGGTTTCTTGTCGGGAGCTCAGGCCAGTTGGTTCTACTGGGGCTCCTACTGTGGCTGCGGTGCTTGTTCTTTGGTTTCCCGGATTGCTTGGCGGGCTCGTGCGGTTCCTCATCTTGCATAGCGTTTAAGTAGCGTTGCTTGCGGCTTCTTGCAGCTTCTCTTCTCGCTTCGTCAGCCTCTTGACGTACTGGACAATCGGGGTAAGTTGCTGCATGCTCTCCACCGCAATTTCGGCAACATAGCTCGCAGTCATGAGGAGTGTCGTCATTGGATCCGGGAGGCAACTTAGTTCCTCATTTTGCACAGGCCACAAATTTCTTCTTGTAAGGACATACGTCCGCGCCGTGTCCAATTTGAAGGCATGAATTGCACAGCATGCTGCGGGGCCTATATGGGAACATTCGGATGACCAGTCGACAGTAGAGAGCATATCGTGGCAAATATGTTCCCTCGAGAGTTATGAGGATTGTTTTCGAGGAACCGATGCGTCTGACTTGCAGTATTTTAGCTCCTTGCACTTCTACCTCCCTTTCAAGTTCTTCCTCTGTAACGGCACACTGTATACCATGAATTACACCTTTGACTGTGTTCGTGCCATTCGCCTCGTATGTGAGGACCGGGTGCTGTGTTCCCATTATCGAAATTTGCCGTATGCGAAGAAGTTTCTCTATTGCTGTTGGGCGGTAGCTGTCAACTGCTATTAGGTTTTGTACAGTCCTCACCTTCATGTAGGTATCTTTCTTTTCCGTAGTTGTCAAAGCCGCTGCGTGCACAACACTGGGTCCAGCACAGTCTGGTGAGAGTTCTTGTAATGCGGTACCGTCGGTGACTTTCACGATTATGGTGATGTGTTCTTCAAGACGCTTACTAGCGTCTCTAATGGTTTGCCAGTCCTGGTCAGATCGTTCTTCGGTCTCTCGCGTATCCATCATGCGGGGCGCGTGCCAGCGGCTCTGGCCGCCGTGAGGCCGGCAGCGCACGTGCACGAGCGTTCGGTCTCGTGCAGCTAGGGTTAGCGTGGCGAGGCCATCGGCTAAGGCACAAAACTGGTCACCGTTCTACGGGAACTGAGTGTAAAGGTCACTTTTCACGTTGCAGTAGATCTAAAGATGTTGACTGACCTCTCGTACGAAGATGATGAGGTTCCGGTGCAGGAAACTGAACAATTTCTGGATGTTCTTGGGAGCTCGAAGCGAGCACGTCCGGAAGCATTGAGAGCTGCGCGTTTTCGAGCGCATACGAAGCTACCGGCACTCGGCAAATGCATTTTGGCCTATCGCACATGGCTTTAAAGATGAGGCTCCCGCGGGCGCACACTCCGGCCGCGTCGCAGATCGCTTTCAAGACAGCTCCGTGAAGAGCAGCCGCTTAAGCAGAACGCACCCTCCCCAAACCTCTCCCGTCTCCGTCGCCTCCTCCCCGTGCCTCGCGCGTGAACGAAGACCGTGCGCTTCCGGCCGCCTTCCTCACTCACGAGCGCGAAATTAAGCTGCGGTTGCCGGCTCACCCTCGCACGCTTTCACTCTCACACACAACGCACGGTGCGCGGCGACGATTTTATCGCCGTCGGACTTTACACGGAACAGCACGGAGACGGCGACGGCAAAAATGCGCTTGGAGTGTCCATATAGTTACTATCGCAATAAAAATAGCGCGAGTTGTGTTATCACTGGCAGAATTTTCTAACATCACTTCAGATTATGCATGAAGTGCTGAGCGTAGGACATGGCAATAAAGTCTACACCGTGATGTATCGTCCGCCCGACGCGAGTGTTCCTAATTTCTTTACATTTTTAGAGAGGTACCTTAGCTATTTCAATGATGACGGCATCGCTGTCATTGTGGGAGGTGATATAAACATTGACTGCTTGCAAGAATTATCAAATAATAAAGAATTTGGTACAATCTTCGATGCGAACAACTATATTAACGCAATAATTCTACCCACACGAGTACAACCAACTTCTTCGACACTACTAGATGAGATGTCTTGATTACCAATATTTCCTCCGAGCACCTCTGTGCCGGTGGCGTCAGTTCTCACGTGCGCGATCACCTAACCATTTATCTTCTATCGGAATATATGAAGCCTTCCTTACACGTTACAGCAACCATCTACTAAAACATACAGGCAGGTAAATTCTTGCACTCTGGAACATTTTCGCTCTCTTTTACGTCTCACTGACTGGAGAAAAGTATTAGAAACTGTTGAACCAGAGAAAGCCTATAATGAGTTCATAAAGGTTCTTAAGGAGTTTATCATAAAGGTTTTAAGCTTGAACAACCAGGTTACAAGGTTAAGCCAAGCCGGTTTCCTGTCTAATTTGGTTACCATCGTCTGCGATAAGCTTATTCAAAAGATTAAACATGTAAGGGAGAGTTTAATAAAGAAAGACCAGTTGACAGGAGCAGGGTACACGTCATCCCATACTGGCACAGGGTGTCCCACAACCTCAAGAAGGTAGCGGAGAGGCATGCTGTTAATCTTGTCTTCAGTGCGCCATATAAACTGGCCAAGATATGCCCTATGCTGACCAAAGCAAAACTTGACCCATACTCCAAGAAACATGCGGTGCACTAGAAATGTTGTCTATGTAATCCTGTTAAGCTGCAAGCAGGTATATATTGGGCATACGGGGCGTTGTGACAATGAAAGGCCGTGAGAGCACAACTGGGCCGTAAATAACAGATGACGGGAGGTCATTTGGCTGAACATTGTAAACGTCACAAATGCCGTCCGAATCTTTATGACACCAAGTTTCTGGCACGTTCTGGAGATAGACTCGAAAGGGAGATATTAGAAGCTTTTTACACTGCGAGTGCCCAGGGCACGTACATTCGCTGCCGTCAGTGGCACTTGCCGACAAAGAGATTGCCTTTTTGATGCGATAGTCAGTTTATGAAGTCAGGGTGGTGCAATTCATTTTCATGTATATAAACCTTTTTTCTTCAAATAAAATTTTAGTTGGAAGTTGGCGCCTGTCTTTTGTACTTGACTTCTTTTCGTCCTCGTCTCTATTGCGCTGTTTTTTCTTCAAGAGTGTTTTAAGGTGGTGTACGACCAATGTCTTCCGCGTAAATTACGAAAGCGAGATTGGAAAGAATATGAAAGAAAAAGACAAACTGTTCAAATTTTTTTATGGAAAGAAGAGCTCTAACAGACCTGCTTGCCTGTAAGCGTTTCCGGAACAAACTCAACAAACTGACTTGGCAGCAGCAGCCGTGGCAACAAGAAAAAGCCGCTAAGCCATACTTTTATTGCGATAGCAATTATATGGACACTCAAAAGCAGATTTCTGCCGTCGGCGTCGCCGTCGCCGTCGCTGTGAGGTTCCGTATGACGTCATTTGGAGAAGAAATCGTCGCCACGCGCCGAACGCTGTATGTGCGAGTGAAAGGGCGCGAGGGGCGCGTCTTTCACGGGGAGTGAACGCACGGCGGAGAACAAACGCGCGTTCTGCGCCGTGCTCGCTTAAGGGCTGCAGAAGTAGGCGTCTCTTTTCTCCTTAACAATCACCATATATGTAGAGCAAACGCGCCTTCTTCCGACGCGCGAGAGGCCGTGGGGGAGGGGGAGGGAAGGGAGGCGACGTTTAGCTGCGGCACGAAGTGCCTATTTATATCAAAGGCTCCGGCAACAGTCACCAACGCCGCACACATTTTGAGCGAACGCGGGCAAAACGCCGATGGCGTCGACAGCAGTTCTGCGTGTTGCCGGTGCTGCTGCATGTCCAAGTTTATACAGCTGATAAAGCTAATATCATCACTCCGTATAGCTCTCTACAAGTTTGCTATCGCAATTGATGCTTCGCCTTTCAGGCGAAACTGCGACAACTTTTTTTGGTTGCGTAGATCGGAGCACGGTCATTGGCAAGTGCTGATTTCCACCGCCGTTGTGGTGACAAGCATCTTGGCACGTGCACTTCATGCCCACCAGCCCCGCCAGTCGATATCACCGTGGACACCTAGTGACATGTCGTAGCGCTACCACTGAACTGGACCGCTCCGTGGCGCCACCAGCACAACCCAAAAATGATCCGCCTGGTCCCGCTCTTCACTTGGCAGCAGCAGCCGTGGCAACAAGGAAAAGCCGCTTAGCCATACTTTTTGGTTGCGCAGGTTAGTCGTCGCTTTTATACGGCATTTGCCGCTTCTGTTCTTATGTTTTGTCACGCCTGCTGCGGCCAAGGTTACTCCCACGGTTTTTTTAGCGCTGCCCAGTAATGCAGAACTTGCTCGCGATGTTGACGCCCTTCGGAAAGAAATCGCAGAAATGCCTGAAAGTTTGCGTATGATCAACCAGCTGTACGAAGAATCTAGGGGGAAATGTGGCGCTCTGAGTGCAGAGAACACAACACTCGCAAAAGAAAGCGAAAAGCTGGCTAGAAGGGTAGCCGACCTCAAGCAGTATTTTC
Source organism: Dermacentor silvarum (assembly GCF_013339745.2). NCBI lineage: Eukaryota > Metazoa > Arthropoda > Arachnida > Ixodida > Ixodidae > Dermacentor > Dermacentor silvarum. Next base: position 36,721,129 of record NC_051156.1, read on the forward strand.
GTACAAATAATGTCAAGATCAGGGGTGTGCCGTCCACACTGGGCGAGTACTGTGTCGTTGTTCACCAAAATTTTGGTGACAAGATTGGCTGCATAGACATTGTTCACCGTGTCCCTGCGAAGAAGGATAATCGTATAATAGCACGCTTATGTTTCCGCACTAAAAAGGCTAACTTCGTAAGTAAAGCCCGGAAAGCACGACTAAACACTACCACTCTCGGGTTCCCTCCGTCTGCAGAGGCCAACGTCTTTATTAACAACCATTAACCACAAGACAACAAACATCTGTTTGCTCAAGCCATCGTACTGAAACAACAGCACAGTTGGACATTCCTATGGACGGACAACTGCCACATCAAAGCACGAAAGACAGAAATATGCCGCGTGTACGTCATTTCTAGCACACACGACCATTCGCTAATCTCCTCCTAGCTGTCTAAGCCTTCTGTTTTCATATATAATCAAATATTCCGGACAATGTATTTTTCTTCAGAAGAACTAATACGTTCACTAAATAACAGCAGGCGCACCCATAAATTTCTGATACACTTTAACATGCGTAGCCTCTCAAAGAACTGTCATAACATGACAGATTTCTTTTCTAATCTAAATAACCCTTTCACTATCATTTGCCTCTCAGAAGTACACGTCTATGTCATGAATGGTTGACCCCCGGCGTCGTTATTCTGTCGATTCTGTCGTTATTTTGTCGTTTTTTTTTACTTCTCTGATGATTCTCGTTTTGTTTTTGTTTTTTTAAATAAATTTGTTTGCAGGTTGTATAGCGGTTATCAATCTGTATAGTGTTGCATAGTGTTATGACTGTATAACGAAATTCTAACTTGTTAGTATAGTTTCACATGTGTTCTCTTTGTTGTTGTATTTGTGCCCCCCCCCCCCCCTATGTAATACCCTCGGTTGCGAGGGCCTTTAGGGGTATTTTGTATAAATAAATAAATAAATAAATAAATAAATAAATAAATAAATAGACGAGTCAAGCCAACTCATCGAAACCGAAGGCGAAGGCCGCGCCACTTTTCTGCTCACTACAAACGTAGCTGCAGATTGTAAGTTAGAAAAAACGTACAATAGAAAAATGTTACTGCATATCAATATGAATAAAAAGACCAGGAACCGCGTACACTAGTAGAAGGTCACGTCGTAAACCTCATAAGTTCGTTCATGTTTTTGCCGCGTGGGGCGCCAAAGGTCATTTTTCGTGACTTTTAGTGAAGCATGAAAAATATAAAGCCACGTTTAATGAGACAAACAAGGCCCGTTCAAGCCAATATGATAGACGATCTTTCCATCAGCGGCGTTATCTCAATTCGTGTTCTGAGCGGAAAAAAAGCTTTTCACTTATGCAAGCCAAATTTCACTCAACAAGAAGTGCACTTGAACAATGCGCTTCATTTCCGTGTGGTCTTCGATAACTTCAAGAGCCTTCTTCCAGTCCAGAAAGCCCAACCATCATTCCATGCCAAGGAGAAGTAGATCAACTTGATCACCTTTATTTTTGGCAATGGAGAGTACATTCATAGAAAAAATAATAAAGTTTTGATTTGTAAATTCATGTTGTAATTACCTAAGTAGTAATTGCCTTTGCTGAGCTATCCACAACCGAAACTTCGCATCTAGAAAGTCAGAAGAGCTACTGTGGGCTTCATGCTAAATTGTCCATGTGATGTGTTGAACAACGTATACAAAATGATATGTTCGACTATCTGGGGTAAAGTAGATAAAAAGTTTTGTGCGAGCGAACCTGGTAAAATCGACCAAGACCTGTTTCCTTTAGAATGGTCACGCAGTGCAGGGGCGTAGCCAAGGGGGGGGGGGGGTGAAGGGGCTTCAGCCCCTCCCCCGAAATTCTTTCCCGGCGTCCACCAAAACAACCACCGCCGCCGGGAATCATTCGGGATTTTGTCTACAATGTATTTTTCACGCTCGAACAAACATTTCGGCACGAACATTGCGAAATCGGGCTGGATTTTCTGCGCTTGGAGTCACATAACGCAAGGAGCCCATCCGAGCACAAAGTTTCAAGGGCTTTTAGATAGCGAGCGGGCGCGTCGCGGCATCTCGCAGCGGCCGTGGAAACTACGGAGCGCATGTATTTCAATTCCGAACTTTGTGGGTATAAAATTCTCATAAACTTTTGACGAGAAAGTGCACTGACATTTCCAAAGGCGTGATTTAGATTTTCAATTCTGGAACCTTACGGGTTTAATGTTCTTATAAACTTGCGCCAACAAGCGCGAACTGGAGCCCACGTATTCACGCCATTCCAGAGATGAAAGCACGCGCTCGCAATATTTCATACACGAAAATACTAAATATCACCGTGACTGTCAGCTGGCAGCTGATAAATTTCTCCAACCATTTTCAGGAAGCGCGCCCAATGTGATCGATAAGCTGGACCAGGGCAGGCAATGTAAAATAAAAGAAAACATAAGAAAGTTAGGGGCCTATTATTGAGACAGTTCTTTTTTCGGGCTACTAAGTCTGCCTCTCCGTGGCCATAGGGACAGTGGTCCTATGGATTAAAGCAAAGCCCCGGCTGGAAATGCTGGTATTTTCAAAGCGCTTCTTCGCACGCGAGCTGATTGTGGAGATACATATCTGAAGAACCATTTGGGAAGTAGCCCCAGTAATGCCTCGTATTTAAGCCCAGATGTACAAAACCAAATTATAGAAATTTTTGGTGAAATTATCAAAGAAAGCCTAGATGCAAACGTAAACGCTGCAGCTACTTCTCCGTACTTGCTGACGAAACGACGTATATTGCTGGAATCGAACTGCTTACTGATTGTGCAAGGTACCTAAACAAGGATTCCAACGACATCGACGAAGTGTATTTAGGTTTTAGCACTGGAATAGATGCCCTCTCTCATTGCGACTGGAGGTTCTATGTAAATGTGTACGAACTGCTGAAGATTCTAGTCACCCTTCTCGTGATTCCTGCCAGCGCAGAGCAAATATTTTGAAACATGAGATTACTAAAAAACTACTTGCGCTCTGCAATGTCTGGGGAACGCATGTTTAGTCTGGATCTTTTATACGCCCACGGAGACGTCGGCATCAACGTGTCCGAAGTCATTGACAGCTTCGCTAAACTTCCCCGCCGAGTGAAGTTTGTCTTTAGACAGCGAAGCAGCAAAAATCCATTCAAGTAAAAAGCTCTGTGTCTTCAGGTCCATAAACTCATAATTATGAAAACGTATAACTGTTCATTAGCTTTCAAAACCGCAGCAATTTTCACCATTTATTCAACAGTTAGCATAATGATCCAAATTATCATGCGAATACGAAAATTACGAGGACATCAATACCCAATTTTGACCGACCTTGCTCATTGAAAGCCCGGCCCACGCAGCGTTTCTCAACAAACACACTCGGAGATTGGGTAGTTCAACTTGCCGCATCATCTGTGGCTTTCGTTTGTCCTTTTCTTTCCTTTTTGGCTACGTGCTGTTACTTCTTTTTTGAAACAAAGCAACAGCATTCTTTGATTTTTGGTGCAGAATAATTGTTGCCGCTGTGCAGGCAGCTAAAAAGCACATTTTCGTGCTGATTTCTGCACCTTCCTCTATTATTCTATCCATATAATGCTGTCGCGACCGCAGGATGGCCCAAGTACATATCACGATTTCTGCGATCATAGTATTGTTCTTGCCTGGATCGGTTGTCTTTATATGCGTAAAGTTTACTATTTGTGACTGAGCAACATGTTTATTTGTCTTGTTTGACGCATCATATAGGGTGACGTTTGCTTAGATACGAAGATGTATTGGAGACTTATACGTACATTTAAATATCTTGTTGCAAGGTTTTGTCTACACAAGCAGTGAAATTTGTTTCCAGCGACACTTTTTTGCCCTTTATCAAGTTGTATCTTCGCATTTGTACATTCCATTCTATCTTAGCATTTCTAATGTATAGTTTGCAGAACTCCTCCTTTTTATATGTACTCACTGTTTCGACTATCATTTCGGCGCAATTACTCACAATACACGACCGGTAACAGCTGCTCCTGCGAAATCCATTGCAACGAAGGACAGCGTCATTGAGGTCTTTCCCTGGCCGTTGCATATGTACAAAAATGTAAACATGGTTCTTGAATGACATAGATTCATAAAAATATTTATCCTCAACTTGTTAATTTCATGGCCTTTACGTTTTTCATATCAGCTGCATGCACTGCGTTGCTGGTTTTGAAATGATATAGTTCTAAATTTCGCGGGATATTTCATGTACTTATTAAATAAAAAAACGCGGAAGCGTTGATATCAGTCAATTCTGCCACAATTTTCGGGACATACGAATACATTCTTTAATGAGAAAATACATATTTCACTTGACAGTGCGCAGCGTTCAATAATTCGTTTGCAGCATTTAATATGTAATGGCATTGGCAATGCAGTTATTATTCATGTATTTGATCCCTCGACAAATTCCATAAGGAGGAGGCCGCACTGCAACCTGAGCCCCCCCCCCCTCCCCTCCCGAACAAAATTTCTGGCTACGCCACTGACGCAGTGGTACATGGCTGAGAAGTTTTTTGTTGCAACGATTTCTGTACAGCTTCACCATACTTGAAACGTTCACAACCACTTTAATTTAACGGTGCTTAGGCTATGGCATATTTGCTGTACATGCAGTTTGGTTTATGTAGAAGTGATTAGCGCGTAAGAACTGTAGGTAGATTACACGGAGGCACATGGAGACGTGCTGAAGGTATATATGCATTTATTTTGTTTTGATGTCATTTACCCACTTTTCAGAATTTCAAGAAGAGCAAGCAAAATAATGACTAGAGTGTTACTGATAAGCGGCTGTATCTAAAATTCACAAGACTTGTGCCTTGATACAGAATGAGTGATAAAGGAAAATAAAGTTGCAGTTTCCCCCGAAAGGCGGAGCATCAACTGCGATAGCAAATTAGTAGAGAGCTATGCGGAGTAAGGATAGTAGTTTTATCGGCTGTATAAACTTGGACACATTCGCTTACCAAGTGAATTAACAAGCACGGTGTCAGCGCGCACAAGCAAACATGAATAGATCACACTCGATGACCGCAGACAACCGCTGTCAGAACGCCGGCGTAAACAATCGCGTAATCAGCTGCGAGCGAAGGTTCGTGCGGTCTGTCGCTTGGACGGAAACTGAGCCACAGAGCTCCTGCTTCGCCCAGAGGGCGATGCGAAAATGGCGCTAAAGAGCGCCCTCTGCCCTGGGCTGCGTATTGATTTCAATTGAGTTTATTTTTATATTGAATGGGGGAAAGTCCCAACTAAAAGTGAAAATTAATTCTCTTGACAGAGGCTCGGACCCCCTTTACATGGATACAGTAGGATCAACCAGTGAGACTATTTCTAACATTTCAATTATGTGAGCACAGGAAACGTTAAAAACAACACAGCATACATTTCAATATCAAAATATGAGGCATGAACTATTGTTTGACACATTCTATGTAGGAAAAAAATATACAGTATATACAAAAAATTGCAGGGTTATATACATGAAATGCTTATAATGAAACGCATTTTAGCGTTCACACAAACACATTCGCGTTACGAATTCATGATGGTGTCATGAATGCGTCACGAAGATCGAGCGCAGTGTATTTTTGCTGACAGTTGTGATATCGACCTCACGTTGATGAAAAAATTAAGAAGTACAGGTATGCTGTATTGAAGCATTTGTTCTCCATATTTCGTTCGACAAAACGGGACTTTCCAATACTCCTTCATGCGTTTATTGTACATCGGTGTCCTAATCTTCAAGTGCGATAACGACGTTATGATGTCTTGCCTATTATTCATGCTATGTTCACATCCTATGGCCATATTCTATGAATTGTAGTGAAGAGGAATGCCCGGCGCTGTAGACACATCGCCAGTCGTCCGAGAGGCACGAGCTCGAGATTGCCTGAGCTGCTCTGGTTGAGACACGCTGCCTGCTGTTCTCTTGTCCTGTATTCATATTAGATACTGGTGGAGGTGTTGCGGTTTCCCCCAACCTGGAATTACGCACCCGAACTCTGCCGTCCATCACGCCTGACGACCGCAGCTCGACATCCCCACCGGTTACTCCAGCCATCGTACGTGCCGGTGCCCAGCGTTAGCGGGATCCTGACATCTTCAGCGGCACAGATGAGAAAGACGTTGAAGATTGGCTGGAATAGTATGAACGCGTCAGCAACACCAACAAATGGGACGATCCCCTTAAGCTCGGCAACGCGATCTTCTATTTATCGGGCGTTGCCAAGCTGTGGTTCAAAAACCACGAAGTCGATCTCCGCAAGTGGGCTAGCTTCAAAACCAGCTGCCCTGGCGTGTTCAAACTTCGCGCTGAACAACGCCTACGAAGCCGATCCCAGCAAACTGGTGAAACGTTCACCAGCTACATAGAGGACATCGTCAACAAGGACAAGCCTCTGCCGGCGTGTCAACCCGACGATGGCGGAGGCGGACAAGGTACGTCACATCATGAGGGGCATTACCTATGATGCCTTTCATATGCTGCTGTCCAAAAGCCCAGGCACTGTTTCTCAGGTCATTGAGCTTTGCCATAGTTTCGACGAGCTCTGCAGACAGCGTCTTCTCACGCGGCGCCCACCTGTGTCCGACGAAATCCTCGCGAGCATGACCGCGGCTCCTGAGATGGACTCCCTGCTTTGCCAGATAAAAGAGTTTGTCCGTGCTGAGGTCGCTCGTCAGATTTCGCTGCTGTCCACAGCCACGCCACCACCCTCGTCTTTGCCGACCAACCTTCGCCAGGTCATCCACGAGCAAGTTTGCGCAGCTCTCCCTTCTGCCCGCGAGACTCCGCCGGTGCCGACTCCCGTTTCTTTTCCCGAGGTGACTGCACCTCTCAGCTACGCCGAGGCTCTCGCGCGGCCACCACCTCAGACCTTTGCCTCCATTCCCATCAGCCGTGCCACTGCGTCCAGCTCGTCACTTCGTTCAACCGCGGTACCCACACAGCAGTGGATAATGGCGCACACCTGATAACCGGCCAATATGTTTTGCGTGTGGTCTGCCTGGCCACATTGCACGATTTTGCTGTCGCTGCTCAACATCCTACCGCCGTAGCTTCGACACCGAACCAAACGTTTCCCCATACCCGTCGTCCTCCACGTCTCAGAATCTTGGCCAGATGTCTCCCTACTCGGACCACCACCCTCTTGTTGACCGCCGTTCGCCATCGCCTCGAAGCCGCTCGCTTTCGCCGATGCGTTGTCGTCCTTCTACGCCGGAACGGGAAAACTAATCGCCGCAGTTCCAGAGGCAAGAACTGCGTCGCCCACGAACTGACCAAGGCCTCTCCCTTCCACGACTAATGTTATTGATGTATTAGTGGACGGCGTCGCTGCACTGGCCCTTGTTGACACTGGTGCCGCAGTTTCCGTTATTAGTGCCAAACTTTGCGGTTCGCTCAGAAAAGTTACGACACCACTGTCAAATGTCTCCCTTCGTACTGCCAGCGCAGACCGCATCACGCCTGCAGCTGCGTGTACTGCTCGCGTTGTGATCAACGGCCTGCCCTACGTCGTCGAATTTTTGGTGCTGTGTTCTGATTCCCACGATCTTATTTTGGGCTGGGAATTTCTTTCCGCTAATAAGGCCATCATCGACTGTTCTCGTGCTGAAGTGGAATTTCAAATGCTGTGTCAGGCCCACTCTTTGACGCTCGTGAACCTGAAGATAAAGTATTTCTTGCCGAAGACGTTACAATTCTACCGCACTCATCTGCCCTTGCCACAGTGTCATGTATCATTGTTGCTGGTGCCAGCGCACTTTTTAAGTCATCTGCAATTTTCGCTCGTCGAAAATGTTCCCCGCTGACTTTCGCTCTATTGGACATTCATGCCGGCGTCTGCAACCTGCTCGTCGCCAACCGATTGTCCTGTCCTCTCATTTTGATTCGTGGGGAGTGCGTTGGCCGTGTCCAGTGTGTCGACCCTGCTGCCATCATTGATATGCCAACTGGTTCCATCGCCACTGATGAGATTGCCGGAGCGACCTGTAACCCCGCGCAGGAGCCGACTTCGCCCGATGTTTTACATGGCTTCATCGCCGACACGTTGACTGTTTCCCAACGCGCCCAGTTTCTACGCCTTCTCGAAAAGTTCCCTTCGTCTTTCGACTGCCAGCATGTTCCCTCGGGCCGCACGTCAACTGTTTGTCATCGCATCGACACGGGTACCAGTGCGCCACTGCGACAAACACCATATCGTGTATCCGCGACAGGGCGCCGTGTTATCCACGACCAAGTAGCTGAGATGCTCAAGCGCGGCGTCATTCAACCTTCGGATAGCCCCTGGGCATATCCCGTTGTTCGTGTTAAGAAGGACGGATAGATTCGATTCTGCGTCGATTACCGTCGTCTTAACAAAATAACTCGTAAAGATGTTTACCCTCTTCCGAGAATTGACGACGCGCTTGACTGTCTCCAAGGCGCGGAGTACTTCTCTTCTATCGACTTACGCAGCGGCTATTGGCAAGTCCCCATGGCACCCGAAGACCAACCCAAAACGGCCTTAGTAACACCACATGGCCTATATGAATTTCGTGTCATACCTTTCGGGCTTTGCAACGACCCGCAACATTTGAGCGTATAATGGACAACCTTTTGCGTGGTCTCAACTGGGAAACGTGCCTGTGCTACTTAGACGGTGCGGTTATTTTTTCGCCCGATTTTCCCACTCATCTCTGTAGGCTGCAGGAAGTGTTACAGTCCCTAACTACCACCGGCCTTCAGCTCAACCAGAACAAATGCCACTTTGACGCAAGTCAGCTCACCATCCTTGGCCATGTAGTATCTAAACACGGTATTATTCCTGACGCCGCCAAGCTCCGTGCAGTTGCTGATTTTCGCAAACCTTCCTCCGTAAGAGAACTTCGCAGCTTCCTTGGCCTGTGGTCTTACTTTCGCCGCTTCCATCAGGAATTTTGCATCCATCACCACTCCCTTGAATCAGCTTCTACGGAGCGACTTGAACGATTACGCCTGGTCGTCCGCATGTGACGGTGCCTTCCAAGAGTTGCGTCGTCTACTGACCTCACCGCCTATACTGCGTCACTTCGACCCGACAGCTCCGACCGAAGTACATACCGACGCCAGCGGTGTTGACTCAGCACTGTGGTCGCGCAGCGCAAATCTGGTTCGATGAGTACGTCGTTGCATACGCAAGCCGCACCCTCACCAAAGCCGAGAAGAATTATTCCATTACGGAGAAGGAATGCTTGGTCATAATCTGGGCACTTGGTAAATTTGGACCCCACCTCTATGGGCGGCCCTTCGACGTGATTACAGATCACCATGCACTTTGTTGGCTGTCCATGTTGAAGGACCCCTCAGGTTGATTTGCTCGCTGGGCTTTGCGGTTGCAACATTTCGACGTGCGCGTTGTCTACAGGTCTGGCCGCCGCCACACCGACGCCGACGCACTTTCCCGTTAACCCGTGTCGACCGAAAGCGATGCCTGCCTCTCTGCCGTTGACCAAGTACTTTCGTTCCCAGCAGGCTATGACATGGCTTCGGAGCAACGCAAGGATGCCTGGATTAGTGCTCTTATCCGCTTTCTTTCAAACCCGTCGACTGTTCCTCCACCTTCTCGAGCTTTGCGCCGTCAAGCATCCCACTTCGAAATTCGGGATGCACTTCTCTATCACCAGAATTACGTCTCTGACGTTCGCAAGTGGTTGCTGGTCATACCTCGACATCTTCGTGGTGAAATATATTCTGCCTTCCATACTGACCCGCAGTGTGCACATGCGGGTGTCTTCAAGACGTACACCCGGCTTCGCTCCAGGTTTTATTGGCATGGAATGTACACCTTTGTGTGCAAGTACATTCGGTCGTGCGCTCCGTGCCAACGCCGCAAGGTTTCTGCTCAGCATGTCTCTGGCCCACTCCAGCCAATCCCGGGTCGTGCCAGGCCCTTCGATCGCATTGGCATTGACCTGTATAGACGCCTTCTGAGCACGGCTTACGAAAACCGCTGGATAGTCGTCGCCATAGACCATTTGACGCGATACGCAGAAACAGCCGCTATGCCTGCTGCCACCGCTCGTGATACAGCATCCTTCCTCCTGAAAAACATTATTCTCCGTCACGGTGCACCTCGCGAATTTTTGAGTGATAGAGGACGTGTCTTCCTCTCCGATGTAGTACACGCGCTCCTTGCTGATTGTCGCATTGTTCATCGCACCACCACCGCCTACCATCCTCAAACTAATGGTCTGACGGAAAGATTTAACCGCACCTTTGGCGACATGCTCTCCATATACGTCGCCTCTGATCACTGATTGGGACCTCATATTGCCATTCATCACGTTCGCCTACAACACTGCACCACAGGCGACCACAAACTTCTCCCCATTCTTCCTTTTGTATGGCCGCGAACCTTCGACTACCCTCGACACCATTCTTCCGTAGACCCGACTCATCCGAATGTACGCCCACCACTGAAGTTGCCCGCCGCGCCGAGGAATGCCGTCAGCTCGCCCGTTCCTTTACAGCCGTCGACCAATGGCAACAGAAATCTCGACGTGACGATGAGCATCCGCATTGTCACTTTCTTCCAGACTCCATTGTGTGGCTTCGGGTTCCTGCCGTTCCTGCTGGACTCTCATCCAAGCTTGTCTCCAAATATCAAGGACCCTACCATGTTGTAGCGCAGACATCGCCTGTGAACTATATTGTGGAGCCTGTCATGCCACCTACGGACCAACAATGTCGTGGTCGTGAAACCGTCCACGTACAACGCCTGAAGCCGTATTACGACTCAATGATTCTATGTTTACCATGAGTCGCCAGGATCGTTCCTTTTCCTATGGGGAGGGAGGGGGGGAGGGGGCGATTGTAGTGAAGAAGAATGCCCGGCTCTGCAGACACATCGCCATTCGTCCGAGAGGCACGCGCGCGAGATTGCCTGAGCTGCTCTGGTTGAGACACGCCGCCTGCTGTTCTGTTGTCTTGTATTGATATTAGAGGATAAAGATTACGAACAGGTATTACATTAAACCGCCTGAAAAGTTGCTCTCTGTGTGCATTGAAGGGCACGCCAGTTATGTGTCTAAGGGCTTTTTTCCGAAGTACACACAATTGATGTAAATTGGATGACGCAGTTTTGCCCCGTACAATAAAGCAGTAGTTTAAGTTACGCGTTGTAAATCAGTAATTTGATATTGGGTGGGAGAAAAAACGTAATCTAGCCAAAATGCCGACAGTCCTTGAAAGTTTGGTAATAATGTGTTGAAGATGGGTGTCCCAGGACATATGCTTGTGGAAGTATACAGCAAGTGTTTTGAAGGAGTCGACAACGTCTCAACCTGTTTGGTCAAGCATAATATTTCCTTTGAGAACTACCGGCGACTGTTTAGGAGTAAAAAGGATTGCTTTAGTTTTGCTTGTATTGATTTCTATTACTCCATGTCAGGAGGCCTTGGAGGAATTTCCATTGATGTTTAACTGAAGTGTTTTAATGTTGGACCCGCAAAACAGAAGAGTCATCTTCCCCGTACATTATATACGCGTTGGTCTTTTGATAATGTTAGTGACATCATTAACATATAAATTAAACAAGAGCGGTCCAAGAATGCTTCCTTGGGGAGCAACAGCATTTATAGATTTTAGAGGGGATAGGTTGTCGTTGATAGAAACACACTGTTTCCGATATTTGAAATGTTAAAAGTTTTAAAGGTACTCCTCCTATCCCGCAAAGTTCAAGTTTTAGTAATAATGTGTCATGGTTCAAACTGTCAAATGCTTTTGAAAAATCTACACATAATCCAATAACAAAGTTTTTCCTCAAATGCTTTTATAATAATTTCTTTTTGTGTTAATAGAGCATGTTCCGTCGATCGACCTTTGCAAAACCCAAACTGGCATTCATTCATCAAATTGAATTTATCTACGAAAGAAGATACCCTAGAATGTAACAGTTTCTCCAGACCTTTAGTGAACAGCGGTAGAAGATCGGTAATTGGCCAGGTTATTTTTCTCTCCACTTTTAGAAATTACATTAACTTTTGAAATTTGCATTTTTTGTGGAAAAGTTCCGCTTGAGAGGGCTCGATTGTAGATATGAGTGAATACTGGTGCAATTAAATTGGCTACGTATTTTACAGGTTTTATTTATAAATTATCTATCTCCAGAGCTACGCTGTTTCTAAGTGAATAAATTGTTGCGAAAGTTTCAGATTCGCTCGTCGGGTTTAGAAAAAGGCTATTAGGTTGTTTTTTTCAACCATATTGGTTGCATCACAATGATAGGAGCTTTTGCCTAGGTTCAGGAAAAAAATCATTAAAATCTTGTGCCAGTTTAGTACCATGAACTGATTGATCATTTAATTTTAATCCGGTGACATTTTGATTTGCTTTGGAACTATTGAAAATGTCATTAATTTTCTTCCACACGGCTTCAGGCTTATAGCTATTTTCTAGAGAATAAATAATGTGCAGGTATTCGCGTTTCGCATTCCGCAGGAACATATTAGTTGTATTTGTTTGTTTTCGAAAATCCTCAGGGCTGCACGCAGTTAAATTTTTTTTGAAAAGCTTATCCTTCTTGTTGATTAGTTTGAGGCAGTAATTATTTATCCAAGGTTTACGTGATCGCGCTGACTTCCTTATAATGATAAGCGGAAATGATTTGAAGTAGGCTTTCTTAAACAGGCACAAAAATTATCATAGGCTTCATCGCATGTTTTCGACTCATAGACGACTTCCCAGGCAATATTTATCAGCTTATCTCGAAAATTATCGAGTGTATGTTGATTAATGTTCTGTAGTTGTCGATCTACGCAAGAAATTTTTTAGTGTCCTGGTAGGGGGTCTTAACAAACAAAAAAAATTGGCAATTGATCGCTAACTTGTGAGGCAAGAACGCCACCCACAGCGTCGCTACGATCCAGGTTTGTTAATAAAAAATCAATTAAAGTACTGCTACTAGAGGTTATACGGGTAGGACTATCAGTAACACCATAGAATCTATTCGAATTTAACACTGAGCAAAGCTGGTGGGTACGGACAGCGTTACTAGACTGGCTACAGTTGTAAAACTCTCCGCCCGTGCGCTTACCGCGCTGTCGCCACTCCTTGGGCAGCCGCCAGATGGCGGTGCCGTTCCATCGCGCTCCGCTGCAGACGCCGCAGCCTCGTGCGGTCGGGCAGCTTGCGCGTGTTTCACGCTCGCTGGCGTTCTCCCCATAGTCCGAATTAGTGATACCATGCGAAATCGGTATCCACCTACAGCGATAACATATATCGGGCTAGTTGGTTCATACCGAAAGAAGGGTAAACTGCACGATAGGAAGAAACGCATATGACGAAGCGCAGATGCTGCGTTTTCAAGTGTCGTGTGTTTCTTCATGCCGCCTAAACCTTTCACGCAGTTTACTTTTCCCATACAGCAGCTTGACACGTTTTCTCGTTGCTTTTACTTGCTTTAAATTTTGGTCTGGGGCAGTTATACGCCAGCTAGCGAGACCAAATGTGTTATACACAAAACTAACACCACAACTTTCTAGTAAACCAATGAATGCTTTATAAAAGAGAACGAAGTAAAAAACAACTGTATGCCCCTATATATAGCGACGACTTGAACTGTCAGAAGGGGCATAATCTAGGCAAATGATTTGGGCCTACGTGGAAACCAACTCCACCTACAGCAGCTTGGCACGTTTTCTCGCTGCCTTTACTTCAAGACTGGATCCGCGCCGCTGCTCCAGGAACCTTGCCTAAGAATGCATTTTTATGCAAGGTTCCTGCAAAGTATGCGTGTATACATGCGCGTCACTAAATAAAACTTAGTGTAGCTTGCACAAGTGGCGCAAGGCTAAAGAAACAGCGGAACTGATCGGCACCTAGCTGGTCCTGACCTTACGGGTTATGCTTTTCCGGAATTTATTGATTATTGATCGATTATCGATTACCTACTGATTGGCTATTACAAGGTATTGGCCACGTATTTGGGCTAGGCTAATCGCTACCAAGTCATCCTCAGCATTTTCTGAAATTTATTGACTATTGATCGATTATCGATGAGCAATTGATTGACTATCGCAAGGTATTTGCCACGGATTTGGGCTAAGCTACGCACTACCAAGTCACCCCCGCATTTCCCGGAATTTATGGTTTATTGATCGATTATCGATTAGCTATTGTATGGCTATCGCAAGGTGATGCGAGGCGCAGCTGTGCGCAGTGACGTCATCGCTAGCCGAGTTTTTGCGAATAATACGCGGGGAAGCAAAAAGCTTAAACAGCTCCGCTGTTAAAAATTTAATGATGCGTGCACTCAGTTCCTGAAAGTGCAAGAGGCACCCAACACGACTCAGCGTATTCTCTGACAGCTCTTCTAAGATGGCCCACAACAGGTCACCAAACATTTCTCTTCGTTTGCGTTTTTTCTCCCGGTTGGTTCGACAAATACGAGGGAACGTTCGGGACCACTTTCGGCAGCGCACCCTCGTCAAGTGTCTTGTCTCATGGCACCTCAACCGTCTGTCCATTGATAATATGCACAAACACTTTAAGATGTCCTGCTCATGAAAGTGTACATCCCACATTATGGATTTCGCAGAGAGTTTCCGGTCGGCACGAGGAATGGCTCTGTTCAACGCCGAGCGAAGTGTCGCATTGCTGGGAGCACACAAGAAGTGGCGCGCCGAACTGTTGACATCGTTCGATAGCCGCTTGTTGCAGTCAGGAACGCAGCACGTCGGCATCGTCTGCTAATATTCTTAACAAACGCGGCGAAGGCTACAGTTTCGCGGATGACATGCTTCCTGAAATCCGCCGTCAAGAACCAACCACAGAATACACCAACGATGCCCCGCGTGTTTCGTCCGGTCAGTTTGCGTAGCCGGCTAGTGGGAAAGTGAAGCTGGGTGCGACGGCAGCGCCATGAAGGCGCGGGCGGGTGGCGGTTCCACGCAACGCCGCCGAGTTTTACAACTGAAGCTAGTCTAATAACGTTATGTAGGTTCGCATTCAGCATATCAATATTGTAGTCACCACCTAAAATAACCGTTAGCTTATTTTCAATTACGTAGTTAAGGAACGTTTCAAGATAATCAACGAAATTTGACAAGCTCCCGCTAAGACAACGGTGCATTGTAGCAATGGCATAATTTTTAGATTTGACCACAAGACTTTCGATATCATTTGATACAAAAGAAAATTTATCTAGTATCCTACATTCCAAGCTTTTTTTTACATGCATTAACAGTCCATCACCAGATCTGCAGGCTCTGTTTATAAAAATGTTGAATAACTTGGATCCCTTATAACGTCTCTGTCTGATGTGAACCATGTCTCCGTGGGCATTACAATGTCTGTTCCGTTGAATGATGCCCGTTTTGAGTGGGCACAGGAGTGGCGCTACAGCCAACATGGCTGACATTTGTTCCTTCCACTTCATACAGGCCGTGACTTGGTTCGTGGGATTCCTTGGCCATGGTGTCAGTTCTGCGAGTTCCCCCGCTGCCTACCTGCTTGTGCCTAAAATGGTCCGCCCCTCGCTGATCACCGACGCCACTGGAAGCACTTTCCTCTGGCAAACTGGGACAGCCCCATCGACAAGAACAGCTGTTACAACCGAACTTACAAAACGCCCCGCACTACAGTCCGGCTTCAGTGGGCACAGGAGTGGCGCTACAGCCAACATGGCTGACATTCGTTCCTTGCACTTCATACAGGCCGTGACTTGGTTCATGGGGATTCCTTGGCCATGGCGTCGGTTCTGCGAGTGCCGCCGCCGCCTACCTGCTTGTGCCTAAAATGGTCCGCCCCTGGCTGATCACCGACGCCACTGGAAGCACTTTCCTCTGGCAGACTGGGACAGCCCCATCGACAAGAACAGCAGTTACAACCGAACTTATAAAACGCCCCGCACTACAGTCCGGCTTCAGTGGGCACAGGAGTGGCGCTACAGCCAACATGGCTGACATTCGTTCCTTCCACTTCATACAGGCCGTGACTTGGTTCGTGGGGATGCCTTGGCCATGGTGTCGGTTCTGCGAGTGCCGCCACCGCCTACCTGCTTGTGCCTAAAATGGCCCGCCCCTGGCTGATCACCGACGCCACTGGAAGCACTTTCCTCTGGCAGACTGGGACAGCCCCATCGACAAGAACAGCTGTTACAACCGAACTTAAAAAACGCCCCGCACTACAGTCCGGCTTCAATGGGCACATGAGTGGCGCTACAGCCAGCATGGCTGACATTTGTTCCTTCCACTTCATACAGGCCGTGACTTGGTTCGTGGGGATTCCTTGGCCATGGTGCCGGTTCTGCGAGTGCCGCCGCCGCCTACCTGCTTGTGCCTAAAATGGTCCGCCCCTCGCTGATCACCGACGCCACTGGAAGCACGTTCCTCTGGCAAACTGGGACATCCCCATCGGCAAGAACAGCAGTTACAACCGAACTTATAAAACGCCCCGCACTACAGTCCGGCTTCAGTGGGCGCTACAGCCAACATGGCCGACATTCGTTCCTTCCACTTCATACAGGTCTGTAATGTCACTTCCCTTTATGCTAAACGTTCTAGCAATCGAAGTCTTCTGCTACTCCCGTGCCCCCAAGTGTTGTGTGATTTGAGTGATGAATGCTTTTTCGTAATATGCCAATTGCTTTGCTGTGGTGACATTGAAACCAATCCTGGCCCTGACGACAACTCGCAAAAGGAAATCTTAGAGCTTTTAAAAGACTTGAAACGCCAGACGAGCAGCCTAACTCAGGGGCAGGCGGATCTGTTGACCGCCGTAAACGAAGCCAACGAGGCACAGAAATCGCTAGAAGATAAGTTTGCCTTGTTGGGCGAAAGATTGGTAAAAGTCGAGGCCAGAACTGGTACCATTGACCGTATTGAAAATGCTGTTCACGTCGCGCAGAAATCTATTTCCGATATAACGCGACAGAATAACGACATCAACTTTCGCCTAAATGAGCTTGAGGACAGGTCTCGCCGCAACCTTGTTTTCTTTGGTGTAGCTGATAATAATGAATCGTGGAGCAAAAGTGAAGAAAAGATTATCGGCCTTCTAACACAACACATTGATAGCAATTTAACCTCAGACGCAATTGAACGAGCACACCGCTTAGGTGGACCCTACCAGGAAATTTAGTGCAGACCACTCATTGTCACGTTTTACAACTTTAAAACTCGACAGAACATTCTCTTTCAGCGCTCGAAACTCAGGCCATGTAACGTATCTGTAACCGAAGATTTCGCGTTTGCTACTCGTCAGGCTCGCAAATGTTTGATTAATTTTGTGAAAGCATTACCTGAGTCGCCTCCTTACCACCTTCGATATAATAAACTGTTTGTCAATGACACGTGCTATACATATGATCGCAGTAGCAGTAGCGTGCGTGAACGAAGTCGCAATCCTGTTTTAAACGACAGCAGTGATAATGCAAATAGTGATACCAATGGAGCTGCCTCTAACACACGCGCTCGCTCAGACCGCAAGAACGCCATCCCTTTCGTACACCTAAATAACAATTGACGAGAGGAAGTGGGTGCTTGTCCTCTTCATGTTTATCGGTTCCGCTTTTATTTACTAATGCTAGGAGCATCATGAAACATCGTGATGAACTTGACATTACTATATCCTCGTGTGATGCAGATTTAATCGTGCTAACGGAAACCTGGCTGAACCCGCGAGTACGCAGTACCGAACTTTACCAGTCGAACAAGTCCCATGATGTATATCGCTGAGACAAGGGAAGATCGGCAGGGCGGCAGTGTTTTGATAGCAGTAGCGCAAGGCATCCCGTCGTTTCGTGTGGACACTGAATCAAATCTAGAAATAGTGTGGGCGTGTCTTACGCTAAAAAAATACTCGAATCATATTAGGAGCCTGCTAACGCCACCCCCCCCCCCCCCGCTCAATGCCGCGTCAAGTTTCGTTTGACCTACATGATGTCGTAAACGTTATTATTAGCCGGTATCCTTCCTCACCAATCATTCTTTTAGGGGAAAATTATCCGAACATCACGTGGTCGGATGGACTTCCACTAATTAACCCATTCTCGTCGCACTGTCACGATTTCTTAGACATGTGGGCATGCTTTAATTTCGCGCAGATGGTAACGAAGCCTACCAGAATTACCGCAGGTACATCTAGTACATTAGACCTTATTTTGTCTACACACCCAGATCTCATCTCAACACTCACGCACTTGCCTGGTTTTAGCGACCATTCACTGCTCCACTTCGACATTAACATGTCTTTTTCCCGACAGAGAAAAGAAATTTATCCGGGACTACAAAAAAGCAAATTTTGATATTATTAATCAGGAACTGTGCACATATTTTGATGCATACGTCATTGATTTTGATGCACGAAATGTCGAAGAAAACTGGGTTTTATTTCGAAAGAAAGTCGTGCAGTTTATCCCTGCATACGTTCCACTGAGACGCATTCAGAGCAATAAAGCATCACCTTGGTTTAACAAAGAGCTAAAGCGTCTGTCCAATAAAAAAAAGCCCTTGTTTCGTTCAGAAAAGTTACGAAGAACAGGAAATCACTGGGACGCATATAGTAATGTTGAAGCCGAGTACCGCACAGCACTCTGTCACGCCAAAGATTACTACTCTACTAACACTCTCCCAGCCATCTTATTAGGTAATCCTAAAGCATTTTGGAGAAGCGTAAATGTGATGGAAACATGTTATTTCTCTTAATAATTCTGAAAATGAACCAATACCACCCGAAGAATGCGCCTCAGTGTTTAACAATGTTTTTTCGCAATATTTTTCTTCATGTCGAGTTGGTTATGTTAATATGTGTCGCATCATGATTATCCTTTGATGTCCCCTATCATGTTCGAGCGCTCTGGAATAGTACACCTAATCGACTCGCGAAAGATTTCTTCGTCTTGTGGAACTGACAGTATCAACTATAAATTTCTAAAACAAACTAAACATTCCTCATCTTTTTTCTTGGTTAAACTCTTCCAGCAGTCGCTTGATCATGGTATCCTTCCTTTTGATTTGAAGATTGGGAAGCTGGTTCCTGTTAATAAATCAGGCAGCAAACATTCTCCATTAAAAAATCGGCCCATTTCGCTAACAAGTATCCCTTGCAAACTGATGGAGCACGTATTGTACAGTCATATCTTTAACTTTTTGAATCAAATTCTTTCTTTATGTCAACACAACACGGCTTCAGGCGTTCGTTTTCTTGTGAAACTCATTTACTTCTTTTCACTCGCTGCTTGAACTTTATACTACACAAAAATTCCCGAATCGATTGCGCCTTTCTAGATTTCTCGAAGGCTTTTGATAAGGTTACTCACGTTCTGCTTATGCAGAAACTTTCATCTTTAAACCTTGACCATAATGTACTTAACTGGCTTGAATACTTCCTAATCAATCGCCGACAGTATGTTTCTGTCAACGGTCATGATTCACCCTTAATTAACGTAGCATCAGGAGTTCCGCAGGGCTCTGTTTTAGGTCCATTACTTTTTCTAATATACATTAACGACTTGCCCGATTGTCTGTCATCTTCAATTCACTTATACCCCGATGACTGTGTACTGTATCGTGAAATTCGTGATGATAAAGACCTGGAAATTTGACAGACTGATCTAAATAACATCGCCACTTGGTGTAAAAACGGGCACATGGAACTAAACCCCAAGAAGTGCAAGCTGATGACTGTTACAAGACGCGACGTGTGTGTGCCTGCATATATGCTTAACCACGTCCAGCTAGAACATGTTTCATCCTACCGTTATTTGGGTGTAACTATATCATCTGAGTTATCCTGGAAATGTCACATTGACTACATAATCAATAACGCAAATTGTATGTTAGGCTACTTGCGGCGAAACTTTAGAAATCCCCTTCATCAATTAAACTACTATTGCATAAAACACTAGTTCGATCTAAGCTGGAATACGCTGCTGCCATTTGGGACCTTTACAATGCTACTCGTGTTAATTCTCTTGAAATGGTTCAGAATAATTCCACTCGTTTCATTCAGTCAAACTACGCTCGTACTCATAGCATAACTCTTATGAAAAACAACTTGTGTCTACCATCTTTATCACTGTGCAGAAAGGCTTTTCGCTTATGCCTTTTTCATAAAGTATTTCACCATCATATTCTTAGCAGTGAGCTCATTCTAGCACCTACTTACCTGTCATCTCGAGTTGATCACCGTCATAATGTAACAAGCAATTTTTGTCACACAAACAGGTTTTTATATTCATTTATTCCCCATACAACTAACGACTGGAACCACCTTCCTTATGCTATATCGTGTCCATAGAAGACAGCGCACTTTTCCGCTGAACCTTGTTTGCTTTTTTTCAACTGTGACCATGCACGTGGCCACATGTGCTGTAATTGCGCAAGCGCTGTCGCGCCGTATTTTTTCTTGTGTTCAGTTCATATGTCACTAGATTTATATAACGTGAATATCATAGTATTCTTATTTTTTGATTTCTTAATGATTCCGTTCACTGCACATGTCGCTTGCATTATATAAATCCGTAATTATCATTGTTTTGTTATTCGCATGTACCCCACTCCCCTCTATAATGCCTTGGCGCTTGAGGGTATATGAAATAAATAAATAAATAAATAAATAAACAAATAAATAAATAAATGGCAAAAGTAAAATTAAAGCTTTCTAAGAAAATTGATAGTTTGTCTGTCTTATTACGGGCTGATTGCACGTTAAGATGAAAACATTTTAGTCCTTTTATAGGTTCAGCGCTGTATATTCCATTTACATCATCTCTGTGTAGTGCCATTTTTCAATTTATCTTGTGCTTCAATAATCCTACGTGTTTTATCCCTACACAGTTTTGTCAAGATCACGAGAGCTGCGAACATAAATTACTCGAAAGTTTTCATCTTTCCATTCCAAAATCTTGCCATCTTTTGTCTAGATGAACTTCCAACTACAGACTCGCTTCTTTATTGTTTTTCCCAGAAGCCGTTTCAGAGGGGGACAGAGATGCTCATTTATAAACACAGGGGAGCCCGATGAACGGCTGAGGTCAGACGTTGAAACACGTGTTTTTTTAGTGTCCTAAAGAAGAGATCCGCGTTGTGAACGGCTCCTAAACTGAGCTATAATACCAGGACAGGCTTTTGGGGTTTGAGTCTATGCACAACTTCAATGTCATCCGGGATCACAGACTCTGTAGAAAAAGACGAATAAACGTGGGCGGACGGGCACTGCGAAGCGAAGAAGAATAAGTTGGAATGATGAGTTCTCTGTCTCGTTTCTTCGCGTCTCGTAAGTTTCCTACATTTTGGTGCCGAGAACCTCCGTGCGGACTCGTTACCTTCATCGCACGTCTCCAAGGACCTTCTAGTTTAACGCTTCGCGCTGCGGGCGGCGACGACTGACCGGATAACGCATCGTTCATGATCGGCGTGGAGACCAGACATCTATCAAGAGCTAGTCCGATGGATCGCCTCAAGACCCAGCGATCGACTCGACGAGCACAGAATACGAAGATTCTGCAGGAAGCTCGGTTGCTGCTTACAGATCCTACCGTGGACAAGCCCAAGCTTTCAGGTATTTTTGACCGTCTATATGCTAGCAACAACAAGCTCTCGAAACTTAACGATGCACTCGAAGAGCACATTGCCGACGATGAGCTCGAAGCAGAATACGTAACTGCTGCAGAATATAACGATCAAGCTATCAGCATGCTTGCCGAGATTCGTTGCAAGATCGACGCTTTGGAACGCGCGGACAGTACAGCGGAGACTGCTTCTCAGAACTCAAACCCGACAGTTCCTCATGCTATGCCCAGAATTGGCCCAAGGCTACCGAATCTTGATATGCCAACATTTAAAGGCGACATTCACAAATGGGCAGCTTTCTGGGAGCAGTTCGAGCAGACTGTTCATCTCAACAATGCTATATCGACCACGACCAAGTTTTTCTATTTACGGCATTATCTTGCCGGGGAAGCGGCAGCGGCCATTGCCGGTTTACCGACTTCTGAAGCTTGCTGCGCAGATGCCGTAGAGCTTCTCAAAGAACGTTTTGGCGATCGTAAAAGGATAGTGCAGCACCACCTGACAGCGCTTCGCCATCTACCTCATGTAGAGTCCGGAAGCGACGTACGCGGCCTCGGGCAGCTGTATGATTCTGCGCAACTGCATATCCGCTGTCTGACTGCACTAAACGTACCCACTGTCAGTTTCTCTCCAATGCTGATTGATGTTTTACAGAAGGCATTGCCATACGAGATCGTTCTTGCATATAGGCGAGGAAAGCGGAGTCAGACTTTACGAGAACATGGGTCTGATACGAACGTCTTGGAGCCAGCACTAGCAGCTGCAGCATCGGAAGCGGAGTTAAAAGAGCTGCTCATGTTCACACGTGTTGAGGTAGAAAGCCGAGAGCAGTGCAACACATCGTCACAAGGATATGTCGATGACTGTGCTGAGAGAACTCGAGGCAGCAGCACTGCTTGCATACTGCACAGTGCATCATACAACTGGAACGAGTGTTTCTTCTGTCGATCCAAGAAGCACGGTACACGCGCCTGCGACGCCAACCTATCTCTTGTTTCGAAGAAAGAGAAGCTCGCTAAGGATAACCGCTGTTATAGATGCACATCACGAGGTCACCAGGCACGGTCTTGCCATGTCAAACTCACGTGCTCAGCTTGTCACGGAAGACACGCCTCGAGTATGTGTGACCCGAACTTCAGGAAGAAAGACACTACAGCGGAAACTTCGCGAACAGCGGTGGCTTCGGGTAGCACAGCTGGGATTGTCTCGTCGCAATTAGTAATGCTTTGCGCCAGAGATTCCACAAATGCTTGCGCAAAGATGGACAAAGAAGTGTACCTGCAGACTTTTCGCGCTTTTGTCGTTAAAAATAACAGGTCCAGATACATCAGAGGGATTCTAGATGGAGGCAGTCAGAGATCATTCATCACAGAAGATCTCGCTGTGAAACTACAACTGCAGATACTGAGAGAAACCCGAATTGCATTCAACACGTTTGGCAACGCATCCCCAAGTTCTGCTGAAATAAGCAAGGTTTTGAAGTACCACTGCGTAGTCAACACTGCTCCGACATCCATATTGTTCAAGCAATTATAGTTCCAATTATCTGTCAGGACATTGCTGCGCCGACGGCTGATAACAACTTCATTCAGAAGCTGCGATGTGAGGGCGAATTTCTTGCTGATGACAAGAATTTTCTTGAAGCGGAGACTGAGAACGGCCTCAACTTGTTGATTGGAGCTGACCATCTTTGGGAAATTATGACGGGAGAAGTTGCAAGGAGCATAGAAATTCGAGGACTGGTCGCAATCAACATGGCATTCGGATGGACACTGCAAGGACCGAGTCGACAAAAAGCCTTTCTTGACTGCGACGCTAACGTTATGGTCTGTGTTCTGCGAGTGGGAACTATTACTGACGATGACACAACCTCGCAGATTCTATAGTCGTTCTGGCAGCTCGAAGCAATGGGCATCAAAGATACTGCCGAACCTCCCTATACTGAGCCCATTGCATGCTTCTGAGGAACAGTTCGCAAGAAAAATGGCAGATACACCGTGGTGGCGGTGGTGAAAAACTTTTATTTGTACGACAAAACGTAGGAGGAGGTATGCTCGGGACGACCCTGAAGAAGCCGCCCCTTACAAACACTAGGTGGAGTCCCTAGTACGGGACCCCAGTGGCAGTAGCCGCCTCCTGGGCGCGCTTAACCAGGGCCTTTTGGGCCCGTAGGTCTGAGCAGCCAAGCAGGGTAGCCTCCCAGTCCTCCCGGGTAGGGTTTGGTAAGGGGGAAAAGGCAGGGTTGGATAGGCAAGCCCACCCCATGTGGTAGAGGTCCGAAGACTTCTCCGCACAATGCGGGCAAGCTCCAGTAAAGGCTGGATCGAAATGTTTAAGAGCCGCCGGGCACAGCATAGTGTTCGTGAAGAGACGGAGCAGGAGACGCTCCTCCTCCTTTTTGAGGCCTCTACACGGGCGGGGGTAGAGTTCATGGCCGGATTGATAGTAAGTTGTAATTTCTGTATACGAGTAGATTGGGTTGGGGGTGGAGTCCTGATCGGCGGGGTGAGAGAAAAAAAGGAGCCCGGTGAGAAAGCGCGCGGGCGGCAGCATCTGCTGCCTCATTTCTTTCTAATCCCATGTGAGCAGGAGCCCAAACGACGTATCGGGGGTCGGGGTCCCTGGTTCGGCAGCTAGATTGAAGGACGCGATAGGCCAGGTATGGTATGTGACCCTGTTCGTAGTTCCGACAGGCCCCTCGCGAGTCGGTAATGATGGTTTGAGAGCCAGAATCGGATGCAGCCAACGTGATGGCGACTTCCTCCGCATATGTTATGTCTCTAGCGTGAAAGCTAAGGCCGTTAACTGTTTTGCCTTCGTTGACCACCGCGGCCGTAAACCATCCCCCATGGTGTGGGCCGGTGGCATCCACGTAGAAAACGCCGGGTTTGGAATCATAATGGAACGCCAGGGCCTCCGCCCGAGCTGGGCGTCTGCCATCATGGTGTGTGCGTGCCATGTTCCGAGGAACAGGGCGCACGTGCAGAGCATAGCGCCATTCATTGTGGCGTACGTACGCGCTCTTCCATCTGTCTGAGAGGTTGGCAGTCTAATCGGACAAGGAGGCGGCGACCCGACAGTGTCTGAGAAAGACGTGTGATTTGGTTGGTAAGATGAGCTTCATTGAGCTCCCGATACGTATTCACCATCCCCAGGCCCAGAAGGCGCTGGTTAGAGGTGCTGACCGGGAGATCAAGGGCCTGCTTAATCATCTTTCGGATGATGACCTCAAGGGCGTCCTCCTCATGCTTGCGGAGATGGAGGTATGGAGTGGAATACAAGATTCGACTAGTCACAAATGCATTAGCCAGCCGCAAGGCATCTTTGCATCTGAGACCCCCGCGCTTGTTGGAAACCCGGCGGACCATGCGGCCCACCTGGTGCCCCACCTTTCGCAGCTACCCTAGTGTTGTGTCGGACCGGCGGTGTTGGTTGATGAAAAGTCCGAGGACTCTAATTTCATGTTGTTCAGGGATTCGACCATACTCTAGAGAGAGAGCAATTTTGGACGTGCAATTGGGCGAGGGGCGGAGATGCACGAATTCAGACTTTTGGGGGGAACATTGGAGGCCACAAGCGTGAGCATATCGGTGCACTATGGTCGCTGCTTGCTGCAGGTAGCCCTGCATGTCTCCCAAAGAGCCTTGCGTGTCCCAGATGGTGATGTCGTCCGCGTAGAGTGCGTGTTGCATCCCCGGGACAGCCTCCAGCTGGGTAGGCAAGTTCTTCATGGGCAGATTGAACAACAGGGGGGAGAGGACAGCACTCTGTGGTGTACCTCTGTACCCTAGAGTGTATGGGCCATGTTCAGTGTCCTGTATGTGCAAGTATGCGTGTCTCTGTGTTAGAAATTGTAATACGTACTGAAAAGCGTTACGCCCGCAGTTGGTTTGAGAGAGATGAATTAGGATGATTTCATGAGTGACGTTGTCGAATGCTCCCTTAAGGTCCAAGGCCAGAACCACCTTGTCGTTATGGGGGCATTCGATGGGGTCTAGGACTTCCCGATTAAGTTGGAGGAGGACATCCTGTGCAGATCTGTGGGGACGAAACCTGAACATGGTGTCCGCAAATGTGTTATGGTCTTCCATGAAAGTTGACAACCGGTCCCGCACCATCGTCTCCATTAACTTGCCCACACAAGAGGTGAGAGAGATGGGGCGGAGGTTGTCCGGATTTACGGCTTTGCCAGGTTTAGGAATAAAGGTGACAAGTGCTGTCTTCCAATCGATAGGGAGGAGCACTTGTCCCAGCCAGATAGAATTGAAGTATACCAACAGTGAATTGTAAGTCGAGTGTGGTAGATTTGCCAGGAGCTTGACTGTAATTTTGTCCCGTCCGGGTGCAGTGCCACGTTTCATTTTGGCCAGGGCTGGGCCAGGGCCGTGGAGCTGGAAAGGTTGATCCAGCTCGGCATTCTCAGAGCCTGCATATGAGTATGCCGTACCTTGGGTATCCTGGGTAGTGCACAGGTATTGGTCCCTGAGCTTGTGTGCTAGCTAAGTTGTGTTACCAGCAAAGCCGTGGATGGCGCGCTGCAAGTGTTTCTGCGTTTCAGTGCGGGTTTGTGTGGGGTCAATGAGGGCGTGAAAGAGACGCCATGTGTTTCGGCTGGACATTTGTCGCGCAGCCGTATTGCAGCGGCTAACCCAGTTCGAGTCGGCGAGCTGGGCCGCATACTCTGCCGCCTGCTGGGTAAGCTCTGCTATGCGAGATTTTAGTTTCCTATTGTGTTTCTGATGGCGCCATTGGCGGACGAGGCTGTGCCGGGCTTCCCAAAGGTGGAGAACATCCGAGACCGCCTCTGAGAGTTTGATGTGTGTTTCCGTAGAACGCAAGCTAGAAACCAATTGCTGGGACCAGGCCTGGTAGCCGTGCGTGTGTATGGGAACAGTGTCCTGCCAATTTTGTCTGAATGTCGTCCAATCTGGGATGTGGGCTTGTTTGAAGGGTCGTGCCAAGGGGCGTGTGCGAATGGTTGTGTTGATGAGGCAATGGTCGCTACCGAGGGTTTCCTCAGTATTGACCCAGTCGGCGAACTGAATGTTGCGTGTGAAGGTCAAATCCGGACAGGTGTCCCTGGTCACGGAGTTGCTAAACCGAGTTGGGTGGACAGGGTCAGTGTGAAGAGTGAGGCCCAGCGTGGAGGTAAGTTCCGCCAACTTGCGGCCACGCTTCTCTTCACGGCGGTACCCCCAGACCCGACTGGGGGCGTTGATGTCGCCCACAATCAGGAGGGGGTCCCGGCCCGCAACTCTCAGCGCACGACTGAAGAGGTCCGCGTATGAGACGTTTTGGAGTTTTGGAGAGCAGTATACGTTGAGGATGTGAATGGATGGGTCCTGTTTGCGGAGCGGGAGGAGAGTCACCATTACGTAAGAATAGTCGGTTTGGAGGTCAAGGTCGACCTTGTTAGCTGTATAATTTCGATGAACGCAGAGACAAGACGAGGGGTCCTGCTGGAACGTCGAATAGTTCATAAGGGTGGCGCCCTTCCCTGGCTCTTGGAGGGAAACCACCGCGGGCAGATGCTTAAAGGTTGAGAGGAAAAGTCGGAGGTCCGCTCTCTTGGTGCGAGAGCGGAGGCCACGACAGTTCCACTGGGTTATGATGATGGGTAGTTTAGAAGAACTTCTTGCTGGGCGAGTTGGTGCATATGATGCACCAACTGGCCCAGCAAGAAGTTCTTCCATCATCATGCATATGGTGCATGATGATGGGGGACGCCGATTTAGAGGAGGCAGAACGCCTACCTTTAGGGGTTGACGCCATGGTTAGGCGAAAATTTGGACGCGAAAATTTGGAGGGGTGGCCGGATACGTCCTTAACGGGACCCGCTTTGTGCAGCGTGCGGAGTTGCGTAGCGACAGCTTGATTAACTTGACTCGTGATCAGCTCATCAATTTCACCGGGACTGCTCACCTGTTTGCCATATTTCACTGCGTTCGCCCAGGCACCGGCTCCCGCATCCTTTCGCTGCTGTTGCTGCTGGCCGCGGTTCCCCTTGCCGTCGTGTGGTGGCTGCTGCTGCGCCGCTTGGCCCTTGACGTCACCTCCACGTGACGTTGACGTGGCGTGATCCGCCGTGCGAGAACGCCGCATGATGACGAGTCTTCTCCCCGACTTGGGGAGGCCGCTCTGCTGAGGGGTGGTCATCTTAGGTAGTCTGTATTTGGCTGTACATTCGCGCGAGTTCGTGGCGTGGCTTCCTCCACAGACCGCGCACTTTGGGTTGCACTCGTGAGGGGTCCGCACCACTCCACTAGCTCCACCTGCTGTCCACACAGGCCGCACTTTGCATTGGCTGGGTTGGGACACGAATCAGCCAGGTGTCCAACGGTGCCACACAGTCCGCAGGCCGGAATGGTCCAGTAATAGGGTTGAACGAAGGTGATTTTCGGGTTGTAATGAATGTATCGAGGCTTGACTCTGCCAGCAAAGGTGAGTCGTGCCTTGTTCGAGGTGCCGAATTTTCGTATATCCAAGAGTTCGCCTGCGCGCCACTGCAGAGCCTGGCGTAGGGTGTCGGTCGTCTCGTGGTTGGCGACCGTAACCACGCCGTAGCAGACGTCCTCGCCATGTTGCTTCAGGTGGCCGTGGGCGGCCATCTTGCCTTTGTCAGTTTGTAGCTCGAAGTCGCGGAGCAGCTGGTCCGCCGTTTGGGCCTCCCGCGTGCTAGCGATGATGAGGTTCTGCTCCGGCGAGAGAAGCAGGTTGATCGTCCCTGCCTTTTGTACTCCGACGAGAGTGGCGAAGGCGGCGCCGAGCGCGCCACGTTGAAAGACGTCTCATAGCGCCACTGGCTCACGAGGCTTGATGATGACGACAAAGTCTTCTGGGTGTGGTCGAGGCAGCGGCTTAGGCTTCCACGTCGTTGTAGGCTTGCTGCGCTTCGCGCCGGATCCTTGTGCCGCGCGCGTGGCGGATCCTGTCCGAGTTGAAGGTGCCTTGCCGGCGGGCGGGACCGATGGAGCCATTTTCATAGCTTTGCGCTGGGAGCGGCGCTCAACCATGCGAAAGAGTTCTTCGTTGCGGATGGGGTCCGCAGCCGCAGATTGCTGTCCCTCGGGGACCGGGATCGTCGCCCACGCCATGGCGTCGGGATCGTAACCGCGTTGAGCAGAGAGATCCGTCATATTGCAAGACCCGTCCGTTCTCACCCGCGCGCCGACGTAGCCGTTAGGCTCAGCGTCGGCAACGCCAGGCCGGAACGGAAAATCACTCTAAGTTTGCCAAAATAGGCCCACCTGGATGAGATTGGTGTCCTCGGGTGCCGGGTAGCTTTAGAAGTCCGACGGAAGCAAAATTGATGGGGTTGTACGAAACTGACCGTGGCTTTCGTCAGTAATTGACGGAGCCGATGCACCAGACCACGCAAGAGGCAAACACCAACCGCGTTCCCTCCCAGATACACCGTGGCGCTGCCAGGAAGGAAGAGCAGAAACAGCTACTTGGAAGCAACCGGGATACCGCGCTCACACGTCTACAAAAACTGGTAAAGAGGCTATCGATGAATGAAGGATTATTGGGGCGATACGACGCAGTCATCCGACAATACCTGGAGCTAGGACACGCTGAACTGGCACCTCAGAATGTTCCTGTTCATCGTGCCACCTATTATATGCCACATCGGCAAGTTATACGAGAGGAATCGCTGACCACCAAGCTCCGGTTCGTGTTTGACGCATTGTCACACGCTCAAGGCTTTCCATCACTCAATGACTGTCTGGATAAAGGGGTGAACCTCAATCCAGAGTTACTACAAGTGCTACTTCGCTTTCCGTGGTTTCCGGTCGCCATCAACTCGGATATCGAGAAGGCATTCTTGCAAATAGAGATACAAGAGACCGACCGAGATGCATTCCGGTTTCTCTGGTTTGATGCCATTCCCGTCAGCCAGGACAATAACATTGTCGAATGGCGCATGACCCTGGTTCCATTTCGATCAACATCAAGCCCGTTCTTGCTCATGGCCACTATTCATCACCACTTGGACAACGCTTGTAAGGACAAAACACTTGCTTTTATTTTGAAGAAGTCCTTTTATGTAGACGATTTACTGGTGGGTGCGGAGACATTCGAAGATGGCCTGAGCATCTATGATTGATCGAAGGCAATTATGCGAGATGCAGGCATGAATCTCAGAAAATGGAATACCAATAACCAGCAACTACAGAACATTTTCAACCACCAGGAGGAGCAAGTGGAAGGTCCATCAAGGGAATCAACTGCAGTTTTGGGAATGTAATGGGATACCGAAACTAATTACTTCAAGTTTTCTTCCAAATCTTTAACTCAATATTTAGCCTCAGCTCAGCCGGACAAAAAACGTACGCTTCTCAAGGCTGCTTCTCGAATTTTCGACCCTCTTGGTATTCTATCGCTTTTCACCGTCACTGCAAAGCTTTTGTTTCAACGCCTGCGTTTTAGGCCAGTCTTGGGAAGACGAGTTACCAGAGGAGATCAAGACGCCATGGACAGCATGGTGCGCAGACGTAATCCAGCTTGGCTTCATTAAGATTCCGCGCTGCGTGAGAGATGGGCTATATGGAGCGGTCGAGAAGGTAGAGCTGCATATATTCGTCGACGCCAGCCTGAAGGCTTATGGAGCATGTGCCTATTTGAGAACAGTTGATGATGGCGGAAATACAGCTACATCACTAATAGTAGCGAAGTCTAGAGTAGCACCTACCAAGATTTTAACACTGCCGAAGCTCGAGCTTATGGCCGCGGTAGTAGAAGCAAGATTATTAAAATATCCGGACGCTAGAGAGCCTTCTCCACTATGTCCTGCTCATTTTCTGGTCGGGAGCTCATTTCTTGCCTCTCCAGAGCGAACCAGCAGTGGCGATGAAGCTCGAAGTGCACAGGCTACGCGACATGACCTCAGCAAGAAGTTGCGATACCGCCAGAAGCTCTTGGACCAACTGTGGATCCGATGGAAGAAAGAATACATCCTTGAGCTGCGGACACTTCACCTCACCCATCGCATCCGAGTAGCAGTCTACAAGTAGATGATGCCGTACTCTTCGAGGAGCCTATATTCTCTAGAAGTATTTGGCCACTGGGATGAGTCGTGGATATCTTCCCTGGCGAAGATGGAATAACCTGAGCCTGCCGTGTGATAGCTCAAGATGGCAAGTTTACAAGAAGACCAGTGCGGAAATCGCACAAGCGCGAATTGGACAACGCTACTGGGGGGCGGGAGTATGTAGAAAAAGACGAATAAACGCGGGCGGACGGGCACTGCGAAGCGAAGAAGAACAAGTTGGAACGATGAGCTCTCTTTCTGGTTTCTTCGCGTCTCGTTAGCTTCCTACAGGCTCTATGACAAATGTTCCTATTTGGCATAGAACTTCTTGAGGTCTTCATTTTCCTCTTCATTCACTCTTTTAATGTCGATGTTACACTTTTGTGAATACTGCTCACTAGCAGTCATCCTTAGCTCATGTTCCTCAAGCTCCCGCTTCATACATGTGCAATCATTCATCAACGATTTATTGGCCTTTCTTAACATTTCGTTCTCCTTTCCAGGGTAGTGTTTTTTTCCATTATCTGGTCACACCTCGCATTGAAGTGCTCGAGGCTTGCCGGAGTAGTACCAAGCTCGGGCGTCTGCTTCGGAAAGCACGTTTACAATATGGATCCGCCAATTTCGCTTGTGTTGTGCCGCGGCCTGCAGCGAATATTGGGCGCCGAATATTTTTTCAGGGGTGGAACGCTGCGTAAAGGCAAGAAATTAGGCAACGCCAAGTACGTGTACGCCGTTGAAGAAATAAGCGGCAAAGTTTCAGCGCAGTGTCAATCGTAAGTCAAGCGAGTCGCGTACAAGGTTGAAGTTCAGGTAAGGTTTGCACTGCTGCTAGATTAAGGCACAGAAACACAAGGAAGTACTTGCAATAAATGAATTCACAGCACCGATAAGCAGACATCGTGTGTATGGAACTGCTCGAGCGCACGACGGTACGCGGCGCCCCGGCAGCGGTCTTTTAGCGCATGCCGCGAAACGGCGGTCCTCCTGTAATCTTTGTTGACTGCATGCCACTATACAAGTAGTCATGTCAGCGCTGTAGTAGCGACCATTGGTCCTTTTAGCAATTGACAAATAACTGATGCAATGCATATGAGCTCGCAGCAACGTACGTGTGAATCGCGCTGCAGCGCGAGCTCGTGCTCTGCTCGCTTGATGTAGCTTTTAGTGACAGCGCTCGAACATAAATGTGCAGTAATCAATACTGCCTTGCTGGCGCTGCCTCAACGTGCTGGCTTGAGATCAAGGATGAGCACATTTAACTCCCAAACCTGTGCTGCTCGTAGCGGGGGAGTGAAGTTACCCAGCGCGCCGGACGCTCCGCTGCGTGAGGCCTTGCAGGAAAACGGTAGAATCTGACGTTGGGATTCAGGCCTTCTTGCTCATGGCATCTTTAACGACAACGACGCTTTTTCGAGGCTGAGCTAGATCTCTCGGTTGAATCGGCGTCGCCAATTCCTTCTGCTTCCAGCATTACGTCCCACGGCATATGGAGCGTCCGTTTTCGTGAAACTAGGCTCCGGCCAGCTCGCAGAGTGGTCTGTGACAAGCGACGAGCCTTTTCGCACTCACAACAGGGCTGAAAAAATAGGAATCTACGCAAAACTCAGGCTAGAAGCATGCTTCGCTACAGCCAGGGCTCACTACTACCCATCCAGGTACTACCCAGACAACATTTCTTGCAGCCACCCGGCGCCGCTACTATACCTCAAACTCCAGCACAAGAGGCTTATAGAGTAATATAAACTTAGAGAGTGGACACTCCCGTAGGGCCCTGCGGCCTACTTTGGCTCTCGGCGCATCTAACGGAATCGGCTAAACGCACCAACCTACAAGATCGCCTTCGCACGCCGCCGAATCTCTGGGGCCATGCTTTCATTTTCGTTTCTTTATTATTTATTGTGACCAGTAACGTTTTTCCATACAACGAGTGATTTCATGCAGGCGCTTCTGCCGCTGTTTATATGTTGCGACGACCAGCGCACAAAGGTGTTTCCCTCTTATGTTAGTTTTATTTAAATTCATATTCTTTATGTTTCAAGCTATAACTTAGCGCAAAACTCATACCAACTGTTAATGAGGAAGTAGAACTTTATCGTTTGTGATATTGTACTTCTAATAATTCACACCAAAAGGAGTATCGTAAATAAATGTGTCATGTGCCTTCAATATCAATCAGCTTGCTGGACAGCCAAGGACACGAAAATAGCAGACAACAATTTATTGCAGCAAAATTGTTGAAAAGCAGCAGACACATGAAAACGGGAAGAAACTACGAAATGCAAGTAATGGAGAATAGTCGGAAATTATTGGCGCGATGGCAATAAACACTACACAAGCATAACAACAAGCGTTTCAAGTATCCAGATAATGATGGAAAAAAAGAGGTACGCAGACAAGCCAGCCATGTTTTACTCGAAATGGGACTCTTTTAGAGCGAATAAATGTGACGCTTTTTATTTTACTTCTACGAAGGAGGATGAATAAGGTGAATAAGGGTAGTAAAATTATGTGAATGATTGCGTGCCAAAATAAAATAACTACTTAAACAATTCGGCAGGCACCAACATCATCACCTCGAATGTGTAATACATTGAGTCTCTCATTAAACAGCTGCTCGATATTGGTATCTTAGCCAATTAAGCACACCGTAAAAAAATATATCTGTAGTTTACGGCAAAATGTGCTGATAAATTGTGACGAACACTTTTCCGTAACTAAAGAATGGTCACTTCCGTAGAACGTACCGCAAAACGGAGGACTCTGTATGCAGAATCTGTACTATATGGTTCGACCGTGAAAATACAGGTGCTTTCTGCATTCAGAAAACAGACGACTCTGTATGCAGAATCTGTACTATATGGTTCGGCCGTGAAAATACAGGTGCTTTCTGCATTCAGAAAACAGACGACTCTGTATGCAGAATCTGTACTATATGGTTCGACCGTGAAAATACAGGTGCTTTCTGCATTCAGAAAACAGACGACTCTGTATGCAGAATCTGTACTATATGGTTTGACCATGAAAATACAGGTGCTTTCTGCATTCAGAAAACAGACGACTCTGTATGCAGAATCTGTACTATATGGTTCGACTGTGAAAATACAGGTGCTTTCTGAATTCAGAAAACAGACGACTCTGTATGCTGAATCTGTACTATATGGTTCGACCGTGAAAATACAGGTGCTTTCTGCATTCAGAAAACAGACGACTCTGTATGCAGAATCTGTACTATATGGTTCGACCGTAAAAATACAGGTGCTTTCTGCATTCAGAAAACAGACGACTCTGTATGCTGAATCTGTACTATATGGTTGGACCGTGAAAATACAGGTGCTTTCTGCATTCAGAAAACAGACGACTCTGTATGCAGAATCTGTACTATATGGTTGGACCGTGAAAATACAGGTGCTTTCTGCATTCAGAAAGCAGACGACTCTGTATGCTGAATCTGTACTATATGGTTCGACCGTGAAAATACAGGTGCTTTCTGCATTCTGAAAACAGACGACTCTGTATGCTGAATCTGTACTATATGGTTGGACCGTGAAAATACAGGTGCTTTCTGCACTCATAAAACAGACAACTCTGTATGCTGAATCGGTACTATATGGTTCGACCGTGAAAATACAGGTGCTTTCTGCATTCAGAAAACAGACGACTCTGTATGCTGAATCTGTACTATATGGTTCGACCGTGAAAATACAGGTGCTTTCTGCATTCAGAAAACAGACGACTCTGTATGCTGAATCTGTTCTATATGGTTCGACCGTGAAAATACAGGTGCCTTCTGCATTCAGAAAACAGACGACTCTGTATGCAGAATCTGTACTATATGGTTCGACCGTGAAAATACAGGTGCTTTCTGCATTCAGAAAACAGACGACTCTGTATGCTGAATCTGTATATATGGTTCGACCATGAAAATACAGGTGCCTTCTGCATTCAGAAAACAGACGACTCTGTATGCAGAATCTGTACTATATGGTTCGACTGCTGAAAATACAGGTGCTTTCTGCATTCAGAAAACAGACGACTCTGTATGCAGAATCTATACTATATGGTTCGACCGTGAAAACACAGCTGCTTCCTGCATTCAGAAAACAGACGACTCTGTATGCAGAATCTGTACTATATGGTTCGACCGTGAAAATAAAGGTGCTTTCTGAATTCAGAAAACAGACGACTCTGTATGCTGAATCTGTACTATGTGGTTCGACCGTTAAAGTAGAGGTTTTTCCCGTATTATGTTTTACAGAGCACATTCATTGTTTGAAGAATGTACTATCGGGGTCAGAAGTGCCTAGGACGCGCGAGCGTCAACTGAATTTTATCACTCCACTATCTACCAGGATCAGCCGCGCTAACATCTGTGTTCAGAAAGTTCTTCCTGTGGTCTTGAACGCAGATGATCGCATGGCTGAACCTGGCTGATGGCGCCGTGATGCATTCTGGGCATTTTTGTCTCCGATAGTACATATCCTTTAGAGCAAATGTCGTGAAGGCAGCTAGAAGCAGCACGTTGCTATTGAGAAAATTGTCTGGCCAACACAGTGACATAGCTAAATAGGTAAAACACTCTTCACTTTGTGATATGAATGATTTACCTATAATATATACAAATAGGTGCAAAAATTCAATAGTCAAGTTCTTTAGAACACAGAAACAATTTTATTTTGTTCAACCACTCGTCTTGCACTCTTTCCTGGTGAAAGTTGTTCCTGCGAGGATAAACTTCCTGCTGTAGCATTGGTAAATTTCCGTCCTGAGAAAGCGACAAAAAAGGAATAGTCACAGAGCACAAAAAAGTGGTAACTTAGGCGTTAGAAAAACATGAACATGGATCTGCATTGTTGGAAAAAGGGATGTTGCTGTAGCCGACATTGCGACAAAGGTACTTGTCATCAGGGTATCAACTGTTTTTCTTTGGCAGCATTTTTGTGTATGCAGAGCTTCCTCTACCCTCATAGGGGGAGAGACTGGTGCACATAGTAGGTCAAGAGAAGCCAAGTGTTAAAATAAAGTTGGGAAGGCAGTGACTGCGATGGAGCGGGTACGGGCACTGCTGTCAGTCTTACAAGGAGTTGGGGTGACCAGAACACAGAAAAGGATCTACACATGTAAGCATTCAATCCAGGAGACCTAGTCTACGCAGAAATCAAAATAGGAATTAAAATATACTGTTTGGGCACTTGGAAAGCAAGCAGTGAATAATTAAGAAAAATAAACTTTGAATTAGGATGTGTTTCGTTAAGATCAGTGGAAATGGAAACTGAAGGCAGATTATGAATACACATTTTCGAAAGAGGTAGAAAGAAAATGATATCGGCCAAACAAAATAAATAAGGATATAAAAATTAAACTGGGTATGACCATAAAATAACAAACAACAGTCTGTGAAAAGAAAACTGGGGTGGGCAATATAATAACTCGGCCCAATACTTAAAGTGGGCAGCTGGGCTAGTTGGAAAATCAACATTTCATGCATTTCCAGTGCCTTAAAATTATGCAAAAATCTGAGAAGAGAAAGACGCAAGGACAGGGAGAACACTGCTTTTCAACCGCTTATAATACACGTAAAGGTGCGGGTATGTATACGCGTATGCCTTGACTGTTCATGTGCCAATAGACGGCAGAACACTAATTGTAGCAAATGCTTGGAGCCACTTATCAAAGATGCATGATAAACAAGTTTTGATGCATGTAATCGCGTTCTTTCATTGTTGGAGCAGTAGAAGCTGTACGGACACATTTATCGTCTTCCTTTTTAAATACAAAAAGCTTCCAAAAATGAGACGGCAGTTTTCATCCTTGTACCTGCCCAGAACACCTGTACTGTTAAATACTGGTGCGCAGGGGCATCGTTTAGACAGCTCCGCTAAGTGACCGGATCCCACTAGTGCCCGGAATTGCACACGGTGCTCTCTCAATCTGTCGTTAGCGCAACAACCCATCAGGCCGATGTAGCATTTACCACATGACAGGGGGATGCAGTAAATGACCCCAGTACCACACACAACGAATGGGGCAGGTGCTTCTTCGTGCATGCTTGACCTTTGTGCCTACAGTCGTTCACTGCTCGGCACATGTGAGCCAGGTTTTCAGGCGCTGAAAAGACAGCGAAAGACTTGACAGCTGTGCTTTTGAGGCAGTGCGACAGGTGGTGCACATAACGCACAACAACCCGGCGTTTATCCGGCCGAGTCCGGATGCCTTTAGCTTTCGATCCTCTGCACTTGACCTCTTTGCAGAGGCCTTCTAACAGAGAGGTGATCAACTGCTGGGGGAAACCTGCCCTGTGTTGTGTCTGGCGGTCCTTCGGGACAAAGGAGGCCTCATCGACAGACGTGAAGCTGTCAAGTGCTGTTCACGCTTGCAGTTTCTCGCGGCCGGGGAGTGTCACCGTCACCTGGGACTGATGGATGAGCAATCAGCCCTAGGCTGCATCGGCCTCGTGCGTCGCTGAAACGGCAACGTCACCCTTGGTGTGTTTTCGTGAAGCAGCAGCGCCGCCCGAATTACGATGAGGCCCGGCTCCTACTGTGACGCGCCAACCTGGAGCCCGCTTCCGAGACAACAGCCACCGCCCTCCCTGGAAATGGTGGCTTCCGCGAACTGACCGCCACGGAGAGGCGACTAATTCTTGCAAGGGGCTAGCGTCAAGCATTCCCGTGGGAACCACATCAACGTTTGGTTCCCAAGGTGTAAACCGTTGCCTGTGTGCGGGCGCGATAAGGCAAGATTGGAGGCGGAGCCCGGTAGGACGGGGACACATCATGGGCGGGATACGGCGAACTGGTCATTGGCTAAGAAGAAATAAAGTGCATTCCCTCGTCGAGTGAAGGAGGGAAACGGAAGTGATAAAAAGGAGAGCTTGAGTGCGGCGAGGCATCGGACATGAAAACCAGATCATGTAAATTTGTATATTGAACCCTTTTCCCATCACTTCGACGTGGCTCTGCGCCGCTCCTTCTCCCGGCACCTGGCACGGCTATAGGGACTTGAGACACGGCACCATCCATGGACGCTTCGTTGCCGCTCGGATCCTCGGACTTTGCAACAGTGGCTGGCAGCTTATGGAATTGGCCGGCGTTGGCTACATCAGTGTGGTGAGTGCTACGTGTTTGCTTCTCTTTTCGCCAGACTCATTGGCGCAGGTAGTCGGTAGTGGTATTTGGTGTTGTTGGTGGTTTTGTCTCGCAGGACCAAGAATATAGCGTCTCGAGGGCTGAATTACTAAAGGGGAGGAAACGCACGGTGCACAGGTGAGCATGGACAAGTTTAAAGTGCAAGAACTCCTAGAAGGCTGGGCATTTCTGTTGGTCCTGTGAAAAGAAAGAAACAACTATTGGAGCTTTTGCGGAATGAGGAAGTCAGCTTGGAGGAGGCTGGGGAGGCCAGAAACAGTATTTCGGAAAGAGGGGAACGCGTAGAACGAGAGAAGAAAGAACAAGACGCGCGAGAAAGGGAGCGTGAACAGCGAGAAAGAGAGCACGAGATAAGGCAAATTGAGAGCGATCGCACAGGTGCGGGAAGTTCGCTGAAGGGAAAATAATGTTGAAATATCTTCTGACCCCCTTCAGAACAGGTGTCGCCATTTACCTCGTGCTCTTTGAAAGAGCGTGTGAAAAGGCAGGCTTTAATAAGGATATTTGGCCGCAAAAGTCTATGCTACCATGCGAAGTCTCCGATGTGATTGCACGACGGAGTAGAGAGGACTCTGAGGTGTATGACAAAGTAAAGGCTGCATTGTTTCGTAAATATCGCTTGTCTACAGAGGATTTTCCCCAGCGCTTTAGGGACGCGAGGAGGGGAACCCCCCCGGAGTTTGCCTACCACGTTAACGTGAACTTGGTGGAGTGGCTTAAAAGCGCGCAGGCCTACGGCAACCATGACAAGGAGTGCATGATGCTCGAGCAGTTTTTTCGAGGAATTGCCGAGGAAGTGAGGCTTTGGGTACAAGATCGGATGATGGAGTTAGACGTAGAGAGAGCGGCAGAACTCGCCGAAGATTACTGCATGCGCCGAAATTTCCGCAGTACGCCCCGACGATCAGAGAGAAGCGACAAAGCGGGATTTGGTTCCGGAAAGCCAGAGGGCAACAAGTCTTTTCGTAGGAATTTTAAACCGGAGACTTGAAATTTCCCAGGCACGCATCAGGCGAAAGATGGTGACGCACCTAAAGTAGCGCATGAAACGAAGGCGCCCGCGGACGGTGCACACGCGGAAGAGAGTTGTTTGCTACATCTGCGGAGAAAAAGGTCACATGGCCAGGAGCTGTGAAAAGCAGGTGGTATTTGCCACAATTCAGGGCTCCGATAAGAACCAGCAGCTGTTAAAGCCGTATATGCGACAGCTTTCAGTGAACAGTGGGAGTGTAGAGAACTGCGAGACTCTGCGGCAACAATGGATGTGGCTTACCCTAGCTGTGTATCTCCTGACGATTTTATAGGAGAGTGCGCTTGGATTCGGCAAGTGGCCGAATAACTAAGCGTTTGCCTCCCAATTCCCAGGGTAGTGATAGAGGGCCCTTTAGGCCAACAGTGTACGGAGGCGGCAGTTTCAACCAGCCTGCCAGAGAATTTCCCCTATTTATTTTCTAATAGGCGGGAGGAAATTCTGAAGGAGCGAGGAAAACCTTTCTTCGACGAGATAGCTTTCATGGCGCTAACACGTTCAAAGGCACGGAAATTGAGTCAGAGGTTGAGTGGCGTGCCGTCTAGCGAGGAGCAGTCAGAGGACCGGGTCAAGAAACCCGAGGCAGTTGTGAGAAAGGACGAGACAAACGTGCGTGTGGCCGAAAATGACTTGACAGTAGTTGCTAAACAGACGGAAACAGTATGGGTTGCTGACGCGAGCCGTCAGGTAATAGCGGGATCTTTGTTGACACCTGCGTCCAGCTGACACCAGCTGGTATGAACTCGCGAGAATCGACAGGCTAATAACCGAACAAAAGGCTGATTTCTCTCTGTCCGCACTGTTGGATACCGCCAATAAGGAAGGTGTCTCCCGAAAGAACGTTTCATTCTGTATACAAGATGAACTGTTGCATTCCAGGTACGCGGATGCAAAGGGCCGCGTTTATAACCAGCTGCTTGTTCCCCAACTGTACCGGGCGCAACTCCTCGACCTAGCGCATGGCAATGCTTGGGCAGGACACTTGGGCATAAAGAAGACGAAAGCGAGATTAGCTCAAGAGTTTTATTGGCCCGGTTGCTGGAAGGACGTAGAGACGTTTGTCCGTGCATGCGACACATGTCAACGGATAGGTAAATCCACGGACAAGTGGAAGGCGCCAATGAGGTTGGTCCCCATAATTACTCAGCCACTTCGTCGACTTGTCATTGACATTGTGGGGCCGCTACCGCAGTCGCAGTCAGGTTATCGATACGTGCTTACCGCCCTTTGTGTCGCCACCAAGTTTCCAGAGGCAATTGCATTGAAAGACCTAAGTCCCGCATGCGTTGTGGATGCGCTATTGTCCATTTTCTCCCGTGTGGAATTTCCTTCCGAAATTCAGTGCGACAAATGGAAGCGTATTCACAAGCTGCCTTACGACTGGAAGCTTGGTTGCTTGGCATTTGGCGGCAGCGGCAGCGGTGGTAGACACGTCGTCTGAATTCTTCTTACTGTACTTACAGCTGTTCAACATTACCTGCCTGCTTCATGGAGACGCCTCGTTCTGCGCTGCCCTACCTGCCGCATCTGTCGGCAATGCGGTGAAGCTATTCTTTCACTACGACTGAAAATGAAATCAAATATAACTGACTATTTTCACTTCCTATTATATATCTAATGCGTGCTGCAATTACTACATTGTTAATTTTTGTTGCTTGCTACCTGTGATATTTTATATATGTTCTTTATGTTGTTTAAAGATCTAACACCATACAATCTTACTTAGTATTGATTTCGTCTGCTTATGCGGTTATGTTGACAATTTGTGATGTATCTTTGTTTATATTGAGTGTATGCTACATAGTAACAATGTTTCACATGCCACGAAGCAGTGCCACGAATTTCAATTCTAGTGTTTACTTATCACGTAATCTGGTAGTTGACAATGCTGTATTCTTTGTTACAATATTGTTAAAACGACGTTGTTGTATTTACTTTTGTGCTACATGAAAGCTTTCGCTGTTGTCAAACACTTTCAACAGAGCAGGAGCCTCTGTCAGGTGCTCGATGCCTTTTGCTCCTGTCACCGTTTCTGTAAAGCTACAGAAATAAAGACTTTCAACTACATTTTGGAGCGTGGGGAATAAAGGTAGTACATAGCTCTATTCACCACCCACAATCAAACCCGTTGAGCGGATGCACTCAGTTATGAAACGCCTTTTGCGAGCTCTATGCTTTGAGCATAAGAAGGATTGGGAGGCATGTATACCCGCAGCAATGATTTCCCTGAGGTCAGCTCAACACGAGAGTATTGGTTTTAGTCCGACTGAGCTTGTCTACGGCAGAAACTTGAGGGGTCCGCTACGCGTGGTCCGAGAGTCGTGGACTCGGCATGGGGAAGATCCCAACGTTGTTTCCTACGTGCTCGAATTGCTGGAGCCGCTAGGAAAAACACGCGACATTGTAGAGAACAACATGCGAGCAGCCCCCACGCGTTCTAAGACGCATTACGATAAGTCAGCTCGGAAACGTGCCTTTATAGTAAGCGAGGAAGTAATGTTGTTACGCCCTTCCAAAAAAATAATAACCAAGCTAGACGCACAGTGGAAGGGACCGGCGACAATAGTGTCAAAACTTTCGGACACTAATTACGAGGTGAAACTTGGTAGGAAGCACAACAAACTTTACCACAGTAACCTTATGAAACCATACATCCGACGCAAAGCCGTTGTAAACGTTGCACTAAATCTCCCTGAGGAAGTGAACACGGAAATTCCTTGTGTTTCAGCCAGCGAAGTAAAGAGCACAATGACAGGCAAGATGGATCCAGAACAAACTCTAAATGAATCTCAAAACAAAGAGTTATACCATGTGATGCACCAATTTTCAACTGTGTTTTCGGGAAGGCCAGGCAGGACAGACCTCATGGAGCGTGACATTGAATTAAGAGTTGAGGAACCTGTCCGTTGTAAACCTTACCGGGTGTCGCCCACACAGAGGGAGATACTAGAAGCGGAAATTCGCCGCAT
This sequence comes from Dermacentor silvarum, assembly GCF_013339745.2. Classification (NCBI taxonomy): domain Eukaryota; kingdom Metazoa; phylum Arthropoda; class Arachnida; order Ixodida; family Ixodidae; genus Dermacentor; species Dermacentor silvarum. The sequence goes on from NC_051156.1 coordinate 36,762,878, forward strand.
GTGCAAAATAGGTGTTATAATTGAAGCTGACAGTGATATCATGTCATCCTTAATTTTAGTAGAAGTACCTGGCAAAGATCCAAGGCCGTGCGTGTATTACCGCCGTTTGAAGTCGGTGTCAATCGACCAGACTTATCCAATACCTAATATTGAAGAGAGGGTAGAGACGGTGTCCAAGGCTAAGAATATTTTGACTTTAGATCTCGTTCGCGGCTACTGGCAGGTCCCCCTGACAGAGCGCGCAAGCCGCTACGCAGCTTTTATGTCACCGGTAGGAACTTTTCGTCCTCTGATGATGAGGTTTGGCCTCAAAAATGCCCCGTATTATTTTTCCCGTCTGATGAATCAAGTTCTATGCGGGCTAGAGAAGTTCGAGCTACCCTACTTAGACTATGTCGCAATTTTTTCCGACACGTGGAAAGACCACGTTGACCACCTAAAAACGGTGTTGGAGAGGTTAAAAGCTTCAGGTCCTACGGCAAGAAAAGAAAAATGTCACTTGGGTTGTGCTGAAGTAAGCTATTTGGGGCACATTGTAGGGCGTCGCATACCTTCCGAACTCAAGGTGGCCGCAGTGGCCGACTACCGCCGTCCCCGCACAAAGACCGAAATGAGGGCGTTTCTAGGGCTGTCAGCTTACTACCAACATTACGTTCGGAACAAGATTACCAGCCCTTTGACGGACAGCCTGCGTAAAACTGGCCATCCAGTGGGAGGCTGCCTTTCAGAGGCTGAAGCAGGCGTTAAGTCAGAAGCCCGTTTTAATAGCACCTCGGAACCCTTCATTATTCTGCGTGATGCGAGCGAACGTGGTTTGGGACCCGTGCTATGTCAGAATGACCGGGGTGGATGCGAGCGACCTGTTTTGTTCTTGAGTCGCAAGTTGAGTATTAGAGAAGAAGCTTATAGCACATCCGAGAAAGAATGCGCCTGCCTCATTTGGGCGGTTCAAAGGTTAGCATGCTATGTTGCCGGATCCGAGTTCATGACAGAAACTGATCACTCTCCGCTAACCTGGTTAGAAAATATGTCACCGAAAAACGGCTGCTTGCTCGGATGGTGCATAGCCCTACAACAGCCCTTTTTCGATGTGTATAAGAAAGATAGTCTGCACACGAACGCTGATGGCCTGAGTCGGGCCTTTAAAGACAATTTAGGCATGTGTTAGGGTTGTAAATAAATGTCTTTAGGGTATCTTGTACTTATGAAAGTGCGTAATCAGTATATAAATTGGGTAAACGTTGCAGTTTTCTCGCATATAATACCATTATTCGTCCCATGTTAGAATATGCCATCATAATCTGGGATCCCTTCACTAAAACTAACACTGCTAAATTGGAGAGAGTTCAAAAGAAAGCAGTACGGTTTATTTATAATTCATTTGGCCGTTCATCTATCACTCATATACTTAATCAAAGTGGTTTGCTTCCAGTCTCTCATAGAAACCGTATCTGCCGTTTAAAATTCTTTTTTCAATTACTTCAAGGTAAATACAATCTTAACACATCCAACATTATATGGTACTCCTCTGGACATAATACAAGACAACGGCACAAGTTTACAGTGACACCATTACATGCTAGAATTAACTCCTATAAGTATTCTTATTTCCCCAGAACGATTATAGATTGGAATAATCTTAATATAGATGCAGTATCACAAACGTCACTGCAAATGTTTGAAAGCGATCTGTAATTTCTTAACATCGTTTATACTACATTATATCATTGTGTTGCAATTGTGTCTTATGTTTTTGCATTTTTTTTCCTGGATCTTGACTTATGATTTATTTATGAATGGATTAATGATTACTTTTGGAATTACGTTGGCTGTTTCCAACGGACCTTTACTTGTATATTGTATGCCCACCCTGCTAAGGTCTTGTATAAGACCGCAGTATCAATAAATAAAAAAAATAATCCCCCTGTCAGTGGCAAATGCTACACTGGCCAGATTGGTCATTGCGTTAACGACAGATTGATACAGCACCATGTGCACTAGGGGGATCCGGGCACTAGGGGATTCGGTGAGTTAGTGGACCATTGTAAGCGATGTGACTGCGCACCAATATTTAACAGCACACATTTTCCGGGCAGGTACAAGGACAAAAAGTTCCGTCTGATTTTTTTTAAAACAATAAATGTGTTAGTACAGCTGCTATTGCTCTGTCAATGAAAGAACGTGATTACGTGCATCAGAACCTGTCTACCATGCATCTTTGATAAGTGGCTTCAGGCATGCGCTACAACTGATTTCCGCCGTTGGTGGTTGGTGCATAATCGGTGAATGTATAAATATACCCGCATTTTTTCAAGTACTACAATCAGTTGAAGACCAGCGTTCTACCTGTCCTTGCGTCTTTCCTCCTCTCTGATCTTTTTGCTATTTATTTAAAGCGTAGGAAATGTATGAAACCAGGTGCAAGATTGCAAAAAAGTTGAGCACCTTTTTTATATTTGGGCCATTGTTGACGAATTCAAGTTTCTGTCTTCCTGCTGAGCCTCTGTCTTACTTCAGCAAGGAAATGGCTCATTTTTCAAAGAAGGCTAAGTTCAAATAGTATTTAAAGCTTCACTTTCACTTTAATGGAAGAAAATGTTATGGACCGTTCTACTGGGTTCTACCTACAGGTGTAGGCTTAAAATTTAATGATGCCAATCGACCTTAGTTCCTGGCAAACCATTAGGTGTTTTTTCAACACAGTTGCCTTCACATTATATAGGTTGGCAGGAGAGCTAGCAAACTACATTATAGTTGTTGCAACAATGAAAAGTGAAGTTTGGCAGCAATGATTGAAATAAACAGCATTCTGTAATACTTAATCACGTTATTCAAAAAGCTGCTACAAATAATGTACTGCCCCCTCCCCCTACACAAAATTACACACCACATTGATGCTCATGAAGTGAATCATTCTATTTACCATTAGGCATCAAATGAGGAAGGTAAGGCGATAAGAGGGCTCGGTTCTTTTTGCTAGAACATCCCATATGCATTGCAATAATGTTGCATTTCAAGTCCAAAAAGAGCAGTTTGTGAGATGGTGACCGACGCAAAAGAAAACTCATGACATTCTGTGGAACAGAGTGTTGCCGACGAGGTGTCATGTACACAAATGCACACTTTCACGTAAATGACATGCTGTTAAGCTTTCTGCAGACATGCCAACCTTAAAAAAACGGCATAGTGCAAGGCAAGAAGTGTTCACTTCGTAGAAAAATACTAAAAACCATTTATTATTTAATATGTTTGCTGTTGATTCATGATTCTCTTTGTTCTCTATGGGTGCTGTAAACAGGCACCATGCTTTTACAGTCGTTCCAACAACGACCTGCGCTACAGACAAAGAGAAATGCTCATGAAGTTTATGCAGGAGTATACCCCACATTGACGCCCCATTTCACAATCCAATCGGGTGGAGGATGCACACTCCAGAATAGAAGAAACTGGTGTACCCTAACGATTGCTGTTGCCGACGCCTGTGCACTAAAATATGGCAGCTGTAATGATATACAGCTGTATGGCATGTACATAAAGTTTGGCAGCTGTAATGATATTTACACAAGCTGCAGTTACTGCAAGCTGTCGCCAGTGTACCGGTGCACAGCTGTAATACATTAAGAGCAAGTTAAAGCTCTCCAATGAAGTTCTCTCATACAACGGAATTGGAGTGCGACATCCTGCATATGAGCTCAATAAATGGATAAAATGCGGAATAAAAGCAACATACATAATTCACGTTGCGACCCCTTTGGAGGTATTTAGTCGTCTGAATTATCAAAGATTCCAGATTAAGATGAGAAGACATATTTCATTCCACTGCAAGAATGGTATCACCCCAACAATTCTTGCACTTGGTGCTTTATTTTTATTTAATTCAGTTGGTTTGTGTATGCATCGTCAGCGATATCGCTTGACACGCTTTAGATTGATAGTTTCCCCAATTTAGGCAAATTCATGTTTGCAAGTAATCTTGCAGATTATACCAGCAACTTGCTCAGCAGGAGTATGTTTTTAACATTCACAAGATCCGACTCTTGAACGCATATCTAAGCAAGCCTGGGGTGCAAGCCACCCTCTGAGCTCATCAGGAAGTTTACATAAATCATCTACAAGGTTTCTTTTGATAAATGTAAATTTTCTTGAACGAGAGAAACAGGTAAGCAAAAAGGTGGATTACGCAGCACGTAAGAATGATGTCAGCAAGAAGCAGGCATCAAGAAGCGCTGTCAGTCGACACGCACGGCCATCAAACGCAATAATTATTGGGATGATTTAAGATTGTGGCAGTGGAATGAAATCTGTCTTCTAATCTATATCTGAACTCTTTCATTATTTAGTCTACTACCACTACCTTTACCAGAAATGTTCGTAATCATTATCCTATCTTCGCCAAATCATACCGACCAATATTCAAGCCTACATGAGCAGTTTTTTTCACGGCCAATTCTTTGTGGGAAAGAGGTGTCTGTAGGTGTCGTTTTTTTTTTTGTAAATGATAACTGGAGAATTTATCTTCAAACTGCATTGAGCTTGAGCAAGTTCTATGCTTGAAACTGCTGATTCCCGTTCTTTTTTACTTATTTGACCCACCTGGTTAGCACAGTAGGCACACAAACTGCAGGAGAAAGGTGGTGGTGCCGAGTTAGACCTGTGCTCCAGAGAACCTTTCCGTGGTCCCTGTAGAACAACTGCTTGTGGTATGGGGTGACTCAAGCTGTGATGAGTTTGCTTTGGAAAACCCAGCTGGTTAAGGCTGGCCTATTTTGCCGGAACAGCAATATGAACATCCACAGTCTCTTGTCTCGGCTTCTTTCTTGAGGACCATGGCCATGTTTGAGAAATCTTGTCTCCACAGGCTGCATAAAAAAGGATATTTTTTTTAGCTATATCTCTTTCCTAGAAGAACCCATTTAAGCTGTATTCATAGCTTTGTGACACTTTCCGGGTGATGCCAATTGTACTTTACTGCACAACACCATAGTTATGACTGATGTGTGGCCATTCTTAATTCAGCTTGTAACAAATGACAAGTGCCACCAAGATAGTGAGAACTTTGTCGTAACTTTGTACCTGTCACTATTCAAATGAGACACTGCTCCCCCGATCTCAGTAAACATATTTCCAGTTATTTTACATGCGGAAATTGCTGTGAGCTTCTCTGGAAAAAAGTAGCAAAAACATTCTTTTGTTTATTCTTTGAATTCTTTAATCAGGGTTGGATATCAAGAACCAATTTACACCAGAGGCAGAGCACCATATGTTTAAAAACATTATAGATCGAAGTACAATATTACAATTTTCATAATCGTCTCATGCTAGTGTTATTGGTGGCTATGGTCTCAAACAATTTTTTTCGGTAAGATGGAGTTTTAAAATAATTTATGTTGCCACAGGGGTGTACAATACAGAAAATCAAGCAAAAAGGTCAAGTTGGGCTCACTATTCAGATGTTTAGGTTAGGTTATGATGGGTTACATACAACACATAATAAACAACGCAAATTTGAAAATCTCAACTGAACAAGAAAACTATTTTTGAAAAGTGCCGCAAAAAGCCACAAGCTCAAGTGGAGTACACCCTTGCTATGCACTCCAAGCGAAGGATGTTGTTACCATAATGGCTGAACACTATATGAGCGTAACAATCAACAATTTTGAGCAGAATCTAAGCAAACTGCTTAGATTCTGCTTAAATGGAATGCCAATGCATTTTTCCGCAAAGTTCGGGATATAATATCTCGAAACTGGTGCCATCCCGAGAATTCGTTACAAGTGGATCCGCCTTGCGAACTCCACGGCTACAATTTGTGAATTGCAATATGGGCCATCAGATAATTAGCTAAAAACTTAATTAGTGAATTTGTTAATTATTCGATCATTCATTTCAATTTCTTGTGCAAGTAATGTGCGCCTCTTCGAGTAGACCAGCTCATGAACTAGAATTAGGCTATCTGCCACAGGCAACCTTAAATAAATTTTGAAAGTATTCGCTGAAACACCCTGTATATGAAGGAGAAGAAAGGGAACCGAGGGGCCCGATTAATATTGTTACGGTGAAGGGAAAGAAGAAGGTGACGCGAACGAGAGGAAGACGAAGTCTCTGGCCGTTGCCTGAACGCCATATTTCTTCGCTTGTAAATATACATCCTTCTACACTCGTGGGCCTGCTTTCTTCCTGCAACATTTTGGTGGAGGTGCGGGGTACAATCACGGAACTTCGCAGTGGACGTCATCTACCTGCCGCCACAATGGCAGATCAACCGACACAACCGACAACGCCTCAGCAGTCCACGCCAACGGTCATCCTCACTCATCTGCGGGACCCGGGGACATTTTGTGGCACGGACAACACCGACGTCGAGGACTGGCTTGCGATGTACGAACGAGTGTGCGACAACAACAGGTGGGGTCCAACAATGATGCTAGCAAACCTCATGTTTTATCTGAAAGGAACTGCGAAGCAATGGTACGATACGCATGAAGCTGACCTAACAAGCTGGGATGTCTGCAAAGAAAAAATGCGTGACCTGTTTGGCAGACCTGTCGGTCGCCAGTTGGCAGCAAAAAAAGAACTTGCATGCCGCGCTCAGACGTCCACAGAATCCTATGTCGTGTACATACAGGATGTGCTGGCTCTCTGCCGCAAGGCTGATAACACCATGACCGAGGCGGACAAGATTGGTCATATACTAAAAGGTATTGCAGACGACGCCTTCAATCTCCTGATGTGTAAGGATTGTGCCACTGTGGATGCAATTATAAAGGAGTGCCGGCGCTTCGAACAAGCGAAAGGCCGCCGCGTCCCTCAACATTTCGACAGGCTGCCCAATACCGCCGCGACATCTTCGTGCGCAGACCCGCCGCGGTTCGTTCCGCCGACAGGATCAGAAGATCTTACGCGTATCGTTCGCCGTGAGCTTGAGGCCATGGCTCCGGCTCCAATTCGTTCCGACTGTCGGGAAAGTGTGCCCGCTATCTCGCTTATACAAGCGGTCGTTCGGGAAGAAATAGCGAGTTTGGGCATTCCATCTCTCTGCTCGGTCCGCCATACGAACACCTACCAGATTTCTCCGGCCGCTCGCTCCCAGACGCAAAGCTTCCCGCCACTCCGCCGCAACCCCGCTGACTGGCGCACACCGGATGACAGACCCATCTGTTTTAATTGTTCCGGTATTGGACACATCGCCCGTCATTGCCGTAATCGCTGGTCGTCGTCTCCTCGGTGGTCGTCTCCGAGTCACTACCGCCAAGTACCAGACAATCGCACTTTCTCGCCCTACACGCCGCCTCGGAACATCAACGCCGACAGTGCTCCACCAAGATCCAGCCGCTCCCCGTCTCCGCAAGGCCGTCGGTCCCGTTCGCCTCTCGTTCACCGCTCTTCGTCCCCATCTGCAACCGGTCGCTTCCCTTCGGGAAACTAGGCGGTGCAGCTCCCGGAGGTGAAGCTGCAACTCCGACCCGGCCCACAAATCCTCTGTTGACCCTGCCTACACGTGGAAACCTACTGGACATTGAAGTTGATGGTGTTCCTGTCACATCTCTCGTTGACACAGGAGCGCAGCTTTCAGTTATGAGCGCTGCTCTCCGCCGAAGGCTCAAAAAGGTTCTGACTCCCGCCGTACCGTGCACTGTGCGAGTCGCCGATGGGAGTACTTCACCTGTTCTTGGAATGTGCACAGCACGTGTGACTATTGCGGGCCGTTATAGCGTTGTTTTATTTATCGTCCTCGAGCACTGTCCACACGACCTAATTCTCGGCCTCGACTTCCTTTCGAAACACTCTGCCCAAATTGACTGCTCCGCAGGTGTTGTACAGCTGGATCTGCCGCTTCCTGCCGACGCAGACGCAACAACTTGTGCTTCACCCCGCTTATGTTCTGCTGAGTTGCACGGCTGTCTCCACAGGCGGCTACCAATGTCCTCCTGACGCCCTGTCCTCCCGTACCTGATGGCGAGTACGTCGTGTCTCCGCTTACTGACGTGGTTTTGTCACGAAATATTGCCCTACCGAGCACCTTAATCCGGATCCTCGAAAACTGCGCTCGGGTGCCCATCCTCAATTTTGGATTTTCGACGCATGTGCTGCCACTCGGCATTGCCGTCGCACTTATCACTCCTTTGGATGAATTTGAGATTTCTTCTTTGGCCTCCGAATCCTTCCTGAGTACCAACGCACCTTTGTCACCCATTCCTTCGTGCTCGACGCCTGCGGACGATGTTTGTAAGATGATCGCCCCTGACCTTCCTTCCGAGCAAACAACAGCTCTTCGTCACCTCCTGTCATCTTATCGGGATATCTTTGATTTGGACGACCGTCCACTTGGTCAGACATCTGTTGTCACGCATCGCATCAACACCGGTGACGCCAGCCCCATTCATAGGCGGCCATATCGTGTCTCCGCAACAGAAAGGGCCATAATCCAGAAAGAGGTCGACAAGATGATGGACAAGGACATCATTGAACCTTCCAGTAGCCCGTGGGCATCACCGGTTGTCTTAGTAAAGAAAAAAGACAACTCGTGGCGCTTCTGCGTTGACTACCGTCACCTCAACAAGATAACAAAGAAGGATGTTTATCCCCTGCCTCGCATTGACGACGCTCTTGACTGCCTTCACGGATCCCAATACTTTTCATCAATTGACCTCCGCTCCGGGTATTGGCAGATTAGCGTCGACGAGATGGACCGCGAGAAAACCGCCTTCGTCACACCGGACGGTCTGTACCAATTTAAAGTCATGCCCTTTGGATTATGCAATGCGCCAGCTACATTCGAGCGCATGATGGACTCTCTGCTGCGCGGCTTGAAGTGGTCTACATGCCTCTGTTACCTCGACGATGTGATTGTCTTTTCGTCGAACTTTGAGAGCCACCTGAGGCGCCTCACGACCATACTCTCCGTGTTTCGCAGGGCTGGCCTTCAGCTAAACTCCTCCAAGTGCCATTTCGGTCGCCGTGAAATTACCATGCTCGGCCATCTCGTAAACGCCGCCGGAATCCAACCTGATCCACAGAAAGTCCACGCTGTGCGCAATTTTCCTGTACCTTGTTCCACAAACGATGTCCGTAGTTTTCTGGGCTTATGCTCTTATTTCCGACGATTTGTGAAACAATTTGCCGACATCGCTCGCCCTCTCACTGACCTTCTTAAGAAAGATGCCTCTTTCTCTTGGGGACCACTGCAGGAGCAAGCCTTCTCTACCCTGATCGAGCGGCTTACAACCTCCCCGATTCTGTCACACTTTGACCCTTCTGCACCTACTGAAGTACGAACTGACGCGAGTGGTTATGGCATCGGCGCTATCCTCGCTCAACGTCAACAGGGCCACGACCGTGTCATCGCTTACGCCAGCCGCCTTCTTTCCACGCCCGAGCAAAATTACTCCATCACTGAGAGGGAATGCCTCGCGCTCGTATGGGCGGTCGCGAAATTTCGGCCGTACCTTTTCGGTCGGAGCTTCTGCGTCGTAACCGATCATCACGCCCTCTGCTGGCTCTCCTCTTTGAAGGACCCAACTGGACGACTTGCACGTTGGGCATTGCGTCTACAAGAATATACATTTTCTATTACGTATAAGTCAGGGCGCCTGCATAAAGACGCTGACTGCCTGTCGCGCAATCCTGTGGATCAACCGGACGATACCGATGCAGACTCGGACATCAGTATTCTGTCTCTCTCCGGCTTTCTCCATATTGGCGACGAGCAACGCCAAGATCCTGCTCTTCGAACACTTATGGAACGCCTAAGCTCCTCGCCTAATGACCCGTCTCTGCGGATGTTCACCTTGCGCGATGGAACTTTATACCGTCGTAGTGTTCGTCCTGATGGCCCGGAGCTGCTCCTAGTCGTCCCAAAGCACCTTCGACTGGCTGTGCTCCAGCAACTTCACGACGCTCCTACTGCTGGACATCTGGGCATCACTCGTACTTACGACCGCCTGCGGCGCCGCTTCTTCTGGCCCGGCATTTATCGCTCTGTGCGCCGTTATGTCACTTCTTGCGACCTGTGTCAGCGCCGCAAGACGCCTGCTATGCCTCCTGCTGGTTTGCTTCAACCAATTGCTATCCCTACAGAGCCCTTCTTCCGTGTGGGCCTCGACCTCCTTGGCCCCTTTCCTATTTCTCTGAAAGGAAACAAATGGATTGCTGTAGCAACAGATTATGCCACGAGATATGCCATTACACGAGCGATGCCAACCAGCTGCGCTACAGATGTCGCCGACTTCCTACTATACGACGTCATCCTGCACCACGGCGCCCCTCGCCAGTTACTCACGGATCGCGGCCGCTACTTTCTCTCGAAGGTCGTCGATGATCTGCTCCGCTCCTGTTCTACAGAACACCAGCTCGCTACCGCATACCACCCTCAAACGAACGGCCTCACCGAACGACTCAACCGCACACTAACCGAAATGCTGGCCCTGTACGTTTCCGACGATCACCGCGACTGGGACGTCGCTTTACCGTACATCACTTTCGCATACAACTCGTCCCGTCACGATACTGCCGGATTCTCCCCATTTTACCTTTTGTATGGCCGCGACCCCACCTTGCCCTTCGACACGTTGCTACCTTCCGCAGTACAATCACCCAGCACTGGTTACGCTCGCGATGCTATTGCCTTAGCCGCCCAGGCCCGAGAGGTTGCGCGTCACCGCCTCACAGTCTCGCAAGCTTCTCAAAAACGACGCTACGACCTTCGGCACCGAGACCACCATTTTTCACCTGGTTCCCTTGTCCTTCTCTGGACGCCTTCACGTCGAGTCGGCTTGTCGGAAAAACTCCTTTCCCGTTATTCTGGTCCATACCAGATCTTACGACAACTGTCCGACGTGACATACGAGATCGCCCCTGTCGGTCAGCCTTCAGTGTCTCCCAACGTCACCAGCGATGTTGTTCACGTCGCCAGGCTCAAGCCCTATGTCTCCCCATTAAGCGAAGCTCCATAACCTGCACCGGGACGGAGCTAACCCCACCGGGAGGGTGATGTTACGGTGAAGGGAAAGAAGAAGGTGACGCGAACGAGAGGAAGACGAAGTCTCTGGCCGTTGCCTGAACGCCATATTTCTTCGCTTGTAAATATACATCCTTCTACACTCGTGGGCCTGCTTTCTTCCTGCAACAATATTAATCATATAAGAAGCCAACAAACAATGACGCCAAGGACAACATAGGGGAAATTACTTGTACTCATTGATTGAATTAAAGAAATGATAAAAATAATAGAAATAAAAATGGACGAAAAATCAACTGTCCGCAGGTGGGGAACGATCCCACGTCTTCGCATTACGCGTGCGATGCTCCTGCCATTGAGCTACCGCGGAGCCGTTTTCCCATCCACTTTCTGGGGTATTTAGTACCCCATAAAACATACATACATGCCCCAGAAAGTGGATGGGAAAACGGCTCTGCGGTAGCTCAATGGTAAGAGCATCGCACGCGTAATGCGAAGACGTGTTTTCTGTCTTTCTTTTCTTTCTTTCTTCTTCTTTTTAGTACCCACAGTATGAGGTCCCTCATCTTCGGTCACCATCGCGTAGTCGGCACACAGTGAATATAGGTGTATGTTCGCGAACTTTATTATGCCGTACAAGAACGAGTGTGCTCGCCGGTATTGTTTCAAGATGAAGCGCGCTAAATGTTTGCAATTACATCTTACCGTAAGCATTGACAACACCTGAACAGTGAAGATTATGCGCAATCGTGGTGTGTCAATGAACGGACAGTTATTGACAGAGATGAGATATTTTGAACTAACTTGGGGAGGTTGAAATCATATGCAACTTCTGTACAGTTCAGTAATCCCATTTTACTCTTGGGTTGTTTCTGACATTCCAAAATTTTATCTGGCCGTAGTATTTGGATCTATAGGCCACCAATTCTCTGCGAGACCATTTGTTACTAAATGGAAACGCAATTACGCTCATTATACCACTCGCTGTGTTTCGGTACTGATTGATAGTGTGCACCAGCACCTCAGCTGTGCAAGTTTGTTTACATGGGCACGTATGCGCACCACTCTTTGTTCCCTTAATATGTTATATTTTAAATTAAAGAGCGCTGACACCCAATAATCTGAAAACATAGCAAGTGCACGCATATATTTGGGCGGCCAAGTTCGAGAGGAATAGAGCGTGCGAGAACAGATATTGAAATATACGATCATTATTGCAACTTCTGGCAAAACGCAATAGCTCTCACACATTGTAGGTCTCTTCATACTGAGTAGTTTGCACGTTGAATGAGATATTGTTAGATGAAACTCTGCGAGTACAAGCGCTCATTCGACAGCGTGTCGAATGCCCCCCCCCCAAAAAAAAAGGGGTGTTCACATAACAAAAGAAAAATATGGATGAAACGTCTGTAAAACTGAGAACGAGGAGCATTTCAGTATTTTAACGGAAGTTTTTGTCGTATTTCTTGAAAGCAACATATTTTCCGTACTTTTATGTGCAATTGCTCCGTTTATAATGACGGAAACTTTTTACTGTGCACTTCGCATGCGTTGGGAGTCTTCACCTGCTGTCTTCGAAGCCTTCCAATCGTCTTCTGATACTTGGAAATTTGGCTTTGAATATGCATGATGTCCTTTGGCAGTAGAGTATATTCAAGAAGGAATAGTAGATATTCCTGCAATACGTAGGATTACAGAAGCAAAAGGTAAGCAACATGGAGCTTTCAAAGCTTTTGAATGTAGACGCTACGTTCCTTCGTGTAATTCATACTTTTATGACCTAACACAGCGACTGTGTCTGGTATTAATGTATGTCATCAAAAAGAATGACTGTCAAGGAAGCCCTGTTATTGATGCTAACAAACAAGCAACTTTCTACTGTAAGGGCTCTATAAACAGTAAAAACATGAAAACACCTATCCTCAGCCCAATGCAAAACAGATAAGCACGCTCGAGCACACAAGTCTCATACAGAGGTTGAGGGAGCGCGCGTTATTGCCATACTGCAAATATAGCACGTGTACGGCTTAAGAAATAGCCATATTTCTTTTGCAAAACTGGCGCACCATACCTTTTGAGGAGCCGCTGCGCGCAAGCTTCTTGAATAAATCAACATAAATCCCTCTGCACCGAACCAACACCACCTAGATAGCACAGGCGTACCCACTCCGATCAATAACGTCACGCTACCTGGCCCGACATTTCCATTGCCAAGGCTAGCGTGACGAAAGCGGCGAAGCCAAAATCCCTGTTGTTTACGCGGGAGCATCTCCGTTAGATTGTATGACAGTCGGGCCAGGTAGCATGGATTGGAGTGCCTTGTGCTATCTAGTTGGTGTTTACCGAACGGCATCTGTTCATAGGACGCATTTTATTTTATTTTATTTTCGAAGTTCGTCATTTTCGCAAACGTAACTCGCAGCTCGGACGCTGCCGTGTCGCAGTTATCGCTGCCATCACCAGTCATTGCTGCGCATGATAAAAAATAAAAAAAAATCACATCATCTCACCCTACGGGCAACCATGGTGGGATGCGAAAGCATCGCAGGGGTGCGCATCGAGTTTCCGTTTCACTTCACTTGGCAACACAACCCAATGAAAGAGTAAGAGAATGTATTGAGAAGAGAGGAGACGTTTGCACGGGGTTGTTGCGTCTTTATTTAGATATTGTACGTGATTCCTAGCGTCGGTGCGCGCGGTATCTTGAAGACGATCCGGAACTTCGGGGTCCGCTTGCCGACACTGACGTTTACGTTCGGCTTCCCGAGCCTTCCTCTGCTTCGCGGCGGTGGCGTTGCCGCTGCAACTAGCGCCGACGTTGACGTTGTTCATGGCGTTTCGCACATCGTTGCACAGAGAGAGAATGACGGAAGCACAGCGAACGCGCGCTTTAAACTGCGCCGCGACACTTGCGTCGCCTACCGGCGTACCCTTAGAGAGAGAGGGAGAGAGGGAGAGAGAGTTATATGCAAAGATTTGCTGCGCCGCACCTGTGGCGGAGAGGGGGAGAGGGGAGGAGAGCGCGCACCTGCGTAGGAGAGGAGAATGAGGGAGAGTTTCGCATGCGCAGTATGGGTGCGGACGCCGCAGAACGGACACTGCCCCGAGCATAAGATGCTCTCGCATCTAAAAATGCCCGGGCGCGATACGAGCCCGCGTACCCCTCATCCCAAAACGAGCGTCGTAACCACTAGGCCATACAGCCACGCTTGCAGAGCGTGCATTCATACAAACCAAATGATTGCGTTCGAGCGTCGTCGTCGTCGTCGTCGAAAAAGAGGTCGCGCCATCCTCCTCGCCCTCCTTTATTTCTCTCTCGCGTGTGCAATATACGCTGCCGGCGTGCCGAGCTGCTGCCGACGCCGCCCGCGTTTCCCCGGCGCGAATGCGGGAAACGGGGAACGTGGGCGGCATTGGCAGCAGCTCTGCGCGTTGCCTCGTTGGTGCTGCTACAATTTCTTTCTCTATCTCGCTCTCATTTTCTCTTTCCCTCTCCCATGCATAGCGCGCGCCGCGCGCATACTCTCCTTCCCTCTCCTTAACGTCCCATGTCAAGGCAGCATGTGCACGACACGGAGAGGAAGCGAGGCACACGCCGCTCCGCGAGGTGGTTGCTAGGCAACGCAGTGCCATCATAGCTCGGAGAGGTTTTGCGGCAGCAGGCGGCACTTTTTACGGTTAGCTAGAACAGCTTCGCTGTTAAAAAACGCAACGCAAAATGAATTTCAACGTTACAAATGGGCATAAGCTGTTTATGGCTTCAAGGCCGCCATGTTCACTCCGTCACTCCGTCACTCGTTCATGCGGGTAACAGTGACACAACAAAATGCGAAGAGAATAAGTCTTTAACAACTTGCAAAAGAACTTCGTGTGGCCTTACCATGAAACGGCGACGAAGCAGTGTCAGATGCTCGCAGCATAACCCAAGAACGATGGCACATTGTACAGAATAACGACGCCGGAAGCCCAGTGAAGGGGTGAAGGGGCCTGACTGGGCTTCGCACGTGTTGGGTCGTGCCGATTGTCAAGCTGCTAGCCATGGCGGCAGCCGCAGCCACAATTTTCTTGATGTGCTCTGCCACCTAGCGGAATCGGCGAATCTCCGTAGCTCGGCCGCGAAACGGCTTGAGTGTCCACTTTTGTCGTTTACTATGTTACTCTGACTGAGTGGCGAAAGCACAGCGCATACAAAGATAGGAGCCGTGTGCAGATCGATTTCAAGATATTTCGCGCGCGACCGCCCGAAGCGGCGCAAAGTACAAGTACGCAGTTGCTGGAAGAGTAGAAGCCGCACCCCTTTCCTTCTATGCTGCCTTCCCGCTTTCCTCCTTTCCCGTGCGAGATTGAGTCGCCATTGCCCGCTAACAGGAAAGGGCGGGTACTTCGCGTCTAAGATGCGACTCGGGAGGTGCAAGGCAATGCCCTGAAAACTTGCGTTCAAGTACAATTTGAAGTCTAGTTAACTCCGTTTTCCTCCACATCATAGCGCTCGTTGAGGTTTGAGCTAGCGGGATTTCGCCAGATCAAAACCTCAATAAACATTCTTTTGACCTTGCGCCTCCAGGCCTACATTTTAGCGCCGTATGTTGCATCGTGAAATAAGGATGCACTGCCTTACGGAAGATGAAGTAGAAAAAACTTCAACTTCTTAAGAAACGTGCTTGCTCCGTTATCAGAACACTCTATGAATGCATATCAAGCCGTCAGCTTCGCTCCTTCACCTCGGCTAAGCTGTTTACCTGTTTAGAAATTCGGCATGTGAAAGGAAAATGTAACTGTAGCGGCAATGTGTGACTAACGAGATTGGCGGCTCCTGAGTCGAAGCGCAGACGACGCTTGCGACTAACGTAGGAGCAGTTAGGTCTTTTTGGCTCGGGTTGATTCTCATTGCGCAAGACGTCAACAGATGGCAGCACCAATGCGCTCACTTCTTATCACGCGCGGGAAACGCCGGAAAACACGTGCTCGCGCACACTGGTGGCAGAGAGGGCGGCAAAGAAGCGGGGGGGGGGGGGGGGAAGATTACAAAAACGTAAGTTGGGTAGGAAGCGACATGTCGTCTGCTGGCTCGCTTTTTTAACACAGACGAGTCCCGTGGCGCAGGCGATGCACGAACGTTGCGTCATGCCAAAAAAATGTCAATGCAAAAATAATAAACGAAGCATTAAGTGATGCCAAAGGACATTCCGCTGGCGCAGTTCGAATTGGGAGTGACGTTGGTGCACGCGGTCCATTAAAAGCGCGACGTTCCTTTTCCGAGTCGAAACGAGCGGCTGCGACTTTTAATGACATCTCGCGGGCACCACTCCCTACCTCACCGCGCGTCGTCTGCTCCTCTTGTTGTTTCCTTCCTGTCCGTTCATCCAGCGCTTTTATTTTCGTATCGAAAACTCGACTCGCTGTTCTGTGTGATAGTTCCAGGCTCTACACACTCACACACCTCGTCTTCTACATCCTTCGCTTTTCTTTCCGTCGCCGGCTTCCCCTGTGTCGACGTGAACTTGTTGCATCGCTGGCTGTGCGGAAAGTCTTGGCTCGGCTGTGGATGCCGCGCCGGTTTCGGCTTGCTCTTTCATTTGTCTCTCTCCCTCCCTTCGTCCTTTGTTTGTCGCCCCACCATCCTTCCTCCAATCCCCCGTTGGCCTTTCACGCGACGGAAGACGTCGCGCTTGCTCTCCGCGTGTGTTCGCGCTCCGTGAAACCGTGCATCCCTCGCGCTGTTTCACACGCACATAAAGCATACGGCACGCGGCCACAATTTTATCTCCCTTGGACTTTATACGGAACCTTACGGCGACGGCGACGGCAGAAATACGCTTGGAGTGTCCATACAGTTGCTATCGCAATGAAAAAATGACGCAGGAACTCCTCTGGGAGTTGTCTAAGCATGCGTAAGCATTGTGCCACTTGCTCATCTCTACGCAGCCCGGCGTGATTATTAATGTTATGAAAACTGATCCATCTAGTACAAACGACAGCGCTGCGGCGACACGAACTGGTGCGGACGGCGGCGACAGGTGCATTGATAACGCAAGCTAAGTATTGCAAGGTGGCAGCGACAGGTGCGCTGATGACGTTTCGGTCATTATAAACCGTTTTCGCACTTTAGCACCTTATCCATCCGCTGCGAACCATTATGAACCGTGAGCAAACGTACTCCGCCGGCGGCTGCATATGGCACAGCTGTGCGGACCGTATTTTGAAAGCGATCCGCGATGCTGACAGAGAGGGCCGACTGCTGATAGCTAGGGGCGCGGTGGTCTCTCCTAAAACCCCTATATATAAAAAGTAGCGTCACGCTTTGAAGAATGCCAGCGCCTCCTCGCACACCCTGTCCGAGGCCGACACCGCGTCGGTATTGGCCTAATGGCATCACGTGGACCGTCGAGTCCCCGGGCGCTGGCTGCGTTTGTTTACGATCACGCTCCATCGCCATTTTCGCCCGAGAAGCGTCTACCGACAGGCGAGGAGCACGACGATAGCGACGAACACAGTCGGCGATCGTCGAGTCTGATCAGCGGCGAAAGATAAACAAGTGCACGTGTTTCAAGCGGTGTAGGCGGCGCAGCGGTCGAAAAAGGAGCGCGAAAGAGAGGAGAAACGAGGAGGAGGGAAGGCGGAGGAGGAGAGTGTCGCTACTTTTTATATATAGGGGTTTTAGTCTCTCCGCTTACGTAGCGCTGAAGAGAGACGCGCGGGCTCATATTGACACGTGTACATGTTTATCTTTCACCGGTGACCACTTTTCACCGACTCACAAATGTTAAACGTTATCGCTAGGCACAGGGCGCGCCTGCATGTTTCCGAAGTTTATCGACTGTTATCGACGCTTCTATTCGTTGTCTGTTGTCACCGACGCTTACGTAATCTGATAGTATGACCGACGCGAATGGTCTAGAACTTTCTGGAAAATACGCGGGCAACAGGAAATAATCTGGAACCTTCGATGACTCATGTATAAAAGCCGACGCGTTTCGCCGCTGATTAGATTTCGACGATCGCCGACTGTGTTCACCGCTATCGTGCTTCGAGTGCAACTTGGTTTTGTGGGCGCAGGTTCGCCCAATAAAAAGTTCGTTTCGTTATTGACAGATTTGCAACGGTTTTCTTCAACGTCACAATATCCTGAAAGCGATCTGCGAAACGGGCGAGTGCGGCGTGTGCTGAGAGCTCCGTGAGCGCGGCGTTCTCGCCGCTTTGTGCGCATTGACGGGCAGCACGAAGGCTGCTCGATTTTGTAAGCGGTCGTCTTACACGACGGTTTTCTCGTTCGGTACGCATTTAAAAAACAGATGGTCCAGTGGTTGACGAGTAAAACTATTTCTTGTTGCGTCTTTTTCGTCTGTGTATAGTTATTGCGCTGCCAGATTATGAACACAATCCAACTCGCCCAATTTTCGCTATTTCTTCTTTTCTATGTACATAGAAATGATCCCCCGATATAATGCTTCAGATTAATGTAAACAATGTGCGTTTTTTAAGGCATGACACACAGATTGTGTCTGATGCCACGCAATTTTCATCATTGTTTTGAGTTTCCTACTCAGTGAAATAAAAAGGGAAGCATGTGCTCATTGTGATGTTGGTGTACAGAATTTACTTTGTTAATAAATATATTTAAGAAAAAAGAATCGTACGCGAAGCAGTTCTTTTAGGCAAGCTTCTTTCTGTAGAAACAGAATATTGTTATTTGTTTATTTATTTATTTATTTATTTATTTATTTATTTATTTATTCAATACTGTAGGCCTGTTCAGGCCTATACAGGAGAGGGCATACAAAGTACGGAGGGTTCCATGTTAACGGACAACAAGAAATAAAAAAGGCATAATACATTGTAAGCATGGTCGACAACAAGAAAAGAATAAATGGACTACACTTTTGAATATTTCAGTGGGCTTGCCAGTATTTGTAAACATGTGTTGGATAAATAAGAATAAGGTACTAAAAGGTTATGCATTGTGTGAAAGCGGTAATATGAAGAAAGACAACACAAAGAAGGTAAATATCGTTTGAACAGGGCGTTCAAGTACATGCGCGATGCATTGTTTTCGCTTCTCGATGCACACCGAACACTAGCGGCTTAATGCAGTAAGTGAGAATAAGATTCTGCAAGTGACAAAAATGTGTCAACGGATTCAACATTGACAACCTGATTCGACAGGTCATTCCTTATTTCGATAGCTTCGATAGCTAAAGGAAAGAACGAATACTTACACGTGTTACAGCGTGGGAGGAAGGGGCATTTCTCGTGGTTATTTCTACTCGAGTGATGGTTTGGAGATTTCAAGTATTCGTCCTTATTTACTAAATTGTGCGAAAGAAGGAAAATAAACTTTAGGGAGGCTAGCCAGAGTGGCGATACCGGCTTGCATACGGAGCTCTCTATTCTGGCATAATTCGAATAAGTGCCCTGTTTTGGATTTTTTCTAACATGTCGGTCAAGTGTTTTTGGTGTGGGTTCCAGACTATTGCCACATATTCTAAGATGGGTTTAATAAGTGTTTTGTACGCTGTGAGCTTGACCTGGGGGGACGTACTAACTAGCTTTCTCCCTAAAGAACTTAGTTGCTTGAATGCTCCTCTAGAAATTTGATCTATATGGACATCCCACTTTAAAGACTGCGTGTGACCTCCAAGTACTTTACGATATTCACCCGTTTGATGTCTGTACTGAAAAGCTTTATCAGTGTTGATTTGCATGCCATGTCACCAGCTTCCAATATTCTCTAAGGTTTTGTTGGTCCTCCGCTTTATTAGCCAGAGTGGATATTAGACTGTCGTCTGCAAAGAATCTCAATGTGACACCTGGTTCCATGCAAGTATAAACATCGTTAATGTAAATTAGGAATAGTGTTGGTCCTAGTACAGATCCCTATGGTACGCCAGAAAACACCTTAACATGGTCAGATTCAGCATTAATAAAGCTGACATACTGCATGCGGTTGGCGAGATAAGCTGCAATCCAAGAGTCATTTTTTTTAATTAACCCCAAATGATTCTAGTTTTTCTATGAGTAACGAGTGTTGGACACGGTCGAATGCTTTAGAGAACTCGAGAAATATTGCATCTGTTTGCTGTCGAGAATTGATAGCTGTAGCAAAGTCATAAGTAATTTCTAGAAGCTGCGAAGTGGTCGGAAGGCCCCTTTGAAAACCGTGTTGGTTGGGTTAAAGCAAGTTGTTATCCTCCAAGTGATTCATGAGCACTTTATTTATGATATGCTCCATTAACTTAAAACATGTGCATGTTAAAGATATGGGTCTGTAGGTGTCAATCAGCTGTTTCTTACCACTTTTATGGATAGGTATAACTTTCGCACACAACCAGTCAGCAGGCAACACCCCTGTTTCCAATGATTCCAATGATAAGGTGAATATGTGTTGTAGGAAAGGGGATAATTGAGCAGAATAGCGTCTAAGAAATGTGCTTCGACGTGATATCGTCGCCGTCGTGTAACGCGGGGCACCGCCAGAGCATATGTTCCAAGTCAGCTAGGTCTAAGCATAGCTCGCAAGCATTGGTCGATTGTATCTCTGGGTAGATTCTGTGTAACAGGGCGGGGTTAGGTTATGCTCCGACCTGGAGTAATCTGAGTGTCAACGCCTGTGGTCTGTCTAGTTTTCTATGTGGCGAAGCATATCGTCTCCGTCCCATGTAAAAATGTTTGGTAAGTTCAAGTGATGCCATTTTCTTTTTGGAACGACAGGTTTTGTTTAAGGACGATGGCCACACCCCCACCACGACCTTCTCGATCTGTATGAAGCAGTGCGTAGGATGAAGGCACTATCTCCGAGTCATGGATATTGGGGTTTAGCCAAGTTTCCGTGATCACTACGACATCGGGACCGTACAAAAGCAATAGTTCTTCAAACTGCTGTATTTTGTTTACGATAGTTCTTGCATTAAAAGATAATAATGTAAAAGGTTCTTCTGTTTGCTGTCACGCTTTGAAAGAGCTTGTCTTTCCACCACCTTGGGTGCGAGCATGTTTCACAGGAACCATTCTTTTTGCCATTTCGTTCCAGGCAAAGCATTCACCGTTGATTTTAAGCTTGTCGTAAACTAGAACCACATTTGCTCCATTGCTGCGATTTGACGCCGACGCCTGCCACAGCTTCCTCTGGGTTTTTCGAACAGACTTTGAATAATCTTCAGATATAGATATGGGTGTGTCTTCATTTCAGAAACCAATTCTCTGGACACTAGCTATGCTAGCGCTTCTGGTTTCTGTTCAGTTTCTTCGTGACCATAAATAACTATATTGTTTCGGCGGCTTCTATTTTCAAGGTCATCAATTTTGTTGCGCATCTCTGTGAAATCTCTTCGCATGGCGGAAACAGCTGCTTTGCAATTTTCAACCTTTTCTTCACACTGCTTCAGTGACGTAAGCGTAGTTTCTATCTGCGAAAGCCTTAGCTGCACATCTTTAAGACCAGTTTCAAGAGCTGAATGCGATGTTTTAATTTCGTTGACGGCTAATAATATCTGATCTATTTTATGAGGACCTGGATTTTCGTCGACATCACCACTCAACCGCAGTAACAAGGTGATTACACGAAGAGACTGTAGGTAGCAAGACAATATGTACTGGGGGCTTGGCAGCACAACTGGACCAAACATGACTAGTTTTAGTACATTTAACAAAGGACCATTTGTCACCAACCTGTAGAAGGAAGAGCACGCAGTTTACCATTGTGCTCCGGACGGTGCTGCCAAGGCCAGTGAAGTGCGGGCGATGCAATGTAGATATACCTGGTAGCGAAGCTTCCATAGAAGCCCATACGTTCAAAACATGGCGGTTCATCGGCTGTTAATGGGGCTTAGCGCCATCTGTGTGAGGAGGGAACACTTCCGGCAGAAGAAAAAATAATGTGACGTTATATCCGTTAAAAACTGAAGTGACGTCATTTTGTTCTCAAAGGCGCGAAATTTGTTTTCGGAGGCCTGCCATTACAGCTGTATATGCAAATGCCCCGCCATACGACTTCATGGGCGTTCCGAGCTTTCAGCACGGAAAGCGATGCAGGAAAAGATCAGAGCTACGGGTGTCGAAATCGCATCCCTGCAGAGAACATACTTTCTTTGGAGGCCGCCGAACGCTTTGGGCGTAGAGTGCTCGTCCTTTCGTCGGGCGCCAAGCCCGTCGGCCAGCGCTGTCGCACGAAAACGACTAAATTTAACAATTATCTGGCGGTCGCAACTTAGTGCTTTTGCCTGAACAGGTTAAGAAAGAATGGAACTACCCGCGTCACCAAATTTAGATAAACGTCGGTAAGCAAAACACAACATGTCAGGGCGGCGTATTCTAACAGGTGAACTTTACGAGCGCGCCTTTCTGCACACTTCAAGAGCTGCATTGAATTGCAAGTGATAGCGGCGTGAACGCCCGCCGCTATCGATGGGCGCTCTTACGGTGGGCGCTGAAAAAAGGTATTTATTAATAATGACCAAGTAAAACCAAATCGTCTCTTCTTTTCTCGCCATGCGTATATAAAATTACGAACTTTATTTTCGTTGAATGAATCTAACTGTGTCTCTCTTTATTTATAAAACGCTTTTTTTTCTTTCGCAATGTTTGTTCCCTCCAAACATAGTCGCGCTTCAATCGCTGCTCCCATAACCACCCTTGCTGATGTCGTTGACAATTCGTTCTGAACCGCTTTTCGCCTGAAGCTTCGCGACCTATGTGAATCGACCTTGGGCGATGCCTGTAGGTCCTTTTATGCTGTCCTGGTGTCGTGCCAGGTGTGGCTGGCGCACCAAAAGGATCCTCCGGACGTGACGTGGCGGCGTTTCACCTTGAAATGATGGGTCCAATGTCGCTGTCAGCGATAACACGAATGGTTTGACATGCACGTGTTGCCGGGTAGTCAATATCGCCGGCGCAGTGGCAAGATGACCACAGCAACTCAACAAGGAAACGTTGCCGGTTCCATGAAGTCCGAGGAACACCTGTAGAAGGAAGAGCGCGTAGTTTATCATTGCGCTCCGAACGATGCTGCCAAGCCCGTGCCGGAGCACAATGATTGGTGCTGCCAATTACGCGGGAGCGAAATTTTGCACACCTTGTGAGCGGTACACACGTTTCTTGTATACAGTGCGTAGCGACATATAGTACGAACGCTTCGTCGCCAAGCCACGCACTTCATCATTCGTGACAACCTGCTGTGCAGCCACAATTACAATCCAGTGGACTTAATTGGTTGCTTGTTATCCCCCGACGCTTCCGCTCCGACATCTGCGCCACTTTCCATGTACCGCGTTTGACTACACCAGCGCCACGCTGGTGTAATAAAGACATACTCTGGCGTCCAGCTTCGGTACTACTGGTGCGTTATGTACCGTTTCGTTCGCCAGTACGTCCGGTCATGACCCGTGTGCCAACGCCCCCTCAGCCTGCCGCCGGCCCCTTGCAAGCTTTGCCATGCCCCGCTCGAGCGTTCGACCGCATCGGCATTGACCTACAGGGTGCGTTTCCGAGCACTCGAGATGCCAATCGCCGGTTATTGCTTTTATCGCCCACGTCACGCGGTACGCTCAAACTTCAGCCATGTCACCTGCTACAGCAAAAGACGTTGCCAGTTTTATCCTTCAAAACCTGATATTACGGCATGGAGCGCCTGGAGAATAACGATAGCGACCGCGGTCGCGTTTTACACTCTGACGTCATTACAGCATTGTTAAAGGAGTGTCGCATCATTCACGGCACTACCACGGTTTATCATCCCAAAGCTAATGGGATGAGAGAGCGTTTTAATCAAATCCTTGGTGACAAGTTGATGATGGATGTTTCCTCTGGCCTCTCGAATTAGGAACGAATTCTGCCTTTCGTCGCATTCGCTTACAATACTGCCACGCAAAGCACCACTGGGTTCTCAGCTTTCTCTCTGCTTTACGGACAGGAACCTTCATCCACTATGGATACATTCTAGCCTACCGGCCGGATGCTTCGTAGTCGACGACAGTTTCCCTAGTGGGTGCATAAGCCAAAGATTGTCGCCAGCTCGCTCATTCGTTCACATCTCCGGACCAGTGACACAAGAAGCATCACTACAATGCATCCACTACGGCCAAGTGATTGGCTCCCGACTCGCTGGTCTGGTTGTGGGTCCCGTCTACTCCTCCGGGCCTTTGTACCAAGCTGCTGTCCAAGTACGACAATCCCTATCGTGTACTGCAACAAACATCCGCGGGGAACTACCTCATCAAGCCGATGGAGACGTCTTCAGACCAGCGTCGTCGTGGCCAGGAAATTGTCTACGTCATCCCGATAAAGCAGTGCCACAACCCTAGGTCGCCAGGATGGCTCCTCTTTCGGTGGGGAGCGATTGTTCTCAAGGCACTGGCCACTGTGCTGGTGAAAGTAGAAGACGACAAGAAGCGCTTGCTCGCCCGCTTCGCCTTAGCTCCGACTGACTTGTTTAGGCCTACCGCTGCAAAGCTACATCGAGTGCTGCTAGGCAAACACCCACATTGCAGAGTAACAATATGGAGAAGTCCCTGAGGGGAACGTTTTTTTTTGAAACTGGATGTTGCCGAAACATTCCTGTGACGTTTTTTGGTTCAGTCGACATCTCCGCTGGAGGTCAGTGAACTGTCGTGTCTGACAGGGAGAATAAATGTAGTGGCAAAAAAATGGTGTTCGGGGGCAAAAAAAATTGGAAAACGGGAGGGGGGGGGGCGTAGATATACAGTTAAAAGAACCAAAGGATTGAATGAACGCAAAGGTAGGTTGGAATATTATTGACAATCGAAGAACGAAAAAAAAAGAAAAACTTAGCAACTCAATGAACAATAACTAAGAGCTGTTGCCTATGCTTTTCAATTTAGCATAGCGAATAGATTCTAAAGCTCCCTTTGCAACGCTCATGCCTATTGGTTGCAATGTCTTGAACTTATGAATGAGGTATGATTCTCTATATATTCTCTCTCGCGCCGAACGAAAATTTGACTGTAGTATGTAGAGTTTAAGTTCATCAAAGTTATGACCTGATTGGTTTAAATGCTCGGCGACGCCTTTGGGAAGCTTTTTAGCTGTGTCCGCGTGACGTCCGTTTAGCCTGATGTTCATTGACTGTCCCTGTTTCATCGTTATATTGCTTCTTACAGAAGGAACACTCAAGCATATAAATTACATCGGAGTTAGTGCAAGTAAAGCTAGTTTTCACTTCGTGTGTGTAGCCATTTGCGGTACTTTTAATTTTAAGGTCACTTTGAAGGTGCTTGCAGGTTTTGCACCTGGGGCGAGAACATGTTTTTATAACGGGGGAATTGTGTTGGCTGACTTTTGCATGCACTAACATGTCTTTAAAGTTTCTGTTGCGGCGATAGGTACATCCGGGAACGCTTTTCTCAGACGCTCGTTACTTGATAATATTGGGTGGTATTTTCGTAGGATGTTGTTTATGTTTGGGAGGGCGTTAGAATATTTTGTTATAAAGGCTGGTGGTCTATCAGATTCTGGTGTAGGTTGTTTCTTAGCTAATGCCGACAGCCTGTCTAATCTTGACGCGACGTCATAAGCCTGGTCGAGAGGAATTTGTGGATGGTTTCGTTTCGCTAGCGTTACATTAAGGTCATTAAGGTGGTGGATATAATCGTTGTCTCGTCGGTACAGATTCTTCTTATTCGTTTCGCTTGCCCGACAAAAATTCCTCGCTTGCACTATCGCGGGTGATCACTGGTGTATTCTAAATATTGTTGGCTATCTGTATACAGGCTTGCGGTAAAGTGTTGTTCTCAGTTTTCCATTTCTTATGTAAACCGTCGTGTCGAGGAAGTTGATCTGTCTTGGAGAGTGGTGAACAGTGAACTTAATACTTGGGTGAAAGCGGTTGAAATGGCTAATTAGGTCGGTTAGCGCGTTTGTGCCATGTTCCCATATTATGAATATGTCGTCAATGTAACGCAGGTAGTTGTGGGGTTTTAAAGGGTATGATTTTATCAGGTTTGCTTCAAGCTGTCCGATGAAAATGTTGGCATATGTGGGAGCGAACGGTGTTCCCATACTTGTGCCGAAAGTTTGTAGGTAGTGAATAGAATAGAATTCGATATAGTTGAGCGTGAGAACTAACTCGAGAAGTGACATGTAAACTTCTGGAGCGTGAGCTTGAGGATTGTTCGCGAGGGACTTCGACACGGCTTCAATTCCTTCCCGCATGGGTATGTTAGTATAAAGAGCAGAAACATCTAAATTTACTAGAATAGCATCGTCGGAGAGAATTTTGTTAGCGTTAATCGAGTCGATAATTCGAAGGAAGTGGGGCGTAATGATAAATGATGGTAGGGTGGTTGGGATGTTTGACACATGGTGATTTAAGAATTTAGATAGTGACTCGGTGGGTGTGTTGTCATTTGATACTGTAGGCTTGCCTGGGATTTCTGCTGTAAATATTTCTTCTACGGGAACCTTATGTATTTTAGGAAGAAGGTAAAAGCGGCCGGCTTCTGTGCTATTGGGCATCATGAAGCGATATTCAGACTGGTTGATTAGTTCCTGGGACAGCAGCTGCGCTACTGTACTTTGGACAAGGTTGCTGTAAACCGAAGTTGGGTTAGAGTACAGTTTTGTGTAATGGGCGTGGTTACTCAGTTGTTTAAAGGCTTCATTTTTGCACTTTTCTATAGGCCAGATTACGATATTGCCGCCTTTGTCTGCTGGTTTTCTTACAATATCCTTTCTTTCCGCGAGTTCTTTAAGAATTTTGTGTTCAGTGGTGGATAAATGTTTGCGCTTGCGGCAACGCCTCGTTGACTCTAGAATTTCCTTTGAGATTAGTTTCATGTATAGATCAACGTCTGGGTACTGTTCGGTTTCCGGTGTCCACGTGCTAGGTGGTCTCAGAGAGTCTTTATTATGCTTTCCTACGTCGGGTCTATCGAAAAAGAATTCCTTAATGCGCATGTGTCTTGAAAACTCGGTTATATTTTTGTGGAGTTCATACTCATTTACTGCGTTGTTCGTGGGACAAAACGTGAGACCACGTTTGAGGAGATTAACATCATCGGGATTTAGGCTCTGCCTACTACGTTGCTGCAGTGCTCTGGATGCTCGCTCGTAGCACTATCGGTGGAGCTGTGTGCTGTAGGGGTTATAGTATTCCTAGGTGGATCTGCGGCTCCAATACCTTTGTTTTGGTATTTATCTAGTAGGTTTTCCTCCCTAGTTTCGACAAATTGTTCAAGTTCTCTTTTTTTCTGGTTCAGATAAATTTATGCTGTCGAGCTGATTAGTAATTATCGAAAGTTGTTCCCGGCAGCGTTCTTCAAAAATATCAATTAAAGAGAGTGCGGTTGTACATTTAGAAATGCGGTTGTTTGCTTGAAGTCAGGCGTACAATCAGGACTCGATGGCAACCAAAGGTCAGTAGGACACCTCGCATTGGGCGCCCATGGGAAGACTAATAATGAAGCTGTGCAGGGTGATATGGGCTGGACAAAATTTGAAGTAAGGGAGGCTCAGAGTAAAATTGATCGTGAAGAACGACTGAGGAAAATGGAAAAAAGTAGTTGGGGTGCAAGAGTGTTCAGGTATTTGTACAGGCAAAACATTGACTCACAGTGGAGGAAAAGAACTAGGAAGCTTACCAGCAAATAGGCGACCGGTATGGACAGCAACGCGGCAACAAAGAACGTCAAACGCAAAGTGAGGGAGGCTGAGGCAATGTCATGGTTGGCGGCAATGGAAAAGAAACCTGCTATGACTAACTACCTGAAAGGAAACAAGGAGATCAGGAAAGAAACAATTTATGAAATCTCAAAGGGAAACTCCTTACTTTTCGAAGGGAGATCAGGATGCCTTAGAGCGCGCAGTTATAAAGCGAGGTACACCAAGGACGAAGCCGCATGTGCTTGCTGTGGTAAAGCTAGAGAAACGGTGGAACATGTTTATTGTAATGTGAAGAAATCAGCCCAGCTGCAAGTCTAGGCTCCTCTGACCTCCTTGACGCCCTTGGGTTCAGGGATAGCCGGGCCAAAGTAAACACATCCGCTGTAGAAATTAGTAAGAGGCGGTTGGAGGTTTGGTGGCAGAAAAGTAGGGAGACCACAAACAACGGAGACGTACACAAACAGAGTTCGCAGTAATGGTTCAAAAGTGTTGATGCCTGGAATTCCTTGTATTTGTGTGTTTCTCAAAAATAAAGGTAGGACATTAGGCAAAATAATAACACGAGCTTGGTGGCGCAACCCACCACCCCGTTTCAAAGGGGACGCTTTAAGCATCCATCCCATCTAGCCTAAAGTCCCTGAAAAATAATGAAGCGTCATTCGTGTCAATGTGCAGGCACCTCCTCTCACAAGCGTTCTGTAGATTGTAAACCAAGTTAGTTGAGGTGCGAAGCCCGTCGAGAGTGGAGCTTGGCCGGAAAGATGGGCTCGTGCAATTATTCCTCTAGGGTACAGCAGGGCGGCGTGGTTCGCAGCGGTGTATTGGGAGAGGTTTGGGAGGAGGAAAAAATGCGAGAAGGTAACGTTGAGTATGGTAATGGAATGTATGTAGAAACAAGGGGCGTGATTTGCGTCGTGCCTGAAAGTGTAAAAATATGCGGTATTCAATCACTCAATGAACAGATGTGCTCGCATTGTGTTTAGATGCATGGCCCTTTAAACTGAGAAGTTTCTGCCGATAG
Source organism: Dermacentor silvarum (assembly GCF_013339745.2). Classification (NCBI taxonomy): domain Eukaryota; kingdom Metazoa; phylum Arthropoda; class Arachnida; order Ixodida; family Ixodidae; genus Dermacentor; species Dermacentor silvarum. The sequence goes on from NC_051156.1 coordinate 36,791,467, forward strand.
TGCCGTTGCGACTTGTTCACTATTTTAGGGGTACACCGTGTCATGGAAGTGTATGATACAAGATTTAATTCAAGTAAACGCTTGTAGTAAACGCTCAGCGTTTACTCTCTTGTAGTAAACGCTCAGCGTGACTGAAGGCAGCGCCACTGCACTGGAAACGGACATCCAGGTAAGTATGGCGGCACTGAGAAATTGCACGGTTCATAACGTGACGCACTATGTTTTAGAAGGTCGTCAAAGTGCCACCTTGAGTGTCCGCCAGTTTTTTTTCCTTGTTTACTTGGTCGGGGCATGGCGTCTTCAGTTGTGTTGATCGCGTCTGAATCTGTTTGCACAGTGGCTCTGCGCGTTTCGGGATGGTGGTGGTGGTGAAAACTTTATTGAGTCATTTGAGCCTTATGCGGTTACACCTTAGGAATGGGTTGGCTCTTGGCTGCGTGTAGTGGCTGGGAGCTGATGCTTCTCAGCGACAACTAAAGCCCAGTCCGTTAGCTGTTTTTGCACAGCCGGAGCAGAGCTGGACACCGCAGCCTCCCATCGCTCGAGGTCAGTGAGTTGCCAATCGGTAGGTGGTTGAAGCTCAGAGCATAAGTATAGAATGTGGAGGAACTCTGCTTCAGGCGCACCACAGAGTGTGCACTCAGGCGAGAAAAGTCCCCGGTGTATTAGTGCTAGATGGGCAGGGGCGAGGAAAATGCAGGATTGCAGCTGGCGCCACGTCCCCTGCTGCAGTTTGGTGAGAGATTTGTGTGGTGGTGGGTACCGGAGCCTTCGCTCCCTGCAATGAAGGGAAATTTCAGGATATGAGACCATGCGCTCGCGAGCGTTTCCCCAGTTGGTGGCCTGCCCTGCTCGGCTGACGAATCGTCGAGCTAGATAATGGGCGGCCTCGTTTCCTGGGTGACCCGCGTGAGCAGGGACCCACAAAATTTGGATCGGCCTCATAAGGGGGGGGGGTCCGAGCTAGAAGGTGTGCAGCCGGGCCCGATATGCGTCCGCGGGTGAAGTTGTGGAGCGCGGTCTTGGAATCACTAAAGTTGTGAGTGGCAGAGGTGGAGGAGATAGCTAGCAATGGCTGCCTCCTCGACCTCCCTAGAGGAGGTGGAAGACCGCCGCGAGCGGAACGCTGAACGGACGTGCCTCGCATGGGATCCGTACTTCTTGGCCCTTTTCACCGCAGCTCTGCACCCTTTCTTCGCGAAACTTCACCAACACATCCGTGAAGGTGAGGAGATCCGTTTCACACCTTCGGAGCCCGATTCCTTCCATTTGCGACCATTTCGAACCTTTTTTTGTGATCTGCCACGCCACCGACGCGCTAAGCCTAGCGCAACGCTCAACTCCGAGCCCCCGCGCAACGCGCAGCTTCGTTCCACGCCACACCTGCGGCCGACGCCGCCCGCTTTCGCCGCCTCCGCCGAAACCGTTCGCAGCCCTCCAAGCCACCGACATGGCATACCAAGTCGAAGGCATCTCCATCACCCCTGCTGAGCTATAAGCCGACTCACGATGGATCCGTGGCGTAAAAGCACATCGTGCAGCCACGGCCCACCAGGCCATCGCCTCGACGCCACCTGCCTCGCCCCCATCCGAGACCCCTACTCCACCACCAGCCGCCAGCCCCAGCACTACCACTCTCCGTCGTCACGCTCCCCTCCCTCGCCTCCCAGCAGAGGACTTCAAAATCGTTTTCAGACCGGAAGGGGGGCTTGACCTCCGCACTCCCACTAACGGAGCCCTGCTACAAATCCTCTGCACTCTTGCCACCATCGACTATGCCACCGCCCTCAGCGCCGACCGTGTACGGATCAATCCGTACAACAATTCCCTTACTGTCAGAACCCCATCTGAGCCACGCGCTCGTCTCTACCTTCGGGTATCGGAACTCCGCCTGGGTCCCACCTCTTACCTCCTGCGTGCCTACATGGCAGCTCCTGACAACGCCCTCCGCGGCATCATATACAACGCCGTGGACTCCCAAACCCAGGACGAGATCGTCCAAGATCTACACTCCATGAATGCCAACACCCCCTACGCCATCGCCGACGCACGCCAGATTTGGCGCTCGAAATCCACCCTCATCACCTTCGTCGGCACTGCAACCCTCCCCAGTGCCATCGTCTTCAACTGCGGCATCTACCGCTGTCACCCGTTCCGCCCGAAAGCTGAGGCCTGCACTAACTGATGGGCTCCTGGCCACCGTGCGGACGTGTGCACGAAGCCCAAGTGCGCCCTCTGTCACCGCTGCGGCCAGGCTCACAAGGCAGTCGAGCCCCGACCTGCGTCCCATGCTGCATCCTGTTCAAGGAAGCCCACGTCACGGGCTCGCGTCCTTGCAAGCTCCGGTTCAACCGGAACGGCCCTTTGCCACCTCCGGCCACCTCTAAGCCCCAGCCTCCCCCACCAGCGCCACCCACCGGGCCCATCCACAAGACTTCTCGGCCTTCCCGCCGCCGCTCTGCCTCCCATGGTGCCCGGTCTGCCAGCCGCCACCGCTCCGTCTCCTTCTCGCCTCTGCCCAGGTCCGAGGCGTCCACCGCCCCCACCACCACATCACCGGTAAGCTGGAAATCGCAGCCTCACACGTCGGAGCCCCAAACCGCGGCCCTCAAGGCCACTATCGCTGCCCAGAAGCTACACTTTCAGGAGCTGTCGCGCCAGTTGCAGGCCGCGCTAGCGCGTCTGTCCTCCCCCGCTCCTTCTCCTCCTTGCCCAGCTCCCGCACCTTCACAAACGCCGCCTCAGCCGGCGCCAGCTGAGGAGCCAATGAACACGGCACCCTCGGCTGCGTCATCGCGCGCCTCCTCTCCCACCCGCCACCCCCCGCACAAATGCCGATCACCCTCCTCCAACGACGTCGTGCCCGAGCGTGACATCGTTCGCAAAACAGCCTGCTTCTTGGAGGCGTTTGAGCAGCGCGTCATGGCGCGCTTCGCGCGACTTGAGGAGCGCGTCGCCACTGTCGACAACCGCATGGCCACCATCGAATCCCACCTTACCGCCCTAGACACCAGGGTCGCGCTCCTAGAGGCCCGCCAGAGCATGACTGAGGCCACCCTTGCACACCTCTCGCTCCCCGCCCCCCTCACCCCGGCACCTACCCCAACTTCGTCCAGTGACCCCGCCATCCATCATGGCCAGACACCCCCCGCACCTTAAAATCTGGCAGTGGAACTGTCGGGGGTTCCGCGGCAAGCGGAGCACCCTGCAGCTCCACCTCCAGAACATCCCTCCCGACAATCTCCCCTCTGTCCTAGCACTCCAGGAACCCCTAGCTCCCGTGAAGCTGCGCGACTACACCTCCTTTCATCCTTCTTCTGAGGCCCACCCAAACGTTGCCACGCTGAAGCACCATAACCTTGATGCCGCGCTGCACCAGCTGGACGTTTCAGACTGTGCTCACCTCGTCCTCGAAATACTTCACCGCCGTTGCACTGAGGCAAGCCTCTTTGTTCTCAATGTGTACAGCCTTCCCAAAGCCCCTTCAGCCCCTCTTCTCCTCATGCTCCGCAAAGCGCTCTACTGCGCTGGCCGCAACGCCCTGGTCATTCTGGGCGATTTTAATGCACCCCATATTAGCTGCGGCTACCTCCAGAACACCCGCAAGGGCCACTCACTCTGGACTTTCATCCACAACGAATGTCTTTCCGTCCTTAATGACGTTGCTCGCCCCACCAGGATCGCATCCAGCGTCCAACGAGACACCAATCCGGACCTTACCCTCGCCAAAAATGTAGCCGATCCGACTTGGTCTAATGCGGGAGTCTCCCTCGGTAGCGATCACTCCATCCTCTGCACCACTTTCCCTCTCCCCTCCCTTGTTTGCACCTCTGCTTGTCTCACCCAGATAGTTGACTGGGACCGCTTCCATTCCAGTCGTCTATCTACTTCCTCCTCTGCTCCTATCACCGACCTCTCTGCCTGGACTGAGACCCTTTTGGAAGACGTCCGTGCTGCCACATCCACACTCCCTGCAGCACCACACTCCACCACGGCAGACAGCCGTCTACTGCACCTTTGGGAGGCCTATCACGCTGTCCACCGCCGGTGGCAGGTTCAGAAACACAACCGCCGCCTGCGCCTCCCTTTGGCATGGCTCGCGTCGGACATGGAGGCGCACTGCTCCTCTCTTCTTCGACAACAGTGGGGCCAGACCTGCGACCGCATGGCCGGCAACCTGGGTCTCCGCGACACGTGGTCACTTCTCAGGGTGCTGCCAGACCCTACGCACACCAAAGCTTCCCAGCGCAATGATATATCACATCTCCTTCTCTCCTCCCCACTCACCGATACTGACTTCCTGGCGGCCCTTCGGGCCCGCTACCTCTGCACCGACCCCCCACAACTCTTCCCGCCTACACCGGTTCCCCCAACCCTGGCCTTGAAGCGGACATCTCCCTGGGAGAGGTTCGTGCGGCGCTACTCACGCTCCGCACCACCTCGGGCCCGGCGGCGGACCGCATCACTAACAAGGCACTCCGAAACCTAGATACCCCCTCCCTCGAAGCCCTTACTGACCTCAATACGCATTGGCAGGCTGGTACTCTTCTTTCCTCCTAGACCCACGAACGTGTCTCTTTCATCCCCAAACCCGGTAAACCTATTGCTCTCGAGCACCTCCGCCCCATCTCTCTCACCTCCTGTCTCGGCAAGCTGTTCGAGTATGTCATCCTGGCTCGCCTCCAGACCTATCTGGATCATCATGACCTATATCTGGACTCTATGTTCGGCTTTCGTCCCCAGTTGTCCACCCAGGATGTCATGCTTCAGCTCTCCGAGGATGTCCTACACCCCTCCCACCACAAACGCGCTCGAGCTATCCTGGCGCTGGGCCTTACCAAAGCATTCGACAATGTACACCACACCGCCATTCTGGACGCTCTCTCCTCCCTTCATGTCGGACCCCGTGTCCATGCTTACGTGACTGCTTTCCTCGCCCACCGCACAGCCGAAATCTCGTACGGCCCACTTTCTTCTCCTTCTTTTTGTCTTGGCAACAAGGGTATTCCCCAAGGCTCTGTCTTTTCCCCTCTTCTATTTAACGTCACCCTCTTCGCGCTGACACGTGCTCTACGCACTATCCCAGCTCTGTCTCATGATTCAACGCCCATGACATCACCCTATAGGTGACCACCGGCAATCTTGGCGACATGGAGACCACTCTCCAGGCGGGCGTGGACGCGGTGGCTACTCACGCCTGGTCTGTCGGGTTGAGCTGCTCCCCGGTCAAATCGGAGCTTTTGCTCCTGCCTCGGGGGATGGCCTCCCTGTCGCCTTCTCCACTTACCGTCTCCCTTGACGGCACACCCCTTCCCCTCGTCTCTACCCTCCGCATCCTCGGACTCTTTCTTCAGTCCAAGGGCAAGCACACCACCCTCATCTCTCGACTCACAAACACTGTACACCAGACCATCCGCCTAATACGCCGCATTGCCAACCGCCACCACGGCATGCGCGAACACGACCTCCGCCGCCTAGTCCAGGCCTTGGTTCTCAGCCACTTCATCTATTCTCTTCCGTATACTTTCCTTTCACGCACCGAGGATGACAAAGTCAACCGCCTCATTATAAGTCGGCATATAAGTCGGCCCTGTCTCTTCTCACATCTACTTCAACGGCTCGGTTCTGTCTATGGTCGTCCACAACTACCTCACAGAGCTGACGGAGGCCCATCGCACGGCCCAGCTCCTCCGTCTCTTCCGCACTCGGCCTGGTCGCGCACTTCTCTCTACCCTTAAACTCTCCCCTCTTACCCCTTTTCCCACCTCACTGCCCATCCCTTCCCACGTCTACTCCCTGCTAACCGTTAATCCCCTCCCTAAGAATATGCACCCTGAACACCATTCGTCCCGTAGAGCAGCGCGAGCCTCCGTGCTCTGGCATCAGTACGAACGGCAACCAGCCGTGGCTTACATAGATGCCGCCTCGTACCGCCACTACCCAGCCCATGCCCTTACAGTCACTGACAACTCTTTCCGACCCACTCTTACTGCCTCGGTATACACTTCGACCTCAGTCGAGGCCGAAGAGGCAGCTATTGCCCTTGTCATCATGCAAACCTCCGCGGAATACATTTTCAGTGATTCCAAGCCTGCAGTCTAACACTACGCAGTTGGACGGGTGGCATCCCCGGCCTCCGGTATCTTGCGTTCCGGCACTGTTCCCTCTCATCCAATCCAAATCATCTGGGTGCCAGCTCACGCGGCCCATCCTGGCAACGAGGCGGCCAATTCTGTCGCTCGCGATTCGACTGACCGAGCAAGCCCACCCTCGCCGGGAATGGATACGCGCGACGCGCTCCTCACGTACCACGATATCACCTTGCACTACCGCCTCTCTCGTCTCGCCTTCCCCCCACCGCACAAATCCCTTTCCCAGCACCACCAACACTTGTGGCACCACCTTCAGGCCCACACCTTTCTTACTCCTGCACGTCTTGCCCTCTTCCACTCCGGGACGTACTCACCGGCCTGCCGCGTATGTGACAGCTCCCGCGCCGATTACGATCACATCTTATTCTCCTGCCCGGCACACTTGCCGCCTGCCTCTTGGCACCAAACCAGTCTGCAGCAGTGGGAGGCTGCTTTGTCCAGCACCGAGCCAGATCTCCAACTCGGGCTGGTGACCTGGGCAGAGGACGTCGCGACAAGGCCCGGCCTGGACGCCACAACCGGCAGCCTGAAGGCCGCCCACAACGCTGCTTTTAATTTTCTTTACTTCGGGCCTTCTCAATAAAAGTTTTCCACCACCACCATCCATAGATGAGGTGGCGAGGACCTGAGCCACTGAGCTGCGGGATCAGGGAGCTGGAGACGACACTTATGGCGCAGGCTGGGGATGAGGGGTAAGAGGCGGCGTCGACATAGACGGTTATCTGTTCGCGTGCAGTAATGTTTGTGAAGAGCCTCCGCACGGGCCCCTCTGCGAGCCGTGTGGTGCTGCGGGTGCATGTTTTGGGGGAGGGGATGTACCGTGAGTAGACGGTGAATGTGGGGTGGAAGAGTGTTCTGCGAGAGGCAGTATCCAGGGGCGTTGAGGCCAATGCGGGTAAAAATGTGTCGGCCAGCAGCGGTGAAAGAGAGCCGCTCGAGTTGGGCCAAGCGGTGAGCTTCATTAAGTTCTGCGAGGGTGTTGTGGACCCCCATGTGGAGGAACCTTTCGTTTGATTTGTACCGGGGTAGGTTGAGGGCCACTTTGTAAGCCTGACGAATAAGGGCGTTGACTACCTTCTACCCGGGAGAGGAATAGGTAGAGCAATGAGTACACTACCCCACTGAGAACGAAGGCTTGTACTAGCCGGCTTAGATCATGTTTGCGCATGCCTCGGTGTTGGTTAGCTTTGCAGCGGATGAGTCGTGGAACTCTGGTGAATGGTGCCCGTGAGTTTGGAAATAGTGGCAGTGTTCTTGCCATTGTTTTGGAGGAGAATACTGAGGATGCGAACCTTCTCAACCTCGGGAATGGGAGTGCCGTCAATGGCCACTGTCATTGTGGGTGGAGGCACGATATCCCGTCGTCCCTTGGGGGGGGGAGGGGACGAGGAGTTCAGATTTGGTGGGGGGACAGGCTACACCGACTTGGGCTGCACAGGCTGCCACTATGTCAGCTCCTGTCTGCAGTGTCTCTTCCATAGCGCCAACACTGCCTGTGGTGGTCCACAGTGTGATGTCGTCCGCGTAGAAAGAGTGCGAGAGAGTGGGAATGGAGGCCAGGGCCCGTGCCATGGGGATTAGGGTGATGTTGAAAAGGAGAGGAGAAAGGACTGATCCTTGGAGGGTGCCTCGGCTGCTTAGGGGGAATGTAGGGGAGGAAAGAGATGCGAAGGTTATCTCAGCTGTGCGGTGGCGAAGGAAGGCCGCAATGCACTTATGTGTGCGTTTGCCGAACTGGAGTGAGGAGAGCGCTTCCAGGATGGCCGCATGGTGTACATTGTCAAATGCTTTGGTTAGGTGAAGCGCTAGGATGGCACGAGTGCGTTTAGCGCGTCGGGGGTGTAGGACTCTTCTGAAAGTTGTAGCATTACGTCTTGGGTCGAGAGGCGTGGGCGAAAGCCGATCATGGTGTCGGGGAAAAGGTTGTTGTCGTCCATATGGTTCTGGATTTTCCCAAGGACGACGTGTTCGAAGAGCTTGCCTAAGCATGAGGTGAGGGAGATAGGGGTGATGTTCTTGGTTTCGAGAAGTTTGCCGGGTTTGGGAATGAAAGTGATGCGGGCGTGCGTCCACTGCGCTGCGAGTGTGTCATTACGCCAGCATTGGTTGAAAATGTCCTTAACGGCTTTGATTGATGGGTAATCGAGGTTGCGGAGCATTTTGTTTGTAATTCGGTCAGCTCCCGGAGCCAATGTTGTTCGAAGACGGCGCATTGCCGCTCGGACCTCGGATGTGGAGACTTGCTCATCCAAGGCCGGAATAAGAGCACCGGTGTAGGAGGGTAGGGGGATGTGCGTGCTGGTGGTAAGGTATTGGTCTTTGAGAGCCTGAAGGAGGGCGTCGTCCTCCAAAGGTAGCTGGTGTAGTATGCGGGTAACTTTCTTGTATTGAGTGGCGTTTGTGTGACCTGGATCTAAGAGAAAACGCAGGAAGAACCAGGTGTCTTTGAGACCAAGATCCGCTCATGCGGTAACACACCTGCCCCCATTGCTGGTGAGCAAGATTGCTGGCATGGGCCTCAATCTCAGCAACGAGGTGGGCTATGCGCCGTTTCAGGGATCGGTTGTGTTTTAGGGGCGAAGCTCCTTAGGGTCTAGCCTTGTCCGTCCGCTACGTTCGTGCTCACATCGACTGCCACGACATCTGTCTGTCATGGATGAAACGTTGCATGCAGCGGCTCAACGACTATACACGAGATGGCGCTGCTGTGTATGGCGCGCCATCACGCGCCATTCTGTGTCCACGCTTTTCTACATGAAAAGCGTGGACACAGAATGGTGGAAGAGGTCAAGGAAGTTGGCAACGAAATACAGCATAATCGAAACTGTAAATAGACAACCAGGAGTCATCAGAAAGAAAGTGAGAGAAATAGAGACCGTGAATTGGATGCAAAGAATGGAAACAAAAAGGACAATGGAGATTTACAAGAATGATAAGAAAGAAATTAGAAGGGAAAATCTGTACGATAACACAAAGGGCAGCGCCTTATTTGAGGCTCGAGGCGGTTGCTTAAGGACAAAAACATACCGGAGCAAAAATTCGGAACTAGATGAGGCATGTGTATGCTGCAGTAAAGATCCAGAGACCACTCAGCACATCCTAATGGAATGCGACGGGATCCACCCAGCGAGAACCGTAGGTAACGTGCAACTATCCACCCAGCGAAACCGTAGGTAACGTGCAACTCCCAGAAGCGCTTGGGTTTAAAGTTGAAGGAAACATCAACAGATCAGCCGTAGAGATAAGCAAGAGATGATTGGAGTACTGATGGAAAAAAAGCAGGGAAAAGATGGATACGACCTGATCTCTTAAAATCATAGGTAGTGGCACAAGGTAAAATTTTGAAAAATAAAAATAATGAGAGGTATACAAAAACGGTAGATAAAGAACATGTATAGTATACCTGATTAAATCAAGCAGGCTAGGTGACTATTTGTCGCCGCCCCGTTTCAAAGGGAAATGCCGATAAATCATCATCATCATCACCGTCGTCCGCGCTCACATCGACTGCGACACCATCTGTCTGTCATGGATGAAACGTTGCATGCAGCGGCTCAACGTCTATACACAAGATGGCGCTGCTGTGTATCGCGCGTTCCAGACCACGCTATCTCTTTCTGCATTGGACGAACGCAAGGCGCGGTATGCTGCGGCTTGGCGTCTACGCAGACAGCAAGCTACTCCGGCGACGAGGGCACAGGAAGCATCGGCAAAGTGGCACAAACGCCAAGCGGACCGAGATTTGAGGGCGCGGGAAGCGGCGGCTCGCCGGCAACGCCGACAGCAAGCTACCCCGGAGGCGAGAGCGAAGGAAGCCGCGCCAAAGCGGCAACGCCGACAAGCTGCTCTCTTACGGTGCATCTCTTACGACTACAAGCAACCCACGTCTACAAGGGGAACGTGCATAGACCTCGTCTTTGCAAAATTTAGGATGCATCCGCTAGAAGAACCGCTGGCTCTGCATATCACTGAACATAAAGCAGTAATATTGAAATCGAAACGCAACCCGGAACTCAACACGATATACGCATTATGAGCAATAAAACACATTGTATACACTGTCGTATAGATTGTATACATTGTCCACTGCAGGCCTTCGTCCTGCAGTGGACCTAAAAAAACATAGGCTGATGATGATGATGATACACTGTACACCGCGTTGTCACGCATTTACATGCGTGAGTGGGGCAATGTCGCGGGTAAGGTATAACGATCCCCAGTGCTTCGCCCCACTCATCATGATTCACTTCGTGGATGTGCGGTGATTTTTCTGATCTAGCCAGCGCTTTTGGAAGCTGGCATGGGCTTCCCACATGTGAAGGAGTCGGCTATCCGCTGCTGCTACGTCTTCCGGCTCGGGAATGGTGGATGCTGTCTGTTCTACATCTTGGGTTAGCGAGGATGCCCAAGCGTTGAGATGCGCGATTGTGTTCGGGGCAGTCTGCCGGAGTCGGCGAAACTTATCCCAGTCGACCACGCGGACTGCACGTCGCTTGGGCGGTGCGAGAGAGGAGATACTAAACTCGGCGAAGAGGATGTAGTGATCGCTACCGAGGGAATGCATGGTGTTGGTCCAGCGACCATCTCTGATGTGTTTCGACAGTGTGAGGTCGGGGCAGGTGTTGTGTTGGGTGCTAGATCCAATGCGGGTGGGGAAGGAAATGTCATTGAGGAGTGAGAAGCCTTCATTTTGGACAAAAGTCCAAACGGCTGTGCCCTTACGACAGTTTTTGTGGTAGCCCCAACTGATGTTGTTGGCGTTGAAGTCACCCACAACCAGAAGGGGGCTACCTGAACTGAGGACAAGGGCTTTGCGCATAGCCTCAATGAGGGGGGCTGGAGGGCTTTTAGGAGGGCTGTAGAGGTTGAGAATGTAGAGGCTGGTGGTCTTGCGTGTGCGGGGGAGGATTTCGAGTAGGATGACGTCAATGGCGGCTACCTCTAGGGTGTGCTCAACGGCATTAAAATTAAGGTGGATTAGGGTTTGCTATTCTAGTGTGGGGTTGGTTGGTGGGTTCGTATACGGTGTAATTCCTGAGTTTGACCGAGACCAAAGTTTCCTGTAAGGCAATGATCGTTGGGATTTCGCCGGGGGAAAGGTTTTGAAGGTGGAGTTGCAGGTTGTCCCGTTTAGCATTTTAGCACGCTCGAGACGGGTGCGGGTGTGGGAAATGAACGTTTATTCAAGAAAGCCGTAGATTATATAGCCCCGAGCAAGGGGGCGTATATTGCTTCACTTGAGCGTGTGCATGGCTGTGCACAACGTTATCGATACGCAATATCTCCCTTTTTTGTTTATTGAGCCAGTGTCCGAAGTTCAATAAAGTTCTGGCTCAGGGTATCTTGTTGTTTGGCGACGCGTTCGATGGTTTCTTCGGACCGGTTGTTGCGTAGGAGACTCAGGCGACCCGGCGACTGGAGGGACAGGTGCCACTGCATCTTGCCCGATGCGTGTGTAGGATGGCCTGAGATGTTCTCTCGTCCGCCGGAACTGTCGTCCATATTCACCTTTAAGTATGTAGGCGCGCGGGCTGTCCCCACTTTGGATATTGTAGCGGGCGACCATGTTTCCGAGGGCACGTTATACAGTGACCCTGGCACCCAGTGGTAGCTCAGGCAGAGGCTTGGAACCCCTGTTGAAGTAGGTGCGTTGCTTCCGACGGATGTCTAGCAGTCGCTGCTGGACGTCCTTTGGTTGTACCGTCCGAGGCTGCAGGTGAGTAACCGGAACCGGTAGAAGGGTCCTGGTCAGCCATCCCATGAGCCGCTGCGAAGGGGACTTTAAACAATCGTCACGCGGAGAGTTCCGCCACTCTAACAAGGCGGCACAGAAGTCAACAGAGCCAAAGCGATACTTCTTTAGGAGTTTTTTAGCGTCCTGCACTGCTCGCTCGGCCATGCCATTCGAGCGAGGATAGTACGGACTTGATCGAACATGGTTCGACCCAATCTTACTGATGAAGTCTTGAAACTGTTGACTGCTGAACGGCGGCCCATTGTCTGTGACGAGTCGGCTTGGGAAACCATGCGTAGCAAAGATATTCGTGAAGGCAGATATCACTTTGGTCGCTGATGAAGACTGAACAGCCACGATTTCAAAGAAGAAAGAGTAAAGGTCGACAAGGACCATGTACTCATTTCCGTTATGGTAGCAAAGGTCTGCACCAATGACTTCCTACGGTAAACTTGGCGTTTCATGGCTCTGAAATGGCTTTCTGGCAGTTTTAGGTTTATACCGCTCGCACAGTTGACAGCGTCGCGCTGTTTCTTCTATGTCGCTATTCATTCTTGGCCAAAAAAGACAGAAATGAGCACGTGGTTTCATTTTTCCTCCTCCCGCGTGCGCAATATGCAGACAAGAAGGAATGTCACCACGCATCTTTGGAGGGATAACGAGCCTGTTGCTTCGAAGCACCATGCCAGTTTCCGTGTATAGTTCGTCACGAAAGTTCCAGTAGCTGCGCAACTCCGGAGTGACGTCATCCTTGCCCTCGGGACAGCATGTGCTTGCGTACTCACGAAGTTGACGCATCGTCGGGTCTTTTTCAGTTTGTTGCAAAACTTGGTTCAGGCGTTTGTCTGAAACTGGAAGATAGGCCTTTGAATGGACATAAAAATGCTCGCCGTATTCACTCAAAACTGTTGGACTTAGGAAGCGGGATAATGCGTCGGCAATAAAAAGCTCTTTTCCCGACGTATATTTCACTGTTAGGCGATATTTCTGCAGATTCAGGCGAATGCGCTGAAGTCGAAGTGGGCATTGGCACAAAGGTTTCTTAAAAATGATCTCAAGCGGTTGGTGATCAGCCTCCACTGTGACCTCAGGCTGACCAAACAGGTAGTCCTGAAACTTTTCACAACCATGTACGATCGCAAGCATTTCTTTTTCTATCTGCGCGTATCTCTGTTGCGTTTTCGAGAGAGAGCGAGACCAGTATGCTAGTGGGTGACCGTTTTGCATTATGACTGCACCGATGCCGTTCTGGCTGGCATCTACCGAAAGCGTGATGGGCTTGTTCTTCTGGTAGTATGTGAGAACGGGTGCTTTTGCTAAAGCTTCACGAAGAGCTTCAAAACTAGCCTGGTGTCGGTCTTCCCAGACCCATGCTGCGTCCTTCAGAAGTTCGCGGAGTGGAGCTGTGGTTTCAGACATATGTGGAATGAAACGGGAGACAAAGGTGACCATACCTAGGAACGTTTGCAGTTCCTTCTTGTTGCCTGGAGGAGGAACTTGAAGTATGTCTGTGACCCGTTTTTGATCTAGGCTGAGTGCCTCAGGTGTCAGAACATGACCAAGGTACTTGACAGATTTTTGCATAAAAAATGACATTTGCGCGGTTCCACTTCAAGTTGTACTCTCAGCATCGGTTTAGCACATTGACAAGGTTGCGGTCGTGCTCTTCCTTTGACCTGCCCCACACGAGAATATCGTCCATCACAACAGAAGTTCCCTCGAGGCCTTCCATTACTCTGCATTGCTCGCTGGAAAATTTCTGGGGCCGACGCTATTCCGAACGGCATACGCAGGAATCTGTAACGGCTAAAGGGGGTGCTCATTGTGCAAACCTTAGAGCTTTCTTCGTCAAGCTTAATCTGCCAGAAGCCTGAAGCAGCGTCTAGTGTCGTGAAGTACTGAGCTCCCGCTAGAGAAGGCGCAATGTCTTCTAGGGTTGGCATTGGGTAGTGTTCCCTTAGAAGCGCTTTGTTCAATTCAGTCGGGTCGAGACAAATGCGCACTTTGTCACCACGACCATGTAGCTCGCCCATTCTGTCGGCTCAGTCACTTTCTGTATCACCTGCTCGGCTTCCATGCGATCTAGTTCCCTCTTAGCCTTGTCTTTAAGTGCGAGTGGAATTCGCCTTGCCGGTCTAACGACTCCTTCCGAACCAGGTTTAAGCTTCAAATGGTAGACGATACCTTTCAAGCTGCCGAGTCCGTCGAAAACATCTGCATAATGTTTCGCGGCTTCATAGAGCTCTCGCTGTTCCACTGAGGTTAGTCTGAGTAGAAAACCCAGTTTCTCGGCGACTGATCCGCTTAATGTTAATGGAACGTCCTCTTCGACAACAAAAAAGTCTGTTTCAAATGAAGCATGAGGTCCGCTAACGCGAAGGCGGACGCGCCCTGTAGCTGCCTTTTGATGACCAAAAAAGGTCTTTAGAATGACGTCACAGTGCTCGTCTTCTTTGTTTGTTATCAGTTTCAGCTTGCTTCGTGCCATCACCGAGCAATTCGCACCTGTGTCCAGTTTACAAAGGACGGAATTCCTTCTATCTTTACAGTTCCTGACCAGCGCTCAGTCTTTCTTGTCGCTCCTAGATAACGCTTCAATCCAAAAGCTTTCCTCTTGGGCGTCTACCGCTGCGACGTGCTGTTTGGCTTTGCGGGGCTTTTCGCTTTTGGTTCGGCAAGCTATAGCGAAGTGATTTCGCTTGCCACACTTCTCACAGGTGCGTCCTTTAGTTGGGCAATTACTAGGCTCACGATTTCTGCCACACTTTCCACAGCGTCGAAGTTCGGCAACTGCGCAAATTTCCTCATGCCTTTTGTTGCCTGCTTGTGTTTGCTAGCACTGCTTTTTTTCCTTGTTCGCGAGCGCGGGAGATTTCTACCGTCTTCGCAAAAGAAGGGTTCTCTGAAATGAGCTTTTCTTGCAGCATTTTTATACTTCATGCAAGAATAATTCTGGTCCTCAGCATGCGCTCTTCCATTTCAGCGAACTCGCAACTGTTTGCCAATATTTGTAGCTCGCTTAGCCATTCGTTAAAACTTTCTCCTTCCTTCTGGTCCCCCGCAGGGGCGTCTGCGAAAGCAGGCGTTTGGTGTGTTGCGACACCACGGCCCCGAGCACATGGGGGTTGGACCCTCCCGCGTGTAGCCGTGCGCGGCTTAGCCGTGTCTGGGGAAAGGGGGATCCTGGGGGTTGAGCCGAGGCCAGGTGTTTGGACCTTTAAGGCCCCCCGGCGGAGGCAACACACCTCTTCGGCCTCTGCTTCACATAGACGGCACCCCTGGGCTGACCCACCCAGGGGATATCGGCAGTTGCCTTTTCCTATCCTCCTCTTAAATCTTCGTCTTTCTCTCTCACTTTCAATCTATCCTGTCTTCTTTTCACTTCCTTTTACTTCCGTTTTCCCAGGCAGCTAGGGTTAACCTTGTGTGGGTAGCCAACCTAGGATATCCCATATTTGGTTATAGTAGTGGCGTACAGCTGGCGTCTGCAGTGCCTATCTCTTCCAGGTATTGCAGCGTCCCCTAGTTGGGCTCCATGGTGGGTGGCTGGCGCGGCTGCTGAACACTCACCTATACTTATGGAAAGTTCTTTCCCCCCACTCACTGATCGCCGTCTGAAACGAGGGCGCACCGAAGATGTTTTCCAGTTTTTTGGACGCCAAACACAGAATTTCCCCCGATTTCACGTGATCCACTCAGAAAAAACAGACAAATCAGTACGAACAATCTCACCTTTCCTTGTGTCAAAGACTCTCATTGATATTTTTGGACCAGGCTATAAAGCATCCAGGATGGCAAGCGGGGATCTCCTCTTGGAGCTCCGTGATCTGAAACAATATGAGAAACTACCCAACCTAGTGGCATTTGGAGAAGCTCAAGTAACAGTAACCCCGCACCGTACCATGAATACCACCCGTGGCGTTGTATCAGATGATGACCTGTTGCAGCTGAGCGAAGCTGAACTCCTAGAGGGCTTCAGTGAGCAGAATGTAATCAATGTTAAACGGATCAAGATGAGGCGCGACGGCAAGGAAATCCAGACTAAGCACCTCATACTAACTTTTAACTCAAGTGTTCTGCCCGAAACCATCGAGGCCGGATACATCAAGCTTCGTGTCAGGCCATACGTGCCAAACCCTCTACGATGTTTCAAATGCCAGCGGTTCGGCCACAGTTCACAGAACTGCCGAGGCCGACAAACATGTGCTAAATGTAGTTCCGGTGACCATGCCTCTGAAACGTGCGAAAACACTCCACACTGTGTCAACTGTGATGGCGAGCATGCCGCATACTCGCGGTCGTGCCCGTCTTGGAAGAAAGAAAAAGAAATTGTGACAATCAAAGTAAAAGAAAATATCTCATTCAAGGAGGCACGCAGGCGGGTGTCATACCTGCCAAAAACCAGCTTTGCCGAAGTGGCGCGTCAGGGGGCAGCGCCACATCGGCCCCCGGCGGCTGTCTGGCACACGCGCAGTGGGCCGGCGGTGACGCCATCCGCCCCCTCGGCAGGTGCAGCTAGCGCTGCTCTGCCAACTCACAAGAACGGGCCATCGACCTCCGGACTGGTGGCCTCGAGGGCCTCGTCTCTCGAGGCGAGGCCTTCTCGTCAAACCAACCGCTCGCAAGAGCGCGTGTCCAGCGCCTCGCAAGAGGCTATGGACACAACAACCAGCCAGACGGCGCCACTTGCGCCTAAGGAGCCGCGAGAGTCTCGCGATCGCTCTAAACAAGAAAAACACCGCATCACGGCGCCCGGAAAGGGCTCTGTGAAGTAACTCCTCTTTCTTAACACACAGCACAAAACCCACATTCAACATGGATACACAAATATTATAGTGGAATGTACGAGGACTCCTCCACAATCTCGATGACATCAAAGAACTCCTACATAAGTATAATCCAAAGGTGCTGTGTGTCCAAGAAACACACCTCAAACACACACAAACAGATTTTCTCCGACAATACGTCATTTTTCGTAAGGACCGCGATGACACAGTCGTGTCTTCCGGTGGTGTGGCTATTGTAGTCGACAGAGGTATCGCCTGCCAGGAACTAAAACTTCGTACGCCCCTAGAGGCAGTTGCTGTCCGAGGGGTGTTGTTTGACAAGCTGGTCACTGTCAGCTCTATATACATCCCTCCCAATTATCAACTACATAAAACCGAATTCCAAAACTACATAAATGAACTTCCGGAGCCATACATAGTTGTCAGAGATTTCAACGCACATAACACTTTGTGGGGAGACTCACGTTGCGATGCGAGAGGTCGCCTGATTGAAAATTTTCTGTTTTCTTCAGGCGCATCATTACTTAACAAGAAAGAACCTACGTATTACAGCGTTACACATAACACATATTCATCCATTGACCTAAGTATAGCATCGAGTACACTAATGCCATACCTGGAGTGGTCCGTTCTCAAGAACCCCTTTGGGAGCGACCACTTCCCAATTATGCTAGGCTTAACAGAACAAGATAGATGCTCGCCACACGTTCCCCGATGGAAGGTTGACTCGGCTAACTGGGAACTTTTCCGACAAATAACATATTTAAGCCGTGATGACATTGCCTCTTTTAACATAGACGATGCTGTGGCGTATATAACAGGTTTTATCATTGACGCTGCTGAAAGGTACATACAACAAACTAATGGACTAGCTAATAAACGTCGCCTGCCTTGGTGGAATGATGAATGCCAGAAAGCACGTAAAAAGCAAAACAAAGCCTGGGGATTGTTTCGCAACTCCCCAACAGCTGAAAACCTGATAAATTTTAAACAAGCAAAGTCACAAGGCAGAAGAATGCGTCGACGTGCAAAGAGAGAGAGTTGGGAAAGGTACATTTCCAGTATAAACCCATACACCGACGAAACAAAAGTCTGGAATAGGGTAAATAAACTAATAGGCCGGGAGTCACATCCTCTACCCTTAGTAAGTAGCCAAGGTGATAGCCTGGAAGACCAGGCGGATTGTCTAGGTGAACACTTTCAATATGTATCAAGTGAATCGCATTATACAGACACTTTCCTGAAGTTCAAAGAACGCGAAGAGCGGCAGCCTCTTAACCGCAAAGGTTCTTCGAGTGAGGCTTACAATCAACCATTTAGCTTAGCCGAACTTAAAGCATCTCTCGCTTGTTGTAACAACTCGGCGCCAGGTGGCGATCGTATCATGTACGAAATGATTAGGTACTTACACCCCGAAACACTGACAACACTCCTCTCTCTCTTTAATGCCATGTGGGCGGCTGGATTTATTCCTTCCTTGTGGAAAGAAGCCATAGTCATCCCGGTACTTAAACAAGGCAAAGACCCGTCCTTAGCCAGCAGCTACAGGCCAATAGCTCTAACAAGCTGCCTGTGCAAGCTGTATGAAAAAATGATAAACCGGCGTTTAATCAGTTTCCTAGAAAATAACAAAATACTAGACCCCTTCCAGTGTGGATTCCGAGAAGGTAGGTCGACAATAGACCACCTTGTTCGCATCGAGGCAAATATCAGAGATGCGTTTATTCATAAACAATTTTTACTTTCTGTATTTATAGATTTAGAGAAAGCGTATGACACGACATGGCGCTTCGGGATTCTGCGAGATCTCTCTGCGATGGGGGTCCGCGGAAATATGTTTAACACAGTCGAAAGCTACTTGTCTAACCGCACGTTTCGCGTAAGAGTGGGCAATGCTTTATCTAGAACATTCACCCAGGAGGCTGGCGTGCCACAAGGAGGTGTACTTAGTTGCACACTTTTCATTGTAAAAATGAACTCCCTGCATACAGTCATTCCACACAGCATGTTTTATTCTGTGTATGTCGATGACGTACAGATAGGTTTCAAATCATGTAACATCGCTATCTATGAACGACAGGTGCAGCTTGGATTACATAAATTGTCTAAGTGGGCGGATGTAAATGGGTTCAAAATAAACGCACAGAAAAGTACATGCATACTCTTCTCAAACAAAAGAGGCGTGACACCGGTGACAAATCTCACGATCAATCGAGAGAAACTATCCATGAGCAGTGATCATAAATTTCTGGGCTTAATTCTGGACTCTAAGCTTACCTTCATCCCCCATCTTAAATATCTGAAGACAAAGTGTCTGAAGACTATGAACCTTTTAAAAATTCTCTCGCACACAACATGGGGTAGTGATCGAAAATGCCTCCTAAACTTGTACAACAGTCTTGTCCGCTCACGCCTTGATTACGGAGCTATAATTTATAACTCTGCAACGCCAAGTGCATTAAAAATACTAGACCCCGTTCACCATTTAGGTATTCGCCTCGCAACCGGTGCTTTCCGAACAAGCCCGATCCAGAGCCTCTATGTAGAGTCGAACCAGTGGTCACTCCATCTGCAGCGTTCATATAGCAGTTTCACGTATTTTCCGACAGTACAAGCAAACAATGAACATCCTTCTTATTCCACCATAAACGATATGACCGCTGCTACACTCTTCCATAACCGACCTGCAGCGAGAAAACCGTTCTCATTACGTGTAAGGAATCTTAGTGAGCAAATGGATGTTCCATTGCTTGAACATCGACCTATGTCTCCTGCTAAACTGTTACCGCCGTGGCAGTGGCAGATCATAGAGTGTGACACATCGTTCGTAGAGGTCACGAAATACGCTCCAGAGGCACAGATTAAAATGCATTTCCTAGAGCTTCAATCCCAGTACTCGTGTACAGAGTTTTACACGGACGCTTCTAGATCACATGCCGGGGTTTCTTATGCAGCCGTCGGCCCATCTTTCTCGGAATCCGGTGTACTCCACCCGCAAACAAGTATCTTTACGGCTGAGGCCTATGCAATATTATCGGCTGTAAAGTTTATAATGAAATCAAAACTCAAAAAGACTATCATATTTACGGACTCGCAAAGTGTTGTGAAAGCATTGCAATCACTCTGTAAACACAAAAACCCTGTACTTAATGAGCTCTATTCCATTCTGTGTAAAGCGTATATATCTAACCAGCATGTGATTATATGCTGGGTGCCGGGTCATAGAGGCATAGAGGGTAATGTTCGAGCAGATGAAATGGCCACATCAGTTACATCTCAGGCTATTAACCCGACAACTGCTGTTCATGCAACAGATTTGAAGCCTTTCCTGCGAAAGAAACTGCGAAGCCACTGGCAACGCTTGTGGGACGCTGAAACAAACAATAAGCTTCACCTCATTAAACCACAGTTAGGTTTCTGGCCTCCCGTAACGAAAACACGACGAACTGATGTCCTATTCTGTCGTCTCAGAATAGGACATACATATGGCACCCACAATTTTTTGCTTACTGGTAGTGAACCACCAACCTGTGGTAGATGTGGTGAGAGGCTGACTGTCCTCCATGTCCTCGTGGAGTGCCGGGAAGCCGAAACAGAAAGAAATAAATATTTTTCACAAGCGTACCGATATCATGTCCCGCTTCACCCCATTATGTTTCTTGGCGAAGAACCGATTTTTAATGTCAAAGCAGTCGTAGATTTTTTGAACGATGTGGTCCTGCATGTTATTAGCCCAACTAGTTCGTAGCGCATCCTCTCTCCAGAGGATGCAGCTGTGATAATTTTTTATAGCACATGCCTCCAGGCCCTTGTGGTTCAAGGGCTCTGTCTAGGCAGTAGTGCTTCTTGCCAATTACTGCATCTTAAATATTTTAAATATCGTGTCATTCTTTCTCAGTGCATTCTTCATTGCATAGTACACCTCATTAGTCATTGCCATGATTTTAGTACATGTATATTTTACGCACTATACAGCGATTATTTTTAGGCCCCTTTACAGCCACGCTTCATCTACTCAGAATTCATCGCTCCACTGCACACTCACAAACACTGGCATGGCGCTCTTTGGCCATAACTGGCCCTTGCGCCACAAAACACCACACATCATCATCATTCCTTCTGGTCACGCGAACCGAAACGGAATTCATAATAAGCTAGGTTCAACGATGGTTTGTAGAAGGACTTAAATTTCTGTTTAAGGACTTCAATGTCTGACTTATCTTCCCCTTCATTGAAGACAAAAGTGTTGTAAGCCCTGCGCGCGTCCTCTCCTATGACCATAAGAAAACTAGCAGCTTGTACCTCTTTTGGCTGTTGACTGAGGTAGGTGGCCGTGGCGTAGAGGTCAAATTCTTGCATCCATGTTCTCCAGCTCTGCCAAGTCACCTCTGGTGTCCGAAGGACCTTGGGTGCGGCAGTAGCGTGGTGACTGGGGAACTTTGCTGGCGGGAAGGCGCTGGTTCCACGTCTGGCATGGTGGCAGTACTTTGAAGCTGGAAACGGTCCGGGATGGCCTCCTATCCGCTTGCCTCGCTGCAGCCAGTCATGACTACCGCTGCCGCTGCCACCATGTGGCACGCTCGAGACGCGTGCGGGTGTGGGAAAGGAACGTTTCGTCAAGAAAGCCGTAGAATATATAGCCCCGAGCAAGGAGGCGTATGTTGCTGCACAACGTTATCGCTACGTCACAAGCACGAAAACCCCTGCAATTCCACTGCCACACTCTAATGCTGTGATGTTTCCCAGTCATGTTGAGCGATTACGGAGGGATCGGAGGGCGTGGGGCGCTGAATGCGACCTCTGGAGAAAAGCTCGTTTACCTGGGTTTGTAATTGAGATTATGAAGCTTCTTGTGCGCATTGGCGCTTTTCAATGGCTTCGAATCGGGTGGATATATCAGTCATCCAGCTAGCTGTGTCTGAGCGGAGAGAGTGCAGAGCACGTTCGAGCGTCTGTAGTGACGTCGTTACGAGTGCGAGCTGCTCGGCAACCGGCTGAGGCGCCAGTTCATTCTCAGTATTAGATATTCTTTTGACGGGAGCATTGCGTGTGGGTGACGTGGCGCGCGAGGGTGAGGCTGAGGGGGCGAAAGGCGGATGAGGATCCAGGAACGTAAGGACGTGTCCGGGGCTGCACCACTGGCGGAAACATTGCCGGGGAGTGATCTCGCCTTAAAAGGGCCTGTAATTGCTGTTTTAGTTCGGAACTTTCACGGCTTTGGTGAGCTAACTGTGCTCTGAGCTCCGCGTTTTCTTTCTCGAGCGAAGAGAGTTGCGGACGCCAGCTCACCTGTTTGTCGATGTTCTGGTCTTTTTGCCCTGGAAGTGGCGGGAATGACACCGAACGGCTTCGATGGCGGCCTTGTCGGGAGCTTGTTCTCAAACGGTTTCTGGACCTTGAAGGAGATCGGTGGTGACTTCTTGAGTTTCTGGAACTCTCGGGTGGGTTACAGGGGGTGGACTCGCTGGTGGTGTTGTCCGGGTGGTGGAGTTGGCAGTGTTGTTGCTTGAGTTGCCGTAGCGGTCGAAGCGGACCTTGCAGCGCCGGGTCCGCGTGAAGTGCGCTCCACCGCAAAGTATGCACTTGGGGGAGCAGTCCGGCGTTGGCTTTACTGGAACGGCGATGCCGCAGCGTGAACAAAGACCGGTGCGCTCTTTTGAACAGACGTCGGCACGATGTCCTGGCTTGCGACAGTTGAAGCAAGCCTCAAATTTAGCCTTGAATGGATGGCAGGAGTAGAGCACTGCACGGGCTTACCCAAAAGCCCGGGCCCGGCCCGGCCCGTGGGCCGGGCCGTGCCGGGTAGAGCAGTTTTTTAACGGGCTCGGGCCGCGCTTGGGCACGGCGTGTGCTTTTTGACCCGGGCCCGGGCCGGGCTCGGGTTTGTTGACGCGGGCTCGGGCTTTCTGGTGGTGTGCATGTAACGTGCAGCGAGTTATACTCGGGCGTCTCAACTTTGAAAAACATATATTTTTCGGTCTGGGGCCGGGTTCAGGGTAGTGTCGAGCCGGGCTCGGGCCTAAAGTAAAGGGGTGGCGGGCCGGGCCGGGCAGGTAACGAAGAATATTTCCATGCCCGGGCCGGGCCCTGGTCTCGCCATAAAAGTTTTGATCGGGCTCGGGCGGGCAGCCCAACGTAAAAACGGGCCCGGGTTGGGCCCGCGCTGAAAAAATCGGCCCGTGCCGTGCTCTAGGCAGCAGTAGACGGCGCGTAGAAGTTCAGCTGCCGTCGGACTTCAGTGGTGTTAATAAAAGTCACCAAGATGAACCTGGTTCGGCCAAGCTGCCGTGCGTCGGCGATGGTGAAGGTGCGGCTTGGGTTATGAGCCACTAGGTCTTGGAATATCTCCTCTTGGAACTGGTTGTACATGGCGTTGTGCAGGATTCCCTTGATTGCGTTGTCGGGGGCAGCGACATACGCCTTCATCGGGAACTGTTGGTCGTTGAGTCTTGGGGCTAAACGTATCGCTTCATGCGGGGTTCGCAAGGCGTACTCACTGTGAGAGAGTTGTTGTGTGGGTTAATCCGGAGCTTGTCTTGGCTCTTCGCTTGATTGTAGTCAATCTCTGCTCCAGCGCAGAGGATCGGGAGGAGAGCAACTTCGCTGATGGGTCGAGATCGAGGCCCCCGCACGGTCAAAAAACAATCTTGAAGTCCGTGGATCGTAGCCGGGGTAGATAGAAGAGGGTGTTCCTTCAACTTCGGCGAAGCAGACTTGCCTTGCGGCGGGGCGGCAGGCTTGCCTGGACCTGCCGGGGATCCGGAGAGCGCTGACGTGTCACTCGCTGGCGCTTGCTTCAGGGCGGGGTAGATCTTGTTGCCGGCCCGAATGGCTCGGGACCAGCGTAGGTCATCCTCAAGTTCTTGGGGTGAAAGCTCTTCTCACTCGACGTGGTACGGCATCTTGCGACGCGTACCCGGAGGTGAGACGGGGCGATGGGCAGCCGGCGGCGCTCGTTAGGCCTAGCGGGCCAGCCCGGCGTCGGAGGAAAATCGATGAACAATATGAAAATCTGGACGGAAATGATCCAAAACCGGAGCAGACCGGTGCCGGGCACCTTCACAGACCGATTCTGGTAGAATTCAGGCCATTCCCAGTCGATTATCCGTCACGAAGAGTGCAAAATGACGGAGCCGATGTGGAGCGCGTCCGTACCCTCCGGAGGCAAGCGGCGTTTCCCGCGTTTCGGGATGCCGACCTGCTGTGCTAGTGGTTGCAGAAATAGGCACACTAGCGGAAAGAAGCTCCTTGCAATTCCGCAGCGACCAGAAAATGCAGCCCGGCGACAAGTGTGGCTCCAGCGGATCGGACGGACTGATTTTGAACCGGGCTCGTCGCGGCTGTGTGATGTTTGTGATGGGGTTTGCAATGGAGTTCTTATGCGCCTGTTCCTGCTTTAAATGTCGGCGTCTCTCGGCGTAACCTTATTGAGTTATCGATTCTTTGTGAGATTTCTGGCTCCACTTCTTCTAGGTCCGCCCAAAACGAGACACAATAAGGCTCTCGCCCTAATACTACTTAATACCGCCAACGCAGCACGCGCCGAGTTAACGGCGTAGAAGCCCTGGTACCATGGGCACCGGAGACGCAGCTCCCGCGCTAGCGAACGCGGCCAGTCGAGCCCGGACGCGCCCGGTCGTGCTCGCGGCTCTCGCGTTCGTAGTTTCCTTGCAGCCACCCTAGAGGCGCTGCTGCAGCTGTCAGGAGAGGAGGCAGAGGCGAAGGGGCGCAGTTGGCGCTACTTTATGTTTTAGGGGTGAAGCTCCTTAGGGTGTGGGTCGTTCCCTCCTCTGTAGTAGTAGTATTAGTAGTATGTAGCCACCTCTAATTTTATGAAGTGTTCACTAGATGGCGTTCCGGTTCCGGTCCCACTTCCGGTTCTGGTTCCGGTTCCACTTCCGGTTGCGGTTCCACTTTGCGCGCGTTCGGTGCGAACGCGGGCAAAACGCCGACGGCATCGACAACAGTTCTGCGCGTTGGTGGTGCTGCTGCATGTCCAAGTTTATACAGCTGATAAAACTACCTTGAGTCGACCCCATGGCTGCTTCGCATACTACTCAGGGTTCCCCTACGGGAAGATGCTGTAATTTTTTTCCAGGGGCTTTACGGCAGCCGCGCACGGAGGCGAAGTTGGACAAAAATCACCAGCCCTTTCCCTGTCGAGAAAATGCGGGTAAGCGAAGCTTGCCGTGTGCGCATCTGACCTTCGTGATGATTTTCTTTCTATGTTTTTCCCTCTCTTTATTTCCCCATTTCCTCTCCCTCTCTCTTTCTGTCTCTCTTTCCTTCGTTCTCCCTCTCTCTCTCTATTTCTCTCTCTCTCCTTCTGTTTTTCTCTCTTTCTTTCTCTCTCTCTTTCTCTCTTTATTTATTTGTCCCTGGTATGTGCCACTGAGCTTGGACCCTTTCTGCACTATCACCAGGATCAGACCACTTTTCAGCATGACACCGCCGCCGACACTTGTGTGCCTCAAAAGCTTCGCTTAAATATCTGCAGTTGCCGGGAAGCCTGGTAAGCAGCCAGGGATCTTTGAACGCTATCGCGTTCCTCTTAAATCTTAAAGGGCAATGAAGCACTTTTCAAAAACAGTGAGCTTTCAACGAATTATTACAGTTTTTCACCCCTTAATACGAAAATCATAGTTTAACATGCCAGAAGTCAACGCTAGTCGCTTTAATTTAGCAAAAAACCAGCCACAGCGTCTGCGGGAGACGCCACGGGTTCTGATGGCGAAGACGAGCATGACGTCATCATGGGTATCGGTGAGGTGCATAGAGGAAGGAAAATATAGGAGGGAGTATTACGTCACGCAGCCAGCCTTGGCGATCGAACGCTTCGTGTAAGCAGCCGTGGTGGCCCACCACCTGACCTCTTGCGTCGATATCACGGAGAATCGAGATTAGCCGAGACATTTGGTTACCGGTAGTTTTTATTCGCTGCGTGCTCGGCCAGCAGCTGCTCACATGCAGGAAGGGACAAGATTTTTCCTTGTTTTATTGCGATAGCAATTATATGGACACTTCAACGGGATTTCTGCCGTCGCCGTCGCCATGAGGTTCCGTATAGATAAAATCTTCGCCCCGCGCCGTATGCCCGAGCGGAAGCGTGCGGGGACGCGCGCTATCACGGAGAGCGAACGCACTCAATCTCCCACGCGCAAGCAAGGAAGCGGGAAGCCAGCGCAGGAGGGCGCGGGGGAGGGGGGGGAGGCGCACTTCTACTCTGCCAACAACCGCGCTCGTCGCTCGCCCGCACCGTCTCTTATCTCCACACGGCTCTGACCTTTAAGCGCTGTGCATTCGCCGCTCAGTTTCCGTTGAAGCGATAGACCGCACGCACCTTCGCCCGCTGCGGCGTATGCGCTTGCTGCCAGCGTTTTGACAGTCGTTGTCTGCAGTCATTCAGTGTGATCTATTCATGTTTGTTTGTGCGCGCTCACACCACGCTTGTTCATTCAGTTAGTTAGAGTCGGGCCACATTTTCCAACGCACGCTACACATGCAATTCTGCCCGGATCGGCAGTGCAGCGCTAGAGGTGTGTCCCTTCGCACGCGCTGCCCATGGGAAGCGCTTCTCATCAACACCACCGTTTCCCACGCGCCTTCTCGTGGTCATCGAGTCTCTCTTCATGTCGGTCTACTTACGGCGCAGCACACCTGCTTATTTAATCAGCTCATGTTTACTGCAATTCATATTGCTACCAAAGCCGTTAACCTTACTTCGTATGACATTGCTGTGTTGCTATCGCATTCTTGCTTGGCCCTTACGGCGAAACTGTGACATTTTCCCCCTTGGTTTTGTTTTTGTTTATTTCAAGAGTTTCAAATGGTTTCGAATGGGTATCGACAAAAAAAAAAGAATCAGCCGAGAGTAATAAAACCTACCGCGCTCTCTGACGTGTCCTCCGTGCTCGGACGTTTTCATCACGTGTTGGGCCACCACAGTCCTAGGGATGGTTGATGAATGATTTTATTCGATTAACGATTATTCTTCCATCGTTTTAGCCTTTAATCGATTAATCGCTTTCGATGCAGGGTTTTTCATCGATTGATTGATTAATCGAACTTTTTGCCGGGCACATTCAAAAAGGCTGAAACGCAGTTATCTACTTTTGTAGGGCCCTGTTTCAATGTTTGAGAGGTGGAACCAAGTTTGAAACACAAGTCTATAAACGTTTGATAAAGGTAATCTTTACCTTGTTAAAGACTAGTGGCTTTTGACAAGTTAAACAATATATGTTATAAAATGGCACTTAGTACAGAATGAAAAAATTAGGTGGTCCTACCACTCCGTGAAGATGGTTAACCAGCGAAGCTGAAACGTGCAGCCCCGGTATTTATCACTGGGTTGAGCCCTAGGGTTCATTAAAGTATTTATCAATTATGAGGTTACACACACGGAGAGAATGCCACTGACGGTATGCCCACAGTTCGCCGTTGTCGCTTGCGTTGGACGTCTCGAATTTGCTCGGCGGCGTTGTTAGCAGCATTCGCCCGCCACTGCCGCTTGCGAGTCTTCTAAATTAATTGTTTTAAAAATTAAATCTGTCCGTCACGTAAGACAATGATTGGCTGATACCCCCGTAAGCAATGGCTGACAGCGCCGTAAACGCGGCCTCCCCATTACGACGACAGAAGAGAAGTGAAATTCTACGCTGGAATGATTAGCGGCTACGCAGCCAGCTATGGAAGCAGACGACGACGACGACGAACGCGCGAGCAGGGGCACAGCGCAGCTCGAAGGGCGCCAACGAGCCAGGTGCGGAAGAAGACGACGTCGCTCGAGAAAATGCTGCTGCTGATAATTCTGTGTACACAGGCGATTTCGCCTAGCCATATACGATTTCGCCTATAGTAGGATACAAATTTAGAAACAGCAGTTGGCAAAAAAGGTAGAGGGACCGCGCAGGGTTGTGTTACTCCGCCAGCCAATCACAGAAGCAAACAAAATGCGACGTTTTAAAATGGTGTCATACTTGATACGACTGTACTTGTCGTACTTGTATTTTCCACTATAATAGTTAAGTGAAAACGTATAAAATTACGCGTTCATAATTTTATTTTTGTGGTTACCGCCTTATTTAGGTAACAGGGAAACCTTGAAGTACGAACTATTTGCAGCCTCGCGGAGGAACAGTGGCTGGCGGTTATGAGGGCATCGGCGGGGCTTCACTGCAGATTTAAGTTGTATCCGACTATAGACATATAAAGCTTCGCTTTAGTAAGGTACATTGCCATACTGAATCCAAGTACAGTATAGTCAAAGAAGAATTAAGAAAAATGGCAAAAGTGAAAGGTCAAGTTCAACTGCAATATTCAAGAAATTGCAATGTACACAGGGGAGAAGAAAGTCAGTGGTTTATGATTTTAAACCACATAATCTTTTCTACAGAGCGAAGGAATGTCAATTGGCCGGCATGTTTGGGTGAAACAGACACCTACTTTGAAGGACACACAACCAGCATGCGAGAATATAGAACTCCATCGCCATGTCAAGTACATGATCTAAGCCAGCGCGTATGCTGTGAAACATCTTTAGTGGACTAGCAGTGGTACTACGATCTATGACTGAGTTGCTATAGTGTGCCTTGAATTGTGAGGGCATTTCAAGCCTCCGGCTTCGCGCGGCGCGGTGGCGTGTGCGGCGGGGGGGGGGGGGGGGGCGGAAGAGAGGGGAAGCGCTCGGCTCGGCATCACTCTGGACTCGGAAAGACAGTCGACAGTCACTCCACCCCAGCCGCACAGAAACTGCTCGTGGGCCGCCCATTCCAGTACGATTTCAAAATTCTCGTGCCACTCCTGTCGAACTCTCGAAAACGATTAATCGAACAGGCCTAATCGATTAAGTCGATTAAATGAAAGGTGGGTATCGATTACGATTATTCGTTTTCCGGGATACTTTTAATCGATTAATCATTCATCGATATTACCAACCCTACACAGTCGGTGACAATTGCGTTGCGGTATGCTCCCTCCTATATTTTTCCTTCCTCCATGGCGAGGTGCATGATTCAATAGAGTCCTCACATGACCCCTGTATTGACGTCATCCTCGAGCCGGAGTTTCGCTGATACACTCGGCGCGCGGAGCTTCTAGGAAAATTTAAACGGCCATTGCGGCGTTGCTACACGCATGTACTGCGTCAGCGTTTCAAACCCTCCAGTTCTAAAACCTCTTCAGCTTCCTTTTAAGCGTCCTTTTATCGCGATAGCGTTAAGGGCCCCGTGTCGCAGAAAATCCGGCGTCGGCAACCGGCGTCAGCGTGCGGCTGGCGGAGAAAATCATCCCCAGCCGCCCCCAACCACGCAGGCCCTCCACGTGGTGCGAGGCTTTTGTGAACAAAATATGAATTTATCAGAGTGAAATCCGTCAGAAAAATGGTAAAGTACGACTTTACCATTCGGCGTCGAATTCGCCTTCGGATTGTTTACCAATGGGCGTCGGATTGTAATTTGAATGTGCGAGAAAACCTAATTCTGCTACGAGGAAACTCAAACACAAACCCATTTTCCAGCATTTCTACCAGACCTGCGCGCGTAGGGGCAAGGCAAACAATTAATGAAATAATTTAAAAAAGGTGCTAGGGCCTTCACATTTTATTATAAGACCACTTAAATTGCCCCTACAAAAATGTCTTTCTAGCAATGCATTTCTCTTTAAAAGTGAAGCCGACTTTAATAGAATCGGTGTAAGCTTTATCTTTGTAAGCTGGCTTTCCCACGTTCCGTGTTGCAGTGAATGAAGCCTACTTGCCGTATGCGAACGATGTGATGCGAACGGGTCCCGATAACGCTATCGCATTCTACTCTTAAAGGCTTTAAGAGTAGAACGCTATCGCGTTCTGCAGTAGAACGTTCAGTAGAACAGTAGAACGTGCAGTAGAACGTTCTGCAGCGTTCTACTTTAAGAGTAGAACGCTATCGCGTTCTACTCTTAAAGGCGAAGCTTAAGCGTCTTCCCATTCTCTTGGTTCATCCCTGTTAGAGATGTGTAAAAATGTGTACAATTTCAATTCTTTTTATTGATGTGCGCCGAACACGACAGTTCTAACGTATACGACGATAGTAAAATATGGCCAGCTAAGGTCATTACTGTAATTTATAAGTACTATTATATTGCTTGTTGCCTAATAATAGTTGTCCTACTAAACATATTCAAAAGGAAAGAACGCTTGTGCGTCGTAGGCACTTTTCAGCCATGCGACTTCCTAGCTGCCACATATTGCACAGTCTGATGTGTCTCGGTGACATTACCTAGTCAGACAAACTGCTTTCCATTCGCCACGAGATGGCTCCATGTCTATGTGCAGTGTGTTTCAAATAAATAAATAAAATCGAAAAATTAAATTCACCAATCTTTCCCCTGTCGAGAAAATGGGTTTGGGCGAAGCTCCTCGTGTGTGTACTAATTTTCCTTCCCCTTCGTACTACTTGTCCTTCCCTATCTCTCTACTTTTCCTTCCCTTTCGTGCAACTTTTCTTTCCGTTGCGTTGTACGATTCTCTACTCGTCGCTGTTGCCGCTTGCGTTCGAGGTCTCGAGTTTGCTCGCCGGCGTGGTTAGCAGCATTCGCCCGTCAGTGGCCCTTGCGATTCTTTGAATTTAAATTGCTTAACAATTAAATCTATCAGTCACGTAAGACCATGAATGGCTTATACCCCCGTAAACGCAGCCTAACGATTACGACAACAGAATAGAAGTGCAATTCTACGCTGGAATGATGAGCGGCAACGGAGCCAGCTGCGGAAGAAGACGACGACGCTCGAGCCAACGCTGATGATGATACCGCGTACGCGTACACCGACGGCGACTCAAGTGAGCCAATACAAGCTTTGCTTGTAAGGCGACGTCGCACTCGACTGTAAGGCCACACTGTAAGGCGACATCGCACTAGACTCAAGGAACACTTAAGGGACGCTACGAAAGCCACGCATGCCACACATGCAAAGACAGAACTGGCGGATAATTCTTTAAAGGGACACTAAAGAGAAACAGGGAAGTTCAGCTGGAATAAAAGAGGGACCTTCAGGAATGCATGCCGTTTTTGTTGGGTGCAAAAATATGAGTTATTAGCGGAGAAATTCGTAAACAAAGACCAAATATTTCTCTCACCTTAGATTTGGCGCTGAAGCAGTGTCGTCACAGATTGCATTGCTCTCAGCGAATCAGAATGCGCCATGATACGTCACCGCTTGCGTAAACGGCCACTGGGCTGGATGCATCATGGCTGCATGCATGGTCGCTGCGTTTGCGTTCGCCGCGATGGATACCGTAGCTGCCGCTGAACCTTGCAACAAAGAACTCGCCAGGAAAGCAAAACTGCAGTTCAGCGATATTCAGTGAAACAGAGCGCGAAATGATCCTCTGTGCTCGAGCGATAGGTGTTTCCGCGTGGGATGGCGGTGAGCCGCCGGCCGCGCCGGCGGAATGCAGAGCTTCGTTTTCGTCGATGGGAGGCGAAGCGTCCGGTCCGCCAGGCGACGATGTTCCCGACAGAACAAGCGTAGAAAGTTGTGCACGTACTCGGTATGGTTATTTCGTGACTTTATTTAATGACATTCAGCACTCACCGAGCCGCCAGTTTGCTGCTGCAGGGGCATCGGTAGGAGGTTTGATGAAGGCCGCATTGAGGGAACAGCTGCTCGAGAAAGGACTGGCCTCTGGGGCACGCCAAGATACTTTCCGAGGGCAAGTTTATACACATAATCCGAGGGCGAGAAATGCAGAGAGCACACCATCGGTTTCTCTGGCTCTTTTGCTGTTTTATCATCGGCGGAGCACTGAGCCATTGCGAACGCCGGGGAGCCGGGGCTCTCCGAGCGACGCCACATGAAAGGACACAATCGAGTCAACACTGCCGCTGCCCCTGATCAAGCGCCTTGGGCCATTTATACAGCCTCTCAACACTACACACACGAGGCATTTTCTGGCTGTTTCCCGCGAAGTCAACGTTTTTCGAGCCACGCAACACGCAACCAAACACCGTAGAGAGGAACAGGCGCGCGCGACGATGCATTGACCAAAAACGAAACTACGAAACTATCACGGCCGCATATAACACTATGCCATTTTTTCTTATTTATTTAATTTTGTGCTAAACTTGTACTTCCTCGCTTGAAACGGTTTAAAAAGTTGGAAATTGCTGTTTATCTACGTTTAAGGTGTATTTTATTTTGCATTTTATTAACAGCGATAAATCGCTCTCGACCAATCGCGACCGGCCTGCGTTTGTAATCTCCGACGTCACATCCCGTAGTGCGGGAACTTCGAAGGGGCGTGAGCACCTATTCTTGAGTTTTTCGCTATTTTCTCGCTTATTAAACATCTGTTTGCAGTAAGAATGGTATGGCTGTGATCGTGAAAGGATAATCTACCATTTAAGCTCAACTTCCGGTTCTCTTTAGTGTCCCTTTAACAAAAGGACACATGTTCGATTTTGATAATGTAGCCACGTTAGCACGAGTATACCGATGGGGCCCAAGAAAATTTGTGGAATCATGGTTTATCCGTCGCAATCTATCTGCATGCAATTATAATCGTGTCCCCCTGCCGGATGTTTACGGCAGAATCATACATAAATAGGATGTATTTTCCCATTTGTTGGCATTTGTGACGGACGATGCCACCGGCATAAGTGGTGAAACGTCTATGTTTAAGTTATCATTTATTGTTGAGTAAAGCCAGTGATAACAAGTTGAAGCATTAGTTCCCCTGGCTTTTGGAACATTTTTTTCAGATAAATAAAGCAGTACATAAACCAATAAATCTTACAGCGAACTGCTAAAGGCTCGTTTCCCCAGGATCATGCCCGCGTGCCGAAAAAAACGATCATCATCAACATTGGCTCGAGCGCCTTCGTCTTCTTCCAGAGCTGGGTCGTTGGCGCCGCTCGGTTTGCTCTCTGGATGCCATGCCGAGCATGAGCGCGTGCCGAGCACGCGCTCCTGGGACTGTTCCCGCGTTCGTCGTCATCTGCTTCCACAGCTGGCTGCGTTGCCGCTCATCATTCCAGCGTAGAATTTCACTTCTCTTCTGTCGTCGTAATGAGGAGGCCACGTTTACAGGGGTATGAGCCATTCATTGCCTTACGTAACGGGCAGATTTAATTTTGAAGCAATTTTATGGAAATCCATCCAGAATGAACCCACTCGGGAAAGGGCTCGTCGACGACGGGCCGGTTCTAGCGTGAGGGCTTCCGAAGGCTAGGGTGGAGCGCGATGTTGATACCAAGAGAAGGAAAGCGCAGTCGAGGTCGGCAGAAAACCAGATGGGATGATGAAGTTAGGAAATTTGCAGGCGCAAGTTGGAATATGCTAGCGCAAGACAGGGGTAATTGGAGATCGCAGGCAGAGGCCTTCGTCCTGCAGTGGACATAAAATATAGGCTGATGATGATGATGTTCCGGCCAAACGTCAGTGAAGAGCCGCCGACCCCGAGTTAGGGGAGCGCGCTGTTCACACCAAACGTCAGCTTCGCCTTACCCTCCATGAACCCGACAACGGTGGTGCACGCCTCGGCAACGCTAGCGCCAACTTCCCCGGTGAGACGGCCAGGTTTGAGTGCAAGTTTCTCAACCGGAACACTCATGATAGACGTGTTCGTTTGGGTGATGCCCAACGACGATACCCCCATTCTCATCGTGGAGGCAATATTCACTACAGCAGACCCACCATATTCACAGCTTCGCTGGCTTCCATCTTTATAGTAGTGGAAGGGCTCTGAAATTTTTTATCAGAATCTCTAATCCTTACAGTTTGTGAAGTGATTGCAGGAAACGCATTTGTCAGAGAAAATGAGTGTTATGAGTGTTCCCCGTGACAGCTGCTTCTGTAGTACAAAAGCGGGGTGGGTGGCACTTTTTTTTTTAATTGTCCATCGAAAATACGGAAAACGAAGCCAGAGAAAGAACTTACCTGCACGAAGTTGCGCACGTTGAGCACCGCCTGGTCGGTGAAGATGCGGTGCATGGCGACCGCGTCGCCAAGGTCCAACATGAGTCCGTCGAAGCGTTGAAGCTCGAGAAAAGCGATGATCTGCAGGAGCAGTAGGCGATGCAGATCGCCTCCGGTGTGCACAATGCTGGCCAGCACGCGGCTGCCCGCGCCACCACGGCCGCTGAGGCGCACGTGCACGGAGAGCCTGCGGTGTTTCATCTGGGTTGCTGTTGCCAGTCGTACAGCAGTGGGCCTGCCTAACCACATTGCACGCCCCATTGCATAGGCGCCGACTACGGGGATTCGCATAGGCGCCGACTACAAGGCGGGATTCGAGCCCGCGTACCCCCGATCCCAAACCGAGCGTCGTAACCACTAGGCCACGCAGCCGTTTTTCTTTCTTTATTGCCTTTATTCAGTTCACACAGAAATACGGTGTACAATCATACTAGCCCATCAAGGGCTGAAAAGGCGAACAATTAAATCTCGGGCATGTAGCATTTTTGTTTTCTAAGCCCATGCATCCTGCATTTTAAGATTTCTTTAAACATCTGTGCTTGAACAGAACAAGACAAAAAAACTTGTATATCTATGGGGGCGTGTCTATTCGTTCCCTTCAAAGTTGTTGTGCATGCAACGCCGTATATAAAACAACCAAACATCTTTCGCAGCCGTTCATTCTGTCGCCAGATCGTATTATGGCTAGGGTTCCCGATGATGAACGGCGCTCAATTGTCGATCTTTCCCTGAAAGGTTATTCCCAGCGGTATATTGGCGCTTTAGTTAATAGGCCCCTGAAGACTGTGAACAGGATAATTCAAGCCTACAAGTATGAAGGTCGCATTCAGGATGCACCCCGCGCGCCCCGCCCTAAAGCTACCACAGACGATGAAGACGCCCTCATAGTTGCAGCTGCTGTTCGTAACCCTTTCTTGCCAGCCCCAGCAATACGCGAGGACTTGGATTTGGACGTTTCGGACACCACTGTTCGACGTCGCCTGCGTACTGCGGGCCTTCGCAGTCGCGTCGCAGCGCAGAAGCCACTACTAACGGCGGCAAACAAGGACGCACGACGGCAGTTCGCTGAGCTGCACGAAGCATGGACATCAGAAGAGTGGGGTCGCGTCATCTTTTCGGATGAGTCGACGTTTTCGACGCGACAAGACCAAATATTGCGTGTTTGGAGACTACCAGGCACACGGTGAGGCAAACTTCCTGCTTTGAAAAGCAATTGTTTTAGTTAACGTCACAATGCCACGCAGGAACGACCCGGACAACGTGCAAGGTGTTTCTGCCAGTGGGAGATCGAGTGTGAACGTGTGGGGTGCTGTTTCAAGATATGGTTTAGGGCCCCTGCAACGTATACGTGGACACTTATCGTCGGAACAATACTGCAACATCTTGAACAATGTGCTGTTGCCATATACGAGCATTTTATTCCCAGACGGTGATTACCTGTTCCAACAGGACCGGTCACCGATACACACGGCGCGGGCTGTCAAGGAGTTCCAGGCGGAGCAGCACATGCAGCTACTGGAATGGCCTCCGAAAGGAGCGGACCTGAATGTGATAGAAAACGTGTGGGGCCGTCTGAAAGCTTCTTTGGCAAGGAAGCCCCTTTATTCCGCGACTTCGGACCAGTTGTGGGCGCAAGTCAGCAACGAGGGGGAAAGGCTGAAAGCCGATCGGGAATATGTTCGATCACTTTACGACTCGTTACCGTCCAGAATAGCTGCAGTCGTTGCTGTAAGTGGTCACATGACTCGCTATTAGATTTGCTCATGTTTTTATATTTGTTCTCATGGTCTTGTTTAACTTGAATTGCAAAAGTGCAATTTTCTTGAATAAAAAGTTTAATAATTATCCCTCTTACACTCACTTTTTTCCTTCACGCGCCAATCTTCAATCCAGATGGACCTTGAAATGCAGAAGGTATCAGCTCAGCGAACAAAAAATGCGGCTAGCAGACGACGAACAAGCGTATCGATGACGTGATGCGCGCGGTGGAAACAGCCCCTCTAACCTAGGAAGCCATGTCTGGTTCGGGTTCATGAAGTTTATACACTTGAATCATTTTGCTTACAGATTCGCGAAAGTAACTCCTTATTGGCCTCGCGTCAAGATCTGCTTGACGATCGGCCATTCTTGACAACCAAATACTATGTGGGCCCAGGAGCATTATTATGTTGAAAGGAATGCCTTCATCGTTATTGACCGGTAAAAATCTAATGCCGTAGCTATATTGGTAGGTTTTTTTTTAAATTTCTTTGAAAAATGTCTAAAAAGAAGTAACCTCCGCAACAATCTAGGAAAACGTGTACAATTGTCTCGGGTTTCCTACATATAAAACAGTGAGTGCCCCAAGGTACGAACATTCCTTTTTCTTCCATATATGTCTTTACTTCTAGCGTATTAGTATGCAGTTTTAAGAAGAAGCTTTTCGCAACTCCCCTAACAGGCATGTTTTTTACCCTTTTTAGGATGTTTTGACCTGGACCATCATTGTATTGGGTTCTATACTGGGGAGTGGGAAGAAATACATCACATAAGTCTTTGTACAGTTTTTTCCGAGACACGCCACAGAGGTATTCGAGGGAGGAATGATTTTGTAAAATACGACACGAAAGGTACACTTCTCTCATATACCCAGAAATGCTACCTGGCATACATTATGACCACACAATTAAGTTTGGCAGATGTCTACCTAACCTGACTTGGCACACAGTTCGTCAAAAGTGGTCAGTAGCATTGCGAAAAAACATAAAACGATTCACCAGCTGTCTAAGATACAGATGTGACAGGCCAAGTCATCCTAGGCGGACACGTCTAAACATACTTTTTCGTTTAGTTCTTTCCCACATGGATGCCCAGACAAAAACAGCAAGAACACGATGTAATTTCTGAATGTTAACGCGTGAGCAATGTAATGCTTGTAGCACGTACCACAGCTTGCTAATTAGGAACAAGTTGCAAATTGTGGCTCGTGCAAATATAGATAGGTTAAAGCCTTTAAAACGCTCGGAGCTTTCCCGTATTGTGGCAACTTCTCCACGCCAATAGTGTTCACTGCCTCTATAATGCTGCAAAGGTACACCTAAGTATTGAACTGGCGTAGTCACCCAAGACATGTTTGCGAAAATATTTGGGGTTGATAGCCAATGGCCATGCCAGAACCCCAAGCTCTTTCCGTAGTTTATAGCGCTGTCGCTGACTCTACAAAAATGTTTTGTAATGTTCACAACTCTAAGCACGCTTTCTTGGTTCGAACAGAATACAGCAATATCGTCAGCGTATGCAAGAAGCCGTACTTCAGTTGCGTGCAGACGGAAACCTTGAACGTTGGTGCTATTGATAACGCTTAGACAAAATGGCTCAATGTAAAAGCAAAACAGTAGAGAGGAGAGGGGACATCCCTGGCGTACAGAACGGTGCACTTTGATGCGCTCTCCCACTATTTTATTACCAATAATCCGTGTTCTGCAACCTCTGTACGTCATGGCAACACCGTCTTTTATAATAGGCCACAGAGCCACGCTTGCAGAGCGTGCATTCATACAAACCATATGATTGCGTTCGAGCGTCGTCGTAGTCGTCGAAAAAAAGGTCGCGCCATCCTCCTCGCCCTCCTTTTATTTCTCTCTCTCGCGTGTGCAATCATCCGCGGAAAGAGAGGTGCTGACACTCTCCCCCCAACGCGCGCAAAAGCGCCACTCGCTCGCGTCTAGATTAGGTTCGGCTTGGTTGCAGCTGGTTCGGCGGCGTCGTAGAGGGCGCTGCGGTATGCGGTCCCAGCCTCGGCGGGAACGCGCGTGCTTCGCTGTCTTTGTGCGCTTTGTGCTTGCATGTGCGGCCATGCTGTTTTGAAGGCATACTTTTTGTTCACGCGCCTTTCATCATCTTGTGCTTGTGTATTGTCGCCACGGGCCCTCGACCAAGGTGGAAGCGGCCTGAGAGTTTTAAATGGGTAGAAAGTGGTTCGTCACGAACTGCAATTCTGGATACCGAGCATGGGCGGAGCGTGTGCCTCTATTCAAAGCGCCGTCTGACAGCGGTCGTTAAGAGCAGTGACGCCGTGCAATTCCCAGGGCAGACATAACTCTAATGCCTACCGACCGTGTCTGCGCCAAGCATTTTCAGGCGATATGATATCGATGACATATTACGCGGAGCTCGATAGAAGGGTGCTACTTGACGCGCCAAAGAGGCCTGTTCTGTCTGCAAATGCAGTTCCCACCGTATTTCCGAACTGTCCAAAGTACCTCACATGGTCAAGTAAACTACGAAAGCCGCCGAGGAAGAGAGAACCTCCTGCGTAAGCATCTAAGCGACGTCGGCCGAAACTCGACAACATCGATGCGATGCAACCAGTGCAAATTTTGCTGCATATATAAGATATATATAATGCTGCTGTTGTCTGTGCAGATCTGTACCTGATTTTTATATTTGTTCCATCTTAGCTAATTATTTTTGACAATGCGCGTATGTTGTGTAATTAACGCTTACATGTTTTTATTCCACATTTTTGCATTGTGGGAGTGCATGAAAGCGTAAGCTTCTGGAATGGTTATCTGCTGTTAAAATTATTGAGCTGCTTCATGCACATTTTTTTTATTCTGGTGTCCTTGCAAAATAAAAAAAAGTCTGACATTATTGTATCGTGGGTGTAAGTGTATTTGTGGACAGGGTATAGCATGCACTGCTAAATAAGCTTACTTTCTCACATGCTCATATATACTTAAAAAAAAGAAAGTCACCTCTTAGATCCTACAAGAGTCACTCGCTCCCCAAACGACGAAAGCCAAAGGAATAATATACACAGTTTATGTTAAGTGGAATTGAAATAAAAAAGATTTTCAGAAGTAAACTGGGGGGGGGGGGGTATTAGTGATATTGTAATCCAAGATAAAACGCCTGCCTTCGTCCCGCCTGGTAAATTATCTTTTGAAGGATTTCTTTACATAGCTATGTGCTTTCTCATCATAGGCTCTAGCCATGAACACCCACTTTGCTCTAGTGCGTTGCATATCGCAAGCTTGCGCCGTTTCATTTCTTAAATTATATCGCACCCACACTGAATTCGCGTGACGATGCTTGAACGGTTTTCTGAGTTTGAATTTTCCGGTGCAGTCACTATTTTCTTCTGATCGAGGGGTAGCACGCGGGCTTACGCTTTCATTTTTTTTATGCTTGTATGCATGACTAGATCGGCCGCAACCAATTCTGCGCGCGAGCGGAATGTGAGTGGGCGTTGAGTGCTCCCGATCGATCCGTGTTCACGTCATTCACGCCCTGCACATTATACGTTCGTGTTAGCAAAGCATTCAGCCTGGTACACTTATAACCTTAATTCGAAATAACGAATTTCCTTCGCGCTTTGAGTTTTACTGGCGCCACTATGAACGAAAATTTTGCGGAGGCAGAGGAATGCCAAGCCACCGGCGCCGCTAAGCTGGTGATGATGATGATGATGATTTATTGGCATCCCCTTTGAAACGGGGTGGCGACAAATAGTCACCTAGCCTGCTTGATTTAATCAGGTATACTACACATGTTCTTTATCTCGCATTTTTGCATACCTTTTTCAAATATTTAGCTTGTACCGCTGCCTATGATTTTAAGAGATCAGGTCGTATCCATCTTTTCCCTGCTTTTTTTCCACCAGTACTCTAATCGTCTCTTGCTGATCTCTACGGCTGATCTGTTTATGTTTCCTTCCACTTGAAACCCAAGCGCTTCTGGGAGTTGCACGTTACCTACGGTTCTCGCTGGGTGGATCCCGTCGCATTCCATTAGGATGTGCTGAGTGGTCTCTGGATCTTTACTGCAGCATACACATGTCTCATCTAGTTCCGAATATTTGTTCCGATATGTTTTCGTCCTTAGGCAACCGGCTCGAGCCTCAAATAGCAAGGCACTGCCCTTTGTGTTATCGTACAGATTTTCCCTTGTAATTTCTTTCTTCTCATTCTTGTAAATCTCCATTGTCCTTTTCGTTTCCATTCTTTGCATCCAATTCACGGTCTCTATTTCTCTCACTTTCTTTCTGATGACCCCTGTTTCTGATGACCCCTGGCTGGGACCGCTGGCCGCGGCGCCATCTATCTGCTCGCAGTAGAGCTACTCGGTGCGCCCGCGCTCGGCCGAACATAATCTGGACGCTCGCTCGCGCGCAGTGTCAACACCTAAGTATTCTTCCACCGTGGCGGAAAGCAATACACGTCCCCCAGCGATGCTGAAGCCTACCACTCCGCTCCCTACAATGTTTTTATCAGAGTTCTGCTACCGGCATTATGTAATGTTTCTTTTGAGTTGCGTCTACTTTTTCACTTAAAATTTTATTGTGGCTGAAAGCTTACTGCAGCATTGTTGGCGCGCGCGGGCGTGGTTTTCATTCATGCTTTCCCTTTATTTCTGCAAATGATGACAAGCCCATTAAAAGTACCAGCGACGGCTACCACGGCTACCTCATCCGTATGTTCTCGCTTGAATTTTTTTTTAAATCCACTATGAACACCACGCACAGACAATATATTTGAATGTATATACAAGACAAAGTTTATTAAATTTTTAAAGAGAAGAAGGTAGCCAACTAACAGTTATTTCTAACGGTATGGATACCCTATGCCTAGAGAATGAATATGTTGCTGTATGTTCACCTCGATTCACATTGTTCTGCGGGCTTTTTTGACGCTGAAAAAAGCCTGCGGACTTCACTGACTCCTTCGCCAGTCTTTCATCAACGGCGAGTGAAATTCACGTGAATGATACGTGTCCCAGTATTGCTCAGTAAAAATAAAAAAGGTAAAAATAAAAAAACGCTCCTAATACAATATATTTGATAAGGATGGAAGCATCGCCACTTGCACGCATCGGACGTAAATACATATAATGCACTCAGTAACCGCAATAAGGCCAAGCCGGATTCACTCGAAATCAGAATCAATAGCAGTCATGCGCAGCAGCGCTTACACTCGGACTTATTCTTACCGTATACCGGATTCTTACCGTAAAAATCCGTGTAAGGCCAGCCCCCCCCCCCCCCCCTCCACCCCTTGACAGCCAATATTGACCAACAAAATGCAACCACGAAGCAATCGCGTACGGTGCGCTGATTCCGAGCGCGCTCAAGGGCGAATTCTCCCGCGCCGCAAAAGGTTTACAGCGGATTTCATGCTTTCGGTTGGAAAAGTTAGATAAAATGTCCCTGTCCATTTAAGGCTCGTTAAAATCGCGACAGCAAAAAGTGCGGTCCTTGCACGAGTCTATAAGTTAGTTGGAGCGCCCATATGGATTGTAGCAAGAATTCACTTACTAATTAAAATACGAAGACATCGTGTAATCCACGGACCATGTAAGCCTGTAAATATCTCACTGGACGACCGTGAGCGCTCACTGTCACAATGCTGACATTATGAAGCCAGTGGGGGCGAGCGGTTCATACAGCCACGCGATTCTCCGCGACTCCGAAGATTATATTCTTCATTATCTGCCTATTTTTATGTCTACGAAAGGGCGGCCTGTGTCAGCGATCTCCAATTTCCCCTGTGTCTTAACTTAGACTACGCGTTCTGCAACACTAGGGGCGCAGAAAGGAAGACAGCGCGCATCAAGTTAGCAGCCATTCCTGCTCGCCCTTTCTCATTGCACTCACCAAGTATTACCAACAATAGGAAACGACACCCGGGCCTCGTAAGCATCAGCCGCGCACAGTCATTCCCAGCTAGGGCAGGGCTACAGGAGAAGACGCGCGCTCTCCTTCCCAGCGCGCGTTTGATCACGTGACCTCGAACTAACCCGAACGTTGAGTGCGTGGGAAGATATAATGCCCATCCAGCCGCCATCCTTTTCGGTTCACTGTTACGTGCTCTTTCTTGCACCCACAGTGTATGGGTCGCTCATTCATATGGCTTTTGGACTTTATACGGAATATGAAGGCGACGATGACATCGAAAATTTGCCTGGAGTGTCGATACAATTGCTATAGCAGTAAAACGAGAAATAGCTTCGTGCCCACTTCTGCCGTGACTGTGGACGTCACAGCGTGCACCAGCTACAAACACAGCATGAGCACCAACGAACGACAAAGCCAACAGTGCGCACGTCGCGCATCGTTACTTCGCCAGAACCCGTCTGAAGCTGAGAAGGCAAGCGAATTAGCACCAGCGAAAGCATCACACTATAGGCACGCAGGGAGACAGCGCGCGTGAAGGGACCCAGCCATCTTGGATTGCCCGTGTAGAACCTGGCGCAGATTACCTGCAAAATAAAGCGCGCGACCCGCGTTTCTATGGCAGAGGCAGGAGTTGAGGACACTTGTGTTCTAGTTGCTAGGCGAAACAAGACTCCATGCCGCTATCAAGAAGGTTCGTCAGCTCACGTGTTCCCATCAGCGAAAGACATGTGCCGCTAGAGGTACTACGAAGTACTTGGTACCGTGCTGTCTTCGTTAAGCAACAGATATCCACCTCAGATGTGGGAGCATATTTCACACATTGCACAGTTTACCATAGGGAAGCAAGACGGAGCATATATAAGAAAGTTCTACGGTGACGACCTTGAACCAGGACATTGTAAGCCAGCAAAAGTCGGCACCATTGCACACATTAGAGGCCGTCGTGTACATGTTTTCGGGGACAAGGGAACACCTACGAAACCGTTTGCCGGAAATGGCCAAGCTATTGAAGTTACGTCGACGACACCAGCTTCGTCGAGCACATCTGTGGAGTGCTTTTGTTGTCTTCGGCAACTGAAAACTTACTTCCGGTCGGCGACTGGACAAGCTATTTTGGACAACCTGGCAATTTCGCACGCCCACAAAGAACTCTCCCGAAAAATGAATTTGAATAAAATTGCCGACGACTTCATTTCCAAATAAAGTGCCCAAATGAAAGCTTTTTTTATTCGGGCCGAATAAACGTCGTGCCAACAGTGACGTCATAAGTGGTGGAGGAGCTCTTCGATCCTCAGTCCTCTGCCCGCTCAGACTACCCCCTGGAGCTACGTTCAGGCCACCGCTTGCGCCCACTGTCCGCTAGCATGTCTCAGGACGCACCACCTTCCACTTCTACCGCTACCGTTCTGACACCACCAGCAACCCCAAACGCATGGTTCCGTGCGTTTTTGTGTCGATTACCGGGCCCTCAATATGATCACTCGAAAGGACGTATACCCTATGCCTCGCATTGACGACGCCCTTGATTCACTACAAGGTGCAGAATACTTTTCAAGCCTCGATCTGCATTCCGGCTATTAGCAAATTCCCATGCACGAAGACAATAAAGAAAAAAACAGCATTTGCCACCCCTGATGGACTTTACGAATTCAACGTCATGCCTTTCGGGCTATGCAATGCACCTGCGACTTTTGAACGCATGATTTATACCGTGCTGCGTGGCCTGAAATTGAAAACTTGCCTCTGCTACCTGGATGACATTGTCGTCTTTTCATCCACATTTCCGCAGCATCTGTAACGCTTAGATGAAGTTCTGACGTGCCTTG
This sequence comes from Dermacentor silvarum, assembly GCF_013339745.2. Lineage (NCBI taxonomy): Eukaryota > Metazoa > Arthropoda > Arachnida > Ixodida > Ixodidae > Dermacentor > Dermacentor silvarum. Next base: position 36,834,571 of record NC_051156.1, read on the forward strand.
CCGACACTGGTATTCAGCTCAACACGAAGAAATGCCGTTTCGCCAGCAGATCTATTAAGGTCCTGGGGCATGTCGTGAGCAAGGAGGGCATACGTCCTGACCCTGACAAGATTGCTGCGGTCCTTCGCTTCCCTCGCCCAGAAAGGCCTAAAGACTTGCGAAGCTTCCTTGGCCTCGCTTCTTCTTTCCGTCGCTTTATACGGAACTTTGCCTCCATCGCTGCGCCACTACACAAGCTACTTGCTTCCGGTGTACCCTTTCAGTGTTCTCAAAATTGTGAAGCAGCCTTTGACATGTTGAAGGGCGCCCTCACGTCTGAACCTATGCTTTGCCATTTTGATGAGACTGCACCGACTCTCTTGCACACAGACGCTAGCGGCCACGGCATCGGTGCCATTCTTCTGCAACTCGACAACTCTTCGCACGAGAGAGTAGTTGCATACGCCAGCCGCGTACTCACCGGTGCCGAGAAGAACTATACAATAACTGAGCAGGAGTGCCTGGCTGTTGTTTGGTCCGTACAGAAGTTTTGTCCCTATTTGCACGGGCATCAATTTACAATTATTACGGACCACCACGCATTATGCTGGCTCTCCACTCTCAAGAACTTGACTGGACGGCTGGGTCACTGGGTTCTCCGCCTGCAAGAATATGACTTTGACATTATTCATAAGTCAGGCAAAAAACACCAAGATGCTGACGCTCTTTCTCGTTGCCCGCTTCCTGCGCACCCACTTGACACCTCGGCAACTGTGTCGCAAAGCAGCTCTTCGGATGTCACTTCTGTGCCGGTTTCCTCTCTAGCCTCAATAGACCGCCTTTCTCCGGACGACGATCACACATTTGCATTTCACCAACGGGCTGACCCATATTGTCGGCGTATGATAGACCACCTCTCTGGCGCTTCTCACCCACCTAACGCGCGGCTTCGACGCCAACTCGCACAATTCAAGCTGGACAATCACGTGCTGTATCGGCGCATTGATCACCTTGACGGTCAACGCTGGGTGCCCGTTCTACCGCGCTCTCTTCGGGCCGATGTCCTCAGAGCATTCCACGATGACATGACTGCTGGCCATCTCGGTTTCCACAAAACCTACGATCGCGTTCGAAGCCGTTACTATTGGCCTGGCCTTTCTACTAGTGTGGCGAGATACATCGGTTCCTGTTCTCCGTGTCAGCGTCGCAAACTTCCAACCTCTGCTCCTGCCGGCGAATTACTGCCTATTCCGTGTCCCGCCGCACCATTGGAGGTTGTTGGTATGGACCTTTACGGGCCCCTTCCTGCTACTGCAGCTGGAAATCGGTGGATAGTGACCGCCATCGACCACCTGACGCGCTACGCTGAGACATCAGTGATCACTGGCTCAGCTTCGGAGGTTGCCGACTTCGTCCTTCAAGCTATAATTCTGCGCCATGGTGCTCCTCGAGTACTGCTAAGCGACCGTGGAAAGGTCTTTCTCTCGCATCTTTTAAACGAAGTCCTGCGCGCCTCTGGTACCACCCATAAAACGGCTTCGAGTTGCCATCCACAGACTAAAGGCTTGACAGAGCGAGTTCATCGCACGCTTGCCGACATGATTCAGCCTGATCACAAGAATTGGGACAAGCTTCTACCGTTCGTCACTTTCGCCTACAACACGGCCGTTCAGCGTACCACCGGCTACTCGCCATTTTACTTAGTTTACGGACGGTCGCCTACTTCCCTTCTAGACGTTTCTTTCTTCGATGGTCCTGTCAACCCATCTGCATCGTCTAGCGAAGAATTCCTTTCACGACTCGCCCAGTGTCGCCAGCGTGCTCGCGTCAACATAGCGGCCAGGCAACATGACCGGAAGATCATTTAGGACACCCTCCATCGCGTTGTGTCCTTCCGACCTGGTGACGAAATACTTCTATTGACGCCCCTTCGCACACCTGGTTTGTGCGACAAGTTCCAGCCGCGTTTCAACGGGCCCTACATCGGCCTGGAGCAGACATCGCCCGTCATTTATCGCGTGACTCCTGTTGTCGCCGCCACAGACCGCCGTTGTCGCAGCACCGAGGTCGTTCATGTGTCCCGCATGAAACCCTTCACGCGGCGTTGTTCGTCGCCTTGACTAGCGGCCAGGATGGCCGCTTCCACGTGGCGGGGGGGGGGGGGGGGGAATTAGTGTGGGCGTTTATTACGCGCGTCTTCTTCATCTGTATATCATGATCATCATGCTACGTTGCGCGATCCTCATCTTCAGTTTTGTGTGATCATCATCATCATCGGGTGTGCGCTTTTGCTGGTTCACTCCCAAGTACTCGGGCCGAATAAACGTTGTGCCAACAGAGACGTCATAATATACAAGTATATTTACAAAGAAATGCGCCGCACTTGGCCAAGAAGCCAAAGCCCGCAGTAGCCTCTAATCTTCGTCGTCGTCTTCACACTGCTCGCCTCTTCGTCAAGCCAAATACTGTTCCGTAGCAATATGGTTGTTTACTTGTGCACCTGATAACTATTTACTATATAATCCTTTATCCAGTCGCCGCGAAATAAGTAACGCCAATGACATAAGGTATGCTTTGACAAGTATTATTGCATTACGGAGTCACATGGCCTTATGCTAATAATTCTAGTCATAAGTTGTGTTCCAAAATTGTTATATATTGTGTAATTTTTATATATGTTATGTGATATTTTCTCGATGGACCATTCGCCATAAAGAGATTTCTTGATTGTATCTTTGTGTATTAGAGCTTTCAGAAGTCGTCACGTGGCTTTTTTATGTGTATTTGTGTGACTTAATAGGCATAAAGAAAATTGGAGCAGTTTTGCAATAGTGGCGCGAAGACAGGGCAAACAGCGAAGCTGGCCTAGCTTCGTGGGGAAGCGCTTCTCGTATGATCCGCACCGCAGCCTCTCGCTTTTCACAGTCGCGCACGAAGCTAAGCGTAGATCAGTTCGTGTCTATCGCACAATCGGAAACTGTGTCTAAACTGACTGCTCAGAACCTCGTGGGCAAACCGTCCGTCGGCACCTCGTTGCTCTCCGCACTTGCCGCTGCAAATTATCCAGGACTCGCTGGCCCGGATCGTTTTGGCGACGCTTCTGGTTGCTTAAACGTGTTTGATCCCATCGCGTGCTCGAAACTCTGGATCTTCTGCCATTCGCTGTCGTTTAGCCGCCGCTTCGCCGGCGCGATACTCTGGATCGACCCGACGTCGTCTCATCCGCTCTCGAGTAGCGGCGCCCTGTGTTTGGCGCCGCGCTTCATCTTCCTCGGAGACGCTGGCGTCGCCGTCAAGAGCAGTCGCACCTCGCGTCGGATCCGCCAATTTTCGGCCCTCATGCCGGTTCTCCTCGCCCTATCCGGATAGTTTCTTCATGAGTGGGTGAAGCAGGCTGTCAGTACCATTTTAATACCATTCTTATCCCGATACTCACCCGGGGCGGCCTAGGAGAGCTTTCGGAAGCCCTTGACCACGCCGTGGGCCAATCTAGGCCTATCCCGCCTAGCTCGAGTGCGGCCGCGCGCACACCAGCCCACAGACGACGGGGCGACCACCGGGCCGCTACCTCGTCGCCCATCTCCCGTCTGCCCACCGCCATGGAGAACGCTAACAAAGGACAGGAGGTGACCCGACTACACCTAATCCTAGATGATGTCCGCTCAACACTCACTGTTGCGCCTATCCCCCGAAACATGAACCCCCTACTGCACCATGGTCGACGGCAAGCACGAGTTGAGGCCTTAGCCCTCACGTACGGTAAGAACAACACCACTTCCTACACCGACGCAGCACTGTATGACACCACCCGCACTCGAGCAGTGGTGGTCGTCCTCGACCACCACCACAGAGAGATAGCCAGTGCCTCCCTCCACGGCCAAACATCACAAGCTAGGACCCCGTACGAAAATGTCAGATATGGACTGATATGAAAAGGGACATATATGGGCATATTAAAAATTGGGCAGATATGGCCATATATGGCATATAAGGGCCATATATGGCCATATCTGCCCAATTCTGAATATCCCCATATATGGCCCCCTTATATGCTATATATGGCCATATCTGCCCAATTTTTAATATGTCCATATATGGGACCCTTATATGCTATATATGGCCATATCTACCAAATCTATAATATGCCCATATATGGGACCTTTCTATATAAGGCCACTTCTAAAGTTTTAGTATGTCCACATATGGCGCTCTTATATACAGGGTGTTTCAGTGAACACTTTCAAAATTTATTTAAGGTGGCCTTTGGCAGATAGCCCAATTCTAGTTAATGAGCTGGTCTACTCGAAGAGGCGGACATTACTTGCACAAAAAATTGAAATGCATAATCGACTAATCAACAAAAATTCACTAATTCAGTTTTTAACTAATTACCTGATGGCCCATTTTGCAATTTACAAATTGTAGCCGAGGAGCTCGCAAGGCGGATCCACTTGGAACGAATTCTCGGGATGACAACCAGTTTCGGGATATTAATTCCCGAACTTTGCGGAACAATGCATTGGCGTTCCAGTTAATTTGGTGCTTCAATGCATAAAGCAACGATTTCTTAAGAAACTAACTGGAACGCCAATGCATTTCTCTGCAAAGTTCGGGAATTAATATCTCGAAACTGGTGTCATCCCGAGAATTTGTTCCATGTGGATCCGCCTGGCGTAATCCAAGGCTACAATTTGTAAATTGCAATATGAACCATCCGGTAATTAGTTAAAAACTTAATTAGTAAATTTCTGTGAAATATTCGATTATGCATTTCAATTTCTTGTGGAAGTAATGTCCGCCTCTTCGAGTAGACCAGCTCATGAACTAGAATTGTGCTACCTGCCACAAGCAACCTTTAGGAATTTTCGAAAGTGTTCGCTGAAACACCCTGTATATGGTCATACTTGGAAATTCAATAAATTAAAATCTGGGTTTTTACATGCCAAAACCACAATTTTATGATGAGGCACACACTGGTGATCGAGGCATTCCGAATTATTTTACCTCCCTGTTGTTTTTAATGTGCACCCAATGCATATGGCACACAGGCATCTAGCGCATTTCACTCCCATCGAAATGCCGCCGTGCCCGGGATTCGATACCGAGCTTTCAGTTCAGTAGAGCAACGTACGTACGCCTTAGCCACTACGGCGGGTCTGGAATTTTATATGAATATCTCCAGTAAAAAATTACAACCAGCTATCAGCTTACATGTCTGTTGGCTAACCCTAATTTCAGACCTTGATGGTCTACTAGCCAATTGGCATACAAGTTTACAGGTCTACGGGCCTACAAGTCTACTACCTGTCTACTACCTATTCTACTGTTTGTCGGTGTGCCATTGTACCGGAGACCACTGTTCAAATGTGTATTGTTTATTGAATTGATGAATTCTGACTGTGATTGCATTACAGTCTTGCAGTCTTAATTAGAATATATTCAGTGCCTTTGAACACTAGAGTATGCCAGTCGGCACTTATGATGGCTCACTGCATATATTGCTCACCATTCCATCCAAAACTTCAGGTCATGGTATGTGTGTGATGTGGAAATCACATTTATAACATCTGAAAGCAATATGAACAGAGATAAAACTTTATTGCAAAGTTCACTACTACTGCACATTACCCAATTGCTGCAAGGGGTACCAGTGCACTGCTTTCAGTGTGTTTTCCATAACCTCCTTTGACACGGTGACGTCGGCGTTGTGAAACAGCTGCACAAACAAATGAACCATTATTTCCATACGACAGAAAACTAAGTACAATACTTGTTGTGTTGATTAATACACTGAGAAACAAGGAATTGAGCATAAACATTAATAAAAGACTAACAAGTGGTAAAAGCAGTACAAGTAATATTTATGACAGTTTTGAAGCCGGCTTTGTGGCTGGTGAAGGGCCAATTGGAAGCAAATGCATATTTTCAAGTAATTGTAGGCCAGGCACATCAAGTTGTTTTCATTACACAGATTCCTATTGAATAGCAGCAATAATCCCAACATAGGCGTTACTGCATACCTGCTTGGTTAATTAATAATAGTACACACCGTAAGTATGCACATTATGAAAATTCACATATTTTCCCCCCTCCCACACAATGACCACACTTGCAACTGAGCACTGCAACCGGTGGCCTGGTTTTGACTTCGACTGGTGATAATGGCCAGCTGCGGATGCCAGTGGCAGTACCAGCACTGGAGCTATCTAGTGCTATATGCACAAAGCTAGTATTTTCCGTTTTTTTTTGTCAGTCCAGACAGGTCATGCCGCGCATGCATGGAGTGATCAAACTGCTAGCGTGCCACATAAGGTCACAAGCTAGCTACAGCACCCACTTCAAGCTCAAAGCACTTCAACATGCTTTGTAGAATGGCAGTCGTTAATTGAGAAGGCACTTCCGCGTCAGAAAAGTACACATCTGCCGTTAGAGACGGTCGCATGAAAAGCTGAATGCTACCAGCAAGGGAAGCAGGAATTCTGCTGCAGCAGGAATACAAGCAGGAATACCGCTGACCCAAGACTGATCTTTACCCGCAAGTTGAAATAACAGTGCTTTATAGCTCAGAAGCCTCTGGACAGCTCTGCTGTATATATTTAAATGATACAGAAGGAGGCTCGCCGACTTACAAGGAAGCAGGGCATTCCAACTACAAACTACAATGCAAGCAGCGACTGGATGGTGTGCTTCATGTGGCGGCATGGGCTTCATGAGTGTGCTGTGAAAATTTAAATGATACAGAAGAAGGCTCGCCGACTTACAAGGAAGCAGGGCATTCAAACTACAAACTTCAACGCAAGCAGCGACTGGATGATGCGCTTCATGTGGCGGGATGGGCTTCATGAGAACATGTCAGCAGCTGCCTTCTACATACAAAGAATCACAGACTTTCGCTATTTGTGATCATTCGCTGACACCAGGAGGGAAGTTTAAAAGGCTGCCACTGGAACTGTTGTGCCCATTGTTCCTAGAGGCACAGAGCATGATTTCTGATGACACTGCCATCAAAAGCTTCAAGAGAACTGGCATCAGAAGCTCAACTGACACCACTGAGGACCACCTACTATGGGACGACACTACTGCAGTTTAAGAAACTGGAGGGCCAGCCAGAAGTGCAGATTTATCAAGCTTAAATTCTTATTTGAAATGTGTGTTTTCAAGGTTCGAAAATAAGACTTGTCAATTCTTGTAAGTTACACCTTTGTGTGATTCTTTGGTAGCTGGCTTTTCGACACAATCTTAGTGCGCCGTAGATTAGGCTGAACTAGGTGGCTGTGGAAATTAACTTAAGATTTTACCCTGCATATAACATAGCCTCCCACTTTGTGTCATTTTCTTAAGTGTTTAAAATAGGAATAAACAAACGCATAAAAATACCTAGTGCGTATGCTAGTTCCACAAGAAGTAAAGTATGCTGCAAAGTATCAGCAGGACTCGTATACTGCAGTGATTCCTTTCCCTTCATTCTATATTCCATTCTTATCATCCACTGCACATAGCCAGTCAATCATGATAATGTAGGCCGAATGCTACCCTTACAATGCACAAGACAATTCCAATAGAATAATTACACTATCCCAGCCCTAGATGCTTTCATAAAGTGTTTATGTAGCACATGGCCATCATGCATGAGCTAAATATTTACATATATGTCCACAATATTTTATAAATGCTGTAACCACAAGGAAGTTTTCACATTACTGAAAAGATTTCACAGCTGAAGTCTTGATAATGTTAAATTTGTTTAAATACATTGGTACCTCTGACCAAATATTAATGGCAAATCGACAATAGAATGGATTTCAATAATACTTTAGAGGGAATGTGGGTGGCCAGCTTCAAACTTTTGCGCCATGCGACATTACCATAACTGCAGCATAAATGCATCCTGTGATGTATCCAAGTTTTTGTGATTGAGCCTATTTCAGCAAGTTGTCTGGGGGGATGTATGAGCTGAAGCAAGAGGCCAGAACAGGGACTGCTTGCACGAAGCCATTTACTGATGGGCAAACTTACCAAGCAGTAGAAAGGTACTTCAGGCTTCTAAGTTCGTTGCGCTGTGTCCGGCAGCGCCTGAGGCAAACATATAGTCGAGCTTTCAAGCGACCTTTTACTAGTGGCCTACTCATTCACATAGGGTCACAACACAATTACCTGCCTGTCTCCAGTGGGTGAAACTTTCCCAAGAGAATTTTTTGCCCTGTTACTTTGGTGAGTGCATCAGCTCACAGTTTGTCTTGTCAAAATGGCTCCCGCTACTTCACATGTAGAGTGTATTTGTTTGATTGCCCTTGTTGTAGATTGCCCGCCTCGGCCGCAGGAGGTCGTAGGTTCAATTTCTACCGCCGCACGGCGCCCACTGATTCAAATGGACACAAGTGTACCCCAGCATGGCGTTCGGCATTCTTCAGGGAGAGGAGCCTGTTCTCTAAATACCAGTCAAAACCCTCATGAGCACAAGAAGAAGTAGGTCTGGGCCATTCCCAATAGTGGCAATTTCCCATGTGGTGCCCCAAATTGCCTTTCCAAGCGCTGAGGTCCCATAATGGCCAAGCACCAGGTGTAGTGCAAGGACCTTATGAGTGTTGTTTATGTGTGTGGACTGTTCGAAAACCCTTGAGGACTGTGAATGAAGGAAGAAACAGAAGAAGGCGAGCCAGGCGCAGCTTGCGTGCTTGGCAGTGTTCAGAAAAGAAACAATAGAGAAGGAAGAAGAGAGGTGGGTGCCAAACGGGCAGAGGGGGCTAGCGACTTAGAAGACGCAGGACCAGTGCGCTGTTTCGGGAGCTCCTGCCGCGGTACCTGAGGCAGCCCTGAGGACAACGCGCCTGCCTGTCGGTGTAGACGGAGAGTGGCGCCTGGCGTGACGCCGTTTGGAGCAGGCCTGGCTGTAGCCTGCTCGTAGCCGCCTGTTGGAGCATCTTTAGGCTGTGTTCGGGGTGAGGGCTAACCGAGGCCTTTGCTTTGAAGCCGCCTCTTGCTCGAGGTGGCACGTGAGGTTGTGGCGGTGGAAGCAACCCGCCCGACAGCCATTAGAGTCCTCGGGCCACGGTAATGCAGCCGTCGCCTGCCTCACCTGATGACCATTGCCGTCATCCCGCCTTGGCTGGCCTTCCACGAGGGTCATCGTGCCTTGGCTCGCCTCCAACGGAAATCGTCGCGACAGCTCAGACGATCTCCCACTGATCGACGACACCATCAGGAATGTAGCCATGAGACGTACTTGCTCTTTTCTTGAACGCTGCGCGTAGGACTTAATGTACACGCGTTTGTTTGAGGGACCTTTGCTATGTATACTGTGTTTAGTGCTTGTCTTGTTACAGTCCTATCATCTTAAATTTTGGTTCGCATCGGTTCGCGCGTCTCTGACGTTCATTACTGCTTGACTGCACACAGACATACGTGCCAAACAGCTATCCATCACACCAGACCGGGAGCAGGCTTGTACCTACTTCACCGGTAGGTACCTAGCGGCTGCACTTGCCTCAAGGCAGCCGAGGCTGATGCTCATCAACAAGGCCATCTGTCGTTGGACAACAGGTGCCCAGAGAGCACGCATGAAATCTCTTTCAAGTTGTGAACCCTCACAAGAAGCCGAGCACCAGGCCAAGGGACATCTCTACCCATCAGAAAGAAACGGAGGGTTTCTGGAGGCACGGGGATTTGAACTCAGTACCTCCCACATAAGAGGCGGATACTCTACTGCTATACCACTACTGCGGTAGATTCATCCAGTTGAAATGGTTAGTCATGAGGATCTGACACCGCTTTAGCATCCAAGAGAACCAAAAATTGGGCAAGCTGTTATGTATTCATAGTTGAAATGTTGAAAGCGGCATGGGCAAACGCAGACAAAGGAGTGCTTGCATTCTCTTCATTTATCTGCCCCTCAGTCTGCATTTGTTTTTAACTGCTTTAAACATTCTAATCGCTTTAGCTTTACCCATGACAGTGTTATTTTCATTGTCGACCTATTACAGCACCTGTCATTGCGTATATAGCACAGCATGACTAACATGGGAGTGCCAATGTTGCTGTAAGTGATTGCCATGTACTTAAAAGAAAAAATTATGGGGGCGTAATGGAATAAGATGAGCGTCTGCAGCTCCAACAGTATCCCATATTACTAATATTAAGCCCTTGTCTTCAAGGAGCCTACTGGATAATTATTAGGATAGGAACTTTTTCTTGTGTGTGTTGAGAACTTTACTAAATGCATTAGGAGCAAGTTTGAATTTTTTTGAGGCTACAGAACCAAGTAGTTCACAAGAAAGTTTCTCACTATTAAGCGACAATGGGAAAGAAGCATTGTTGCTAATATTCAGTAACTGTGACGCACCCTGTTTGCTGCGGTATGCATGAGGACACAGTTCCCTTTCTTTTTGCGTTTTAGTTTCGCAAGTTTGAATTTGACTGTAGCACGCTGATGCCTACAAGATGAAGAGAAGACACAATAAAGCTTGCGCAGAGTCGGTTACTTTAGCGAGCCCTGCTCAGATTCTGATCGGGATGTATGAAGCTATGTATGGACTAAGTGTACTATCACATATTTCTACTACTAGCACTAAATTTAGAACTAAGTTAAAGAAACAGAAAGATACTAAAGAACTCTTCCCCGATACCCAACAACAAACACCGTGCTTGTGTGTGCGTCACTGATGCAGAATGTAACTAATACTTTAATTGTGATGTCTCAAAAATGAACTTTTTTGAGAACTACCCAATGCTCCGTCCCCAAAAGAGGTACGAAAAAAGCAACCTCATCCCACAGTGGCTAGTAAGGCTGCAGCTAAGCCCCTAACGCATACAATGAAAAGCATGCAAGTTATCAATCGGCTAGATTGCCATGCAGCGCATAATACACGATGCCATTGACCCATGGACGAAAGCCGTATCCCCTGCCGCGATGAGTGCTACAGGTGCTGCAAATGGCATCGCAAGCAATTATGACAACGCTGACAGTGCCATCCTAGGCACGCTGTTCTGCGTAAGTAGCTGAAGGGCCTCCTGCAACAACTTGGCATTCAAAACAATGCCATCACTGTGGAAGACAAATTGGAGTCAAATCTATCACCAAACTTGTCAAACGGGTGAATATGGTCTCAAAACAAGCACTGGTGTTGCAGTTTTGAGGCAAACCAATGAATGCACACAGGTTGAGAAGCAGCAGAAAGTTCGAAAAACTGAATTGGTAAACTTGATTCAGGGTATCAAGCTAAGAATATGCCACTGACACTCAAGGCAAGCAGATGGATTTGTTTTGTGCCCATGTGAACGAGCGAGCCTGATGCACAAGATCGCATTAAATGCTCGACCAATTCTGTTGCCTCAGATGCCGCTGGACGCAGTGCCGTGGCAGATAAAGGCCTGAAGTGCCTTCAGAAAATCAACTTACTTGGTTGGTTTTGCTTTCTCATTTTTGATCTGCTATGTACTCCTTCCGAGTCATCATTATAGATGCAGCATCTTCTTTTTAAGTCTTGTTTTTTAGGTTATTATTTGCTGGGCCACCACACATGCTTCAATCTACCTTCACATATTTTTAGAGGCAAGCGTCACGCTGTGCGATAACCTTGATTGTCTCTTATCACCTCTGGTATACTAGGCCGTACCAATCTGTCATGGCACATGGCTATGATGTGGTTGTATTAGGGGGTCCTGGTGGTTGCTTTATCATTAATGTGATGCCCCATGATGGTCTTGTTCAGTACTTATACATATCACATTTCTTCAGTAAACTGCAGTTGAAAGTAACGCCAAACCCGTGTTTACGCAAACCGATCTCTGCTCTACCATTTTCCAGTGATTATGCTCTCAGTAACGTGCTTAAATAGATTCTTATTTTCTACGGAAATTAATCATGTGTGTCACAATGGCTCATAGAGAGATTCAGCTATACCTTTGCAATCCTCCACCTTGAAATCCTTATTCATCGGCTTACAGTAATAGTCTTAAAATCGATTTCGCTCCTTTACAGACACTTTCGCCCATATTTTCACTGCACATGCTTTCGCTCTTCCCTTATATCCTCACAATTTTCTTGTTGCCCCATGATCTTCGCAGCACTCTACAAGTGAAACAACTTATTTCATGCTCAGTAGTTCCATTTCTGTAAGTTCTGTACTAGGCATTAGCTAATTCTTTTATTCCTTAAAATTTAATTTCTCTTTCATAGCAATTACTGCTGCTGCTATTTGAAAATAGCAAAACATAATTTTTATAAGGCCTTTAATGAATCAACATATTTATGATTTAGCCTGAATATCACGCATGCAGCTCGTCTGCAATGTTTCACCTTAATCCAAAATTTAGCTATCTCGATCTAGATGCAGATGCTTGCTATGCATTGCCCTTCTTGTGATTACTTTTATATGTGCACCTATGATTCATCGCAGTGTTCTTAGAGTATCACGAATGAAGATCAGTTCTTCCTATTTGTGGAGGTGGTGTTATGCAGGCAGTGTCTGACAAATTGAACATCTTTCCTAAAGCTCGGAAAGCAGACACAATTCTATATGATGGAAGAATAGAAGCTGATCACCTTTCTTTCTCATACAATCACCCAATGAATATATAAACAAAAGAAAAACTAAATATCCTTTTAGTTATATATAACCTTAGAGTAACTCACTACTCATTTGTTTGCTGAGCTATCCACAACTGAAACTGTTGCAGCATGTCAGAAATGCTACAGTGGGTTGCACATTATGTTCACCATCAGTAAATGAGCATTTTCAGGCATCAAGCTCAGCATATCAAAGATATGACGTTGGCCTTTGGGAGGTTAAAATGTCCACAATTTTGGCCAGCAATTCCATCCCGTATGATATAGGCCACATGACAACACAAAAGCATCCAAATAAGCTAACATGTTGACATCTTCAATGCCTAAAAAATCGACAGCAACTTTACATTTGTTGTTTCTTATATGAAGACCAAATTTACATGTCCCTTGCATGTCCTTATGGCAAGATTATCATGATCACAAGTATTAATTTCTATAATTATGACTTCAACTCACTCTAAAACATATTCTAATAAACATAGCACTGACATACCTGGCCAAAATATACCCAGAGCCTAACTACAGTGTTGGCCAATTAAATGAGGAAATATAACTTATTTCACTTCTTAAAATATAGTCTGTGGCACTTTACCCAAATATGGCTCGAAGGAAACTGCACAAATCTGAGCGGCGATGTGGCACAAAATGAGCGGGTTGTAGCGCAAACATGGAACAAAGATATGAGAAGGCACGATGAAGTGCTACGTGTGTGTATTCCTTGTGCCTTCTTGTGTATTTTTCCCTGTGCGCGCTACAATTCGCTCGTTGCACAAATCTGTTACCAAGCTTCTTATCGTCATTTATTTCACCTTTAAGGGCCTCTGTCAGGGCATTACGTTAGGGGCGGCATATTCATGCAGTCTCTAGCATTCACTCAAACCATTATCAAATGTTCACACCCTAAATTTGTAATTGCTTTTAATGATGAACAAGTCTGCATTTCTATTGTGTGCGAGCATCAACAATACATATCCTGACCTCTGCAGTGACTGATCCGCTACAAATTATCTTTGAGGTTCTTAAGCTGCGTGCTTTTGTACTTTTATGTTTAGTAATGCACTGCGTGAGACCATGAGTATACTTTATATGGCTTCGTTTTAAAATTTAAGTAACTTCAGCGTGATGAACACACACACACTTATGGAAACATGGAAATGAGAACCAGTGGGGGTTTGAATTGACCATGTTTTTTTTTCATTTGCTGTGGATAGCCAGGAGGTGCTCCAGCAATGACACTCCCCTGTCTGCACCGCCCCATGAAGGCCAGCTGCCACTGAGAAAACACGGATTATTATTATTACCAGATATTAGCTAGCAGCATCACATATGCAAGCTGACTTGTGTACAACAGCGCAAGACAGTTGAAGTGACATGTACATTAGGTGAATATTCATTTAAGACACATGTAACTGCAGTCACCCGTGTTGCTGACTGCATGTCTCTTTGCAGAGTAATGCAAATAGGCATGCAGCTTACATGATATATGAAGCTCAAGTGCACTGTGTAGGTTATCAAGTTAGGTGTTGTTGTCTAGAGGTCTTTGTGATCAGTACACGTGATGCCATATGCACTGAAATGTGATGGTAAAGAACCGAGTGCTCGCAGTCATTCCGTGAACTCATACTATTACTGCAGCTACGTGATAGCAGAAGGCTGTATGCACTAGTTCAAAGAGCTACCTAAAACGGGTGCATGCCATAATTGATTACATGAATCAGTGGAAAAATGTCACTTGGTGGCTGCAACTAGACATGGGAATGGTTAAGTAGCGCTGCAAAGTGCTACTCACTGCTGGTTCCTAATTCCTTACATAACATTCACTACGTCAAAGAACAATGCCACTAAGTCCTGACCTGTCTCCCATGCAGATAAAGGTTACGCATTGCTGAAGTTGTGCTTGCAGGATGTGAAAAAAAGCTGTCCAAAAGAGAATTTAGCACATGGACAGGAATGTCGAAACTAAATCTAACGTCACTAAAGTTGTGGTATAGTGGCGACATGTCACAGAATATTTCAATAGAACTATGACAATTTCTGTTAAATTGAAAGCTTGCCTATATTGTTGTGTTGCACCCATGTATTAGTGCTATGACAAATGAAGGCTCTAAGTTGACAGATGAAGCGACAAACTTAAAATGTCCACGTACATGCATGCTAAAAGGCAGTTTCCCTGTTTCATTACATTTTCCAAACTCTTCCAGAGCTGTTGTATACTCTGCGAGCACAGTATGTGCTGCCATAACAAATTGGTAAAAGAAAAACAAGGAAAGCTTCTGCTGTCATGATTTTACCATTAAGTGGGCTCAAATACTACACGAACACATATATTGAGATAAAAAATTTGTTTCAACAAATGCAAGCAACGTGTGGAGTCAGCCCTATTATAACAGTTACCAACTCATGTGAGCAGAAAAGCAGGTGAGAGCACACTGGCTCAGGCGGAGCCATTTGCCTTTCCTGTAAATAAATCCTCACATTCTGAAGCTCATATTGATGCTCCCTTCAGTCACGGTGTACACATTTGTGTGTGCAACTTATTTTTGCCATTTCTGTGCAGCTGTGTCAAGGAAATGACCACAAAAACTAATCTTAGGGTAAATTAAACATTATGGTTACCTCAAGTACCTTCATTTCACTTCTGAGGGAAATGTGTCGCTACCGAAGATATCTTTGGAGAAGGCACTACAGTGTTTGACGGGAGGTGTGATGTGGGACCTTTCTGTAGCAATTGCAAAATAATTTTCTTCTTTCTAGTAAAGCTTGCAACCAATAATTAACTTGTGCAGGTAACTCACACTAGTGATTCAGTAATTTTTATGAAGAAACCTATCATTACAGTGCGCACAACAATTAGATAATTAATCACTCTGTAATTATGGTGACTCATCATATATGCAGTCATTCTACCACCTTGACTTGCTCCTAATGGAGTCTGCAGCACCTTGGCATATATTTATGTAAATTTCATACATTTATCGACAGTCGATCATACTTCGTCACTGAAGGGGTTAAGTGTAATCGGGCAATTTTTTCATGCCAAAGTGATAATCTGGAATGCAGAACTTCAACGAGTTCCACTGAACGCAGTGTAAAGGTAAGAGCAAATCACAACATTAAAAAAACACAATGACCATGCCACAAAATATTTGCTGCAAAACCAGAAAAATGTTGGCTGGTATCAAAGTGGAGCCAATGCACACGAACATGCTTGATAATAATCTACTGGTAAGAGTTCGTGCAATTTCTTAGTCCCGATGAGAGAATGATGATGATGATAAATAATAATTTAGCCTATAAACACATCCATGTAAGTCCCGAACAACTTGAGATATCCATGAATCTAGCTTCCTGGATCTTGCGTTTTACTCATCTATACCAGATGGATACGCCACATAAAAAAACCTGCACGCATGCCGGCATCTCTATGATACGAGCACTTGTCAGTTATTTTTTTAATAAATCACATAGCTATAATTTCAGTCAATACAGAAAACAAATCAAGGTGAACACGGTTTCTTCAATAAGCTGTCCCAGACTGACCAAGGTGTTGTGTACTAATGATAAGCATTGGTGCACACGCTTCTTGGACAGCCCTGGGTAGTCCGCGGTGGCCAATCGGAGAGCCTAGTATACATATTGAAAATCAGTCTGCACTCCAGTGAGCTATACACCCAGAGAGAAAAAGATCTCCATTTGTGTTCTCCCTATTGACTGCTCCAACTTTCTCGGCAGCTAAATCTTCGTACACCTTGCTCGTTTGGCACATCCGATTTGCTTAGCTCACTGAGAAAAGACACTGCATTAGAACGTTTTCCTTGTCGTTTGAACTTTGCCCTAGATCAGTTCATTTCTGCACATCTATGCAGCCGACATCACGTGAAAACAATTTAACACTTTATCAGTGACAATCTCTCTCGTTTTTGGAATGTTGTAGTAATTTTACAGTTCAATGCAAGCAACGGCGTAAAAGTTCCTTCACTGCTAAGAATGAGTGTTGGCAAATTTTATGCATAGCAGTTATATCCACTAGAGAAGAAAAAATCTCATGATGCAAACAGCCGCAGCTATGCTGGTAAACATTTGTATAGCCTTTCATATGAAAGTACCGCACAGTTGAGGCCACCTAAAAATACTCACAAGGAAGCTGTGCTGGACAGCTCTCTAGCTGGCGGCATCAGCAACAGCAGCACCAATAGTAATAACGAAAGTTCATAATTAATAATTGCATTCAGTAATGTCACCACGGTGATTTGGAGGTCCACCAGCATGACAAAGCCCACTAATATAAAAGAAGTTGGTTAAAATTCGGCTAGACGAATCGCCTAGCAGCCAGCCAGGTACACTGCGTCTCTGCAAAGACTATTACGAGGTGCCGCGCACACCACAGTGAAATAAATGCAAATGATATAGCTACATCTAGCTCCAAAATTACAATGCTGAATTCAAACACATAAAATAATACAAGATATTTCATAGCGTGTAGCATAGCATGACTCGAAACAAGGACGATCGATCGAATAACGCAGACCTTCAATCAAATTAATATGACAGTCAGCCTCTGTGCTAGTAGATCAATCGTACTTGTAATTGGGTTGACAGGGTCCGATGTACATACGCCACGAACTCCAAGGCAAACATAACAGTAATAGGGACTGTAGACGAAACTGAAGGAGCGGATTCGCCCGCTTGTGTTTTAAGCCCAAACCGCATTCACGCGATTTTTTGCGCGACGGCGACAAGCGACAGCTTCGAGCGACGAACAAATCGCTTGGTCTTTTCGCTCAATCGCTCGGTTCTAGAAATCTAGAATACGTCGCTCGTCGCCCGGAAGTGCTATGAGCGACTAGCCAATAGCGCGAAGCCGGAACTAGATATACATCAGTCAAGTACTACCGATTGTCGCACGGAACGAGCAAACGACTAGATTTTGATACGTGCAAGGATAATAACGTAGTGCAAGACCTTTAGAAATATTTATGCTGCTCTTTACCCTAAAAAACATCAACTTAAATTAATAAAGCAAGCGTCACGCCAGTTTCGGCGAGTATTTGCTGCCCTGATAAAGGCAACACCGGGGAGACGTCGCTCAAAGTCGTCGCTCGTCACGTCGCTTGCATGCGGTACGACTTGTAGGCGACGAGCGAACGCGACAGCCATCTCCATCGCGTCGCTTGTCGCTGTCGCGCGCAAGATTGCGTGAATGCGGTTTATACTTTACGCGGTATCGCAACACGCACTGCTTCAAAATTATGCAAATAGCACATAACAAGAGGGGAGGGGGAATTGTACGTACCTTTGTAAAAGTTGCGACTGCAAGTGATAATCGCCAGGCACGCGTTCTCCTCAGAAAAGGTCTTCTCGGGCGCGCCGTGTACGTACGTCGCAGCTCCATCAGCAGTAACGCGGTTTGTGCAGTTTCACGATGAGCACTGGCATATAATCATCACTGCACTGCGACAACGCGCAACCACGGTAATCAAAAGTTGAACCGTGCGCGCGACACATACAAACAAAGCGATCGTCGAGGGCCGCGCCGGTGAAGGAGCCCGCTGCTTCCCTTTACTTACAGTCGCGTTAAACTGCGTTGATGAAGACTCGTTCCGATTGCGTTCACGAATAACACACATACCGCGGAGAACATCGCGTTAACACGGATGCACGAACGAAAATTACACACGAAAACAGGCCTATGAATATGCCTCGGTATCTGACAGCTGCCGGCCATGTGCTGCGACTGCTGCCGGCGCAGCAAGCTTACCAGTGTTGCCAAGCGATACATTGCATTGGCCATTCCACGTTTGGTTTCGGTTTGGATTTCACTGAATGTGTCAAAAATTTAGCTTGGTGTAATTTTTGGCAGTATTTCATTTAATGGGGCTTGAATAAAGTATCTAGATTGACTGATGTTGCAAACTTTTTTGTTTGTGCTTCTGCAGTAGCTGATATAACGAATAGGAATTCGTGCAGCAGCTTTCCTAACTCATGAGTTAATATTCCCAGGCTGCTTTACATAGGCCGGTATATATGATTGCAAAAGTATATGTTCATGTTCTCTCTCACAAAGTAGCCATATTCATCCGGTGTGGTTGTGAGCCAGCGTGCAAAACAATGAGTTGATTGTGTGTGTTTCTTTGATAAAATTCACTGCAACTCGTTACTACCTGCTCGGTGCAAGCACATTCATTTCGATCAAGATGCTTTGCCTATAGCTGCAGTGCAAAGCATCGCATTTGTTACGTGCAGTAGCTACATCTCGTAAATAAGGCCATGCTGTCCGGCAGGTGCGGTGCAATAACCCATACTAGACGGCAGTAGCGCACCCATGCAGGATCTCTGCCAGGGGGGGGGGGGGGGTACATTTTTGTGTGTGGAGGGGGGGAGGAAGCAAACACTTTACATAAAATCTAATTATCTTGCTTTAGCCAGAGGAATCCAACAGCAAGTCAAATGCCTAATAACTATAATATAATAAAATAATTATAATAATAAATAATAATTATAATAATTATAGTTATAATATGATGACAATGTTTATTTCTTCAGCGTTTTACTCAAAGTAATTTAAGAGTGAATGAGTAAATAGAAGACAGTAGATGATAGAGTGTTTTTGTTAATCAGGAAAATTCGACCTCAAGCCATCTCCTGAATGGTAATGACAATGTGCACAGAACGCTGAAGGTGCACGTTGAACTGGTGGGGTTGGACGCGTGAGTGGAGGGGGAGGGGGGGGGGTTACAACTATAATTTAGGTATACTTTTAAATCCTTATATGGCAATATAAGGCGCTTACTTACAGTCATATATGGTAGTATTAGGCCATGTTTGGACCATTATATGGCAGTATAAGGCCATATCTGGACCCTTATAAGGCAGTATAAGGCCATATCTGGACCCTTATATGGCAGTATAAGGCCTTATCTGGACCCTTATATGGCAGTATAAGGCCTTATCTGGACCCTTATATGGCAGTATAAGTCCTTACATGGATCCTTATATGGCAGTATAAGGCCTTATTTGGGCACTTACATGTCCAAATATGGCCATATATAAAACATATAAGCGTCATATCTGACATTTTCGTACGGGACGGTCGTTTCACGTTCTCACGGACTGCCAGGCCGCCTGCCGCAACTACCTGAAAGGACGCGTTTGTCAACCTGCGCTAAATATCCTCCTAAGCGCACATGACGCTGGCGAACGGCGGCACATTCGAACACCTCCGATCAGGCATAAGATGGGTCTTGCGGCGGCACGATGAGCACATGGCTCAAACTTGTCTGTACCGTCTTTCAGATTGCCGCTTGCACCGAAGCCACATGTCTTCAGGAATGTGCTACCTCTGCGCATAATCCCCTTGGCCCACCCTTCAAAGCATTACTCGGAACCAACAGATCGGATGATCTTGTGGGTACACATATCTTTAATGCGTCCGCACGAAAGACGTAATAGAACTGAACTGATTGGGGGAGCACGTACAGTTTAGGTCTTCTGTCGGGTGAGAGTGTTCTTATCACGCTGGCGCTCGGTTTAGTAGCGTCGACGCTGCGCGCAGGCGCAGAAGCGGCGCCGTACCGTGCCCCCCCCCCCCCCCCAACGCAGAGAGGTGCCCTCAGGTTTGAAGAGCATCGGGGACGCGCGCCTGGCGCCCAAAGCGCGTGATGTAGGGCATGGGCTGAGGCGTTGTAGGCTGTTGTGGGTGATTTACGGGAGGCGCGCAGGAGTTGGTAGTTTCCTCGGAGAGGATGTATGACGGCTTCGGTCGGTCGATAGAGACGCGAACGTCCCTCCCGCTGATTTGAAGGGTGAATGTTTTGTCCTCACGGCGGATGACATTATAGGGTCCGGAGTAAGGTGGTTGAAACGGCGCACGTACAGTGTCGTTGCGGAGAAAGGCATGCAAGCACGTTGCCAAGTCCTTGAACACGAACGGGGTCGGCTTGGTGTGACGCGCTGCTGGAGACGGGCCCAGTGAGGCCATTGTGCGGCGCAGCCGGGCGACAAGGTCTGTAGGGTCCGAGATGGTGATGTCGGAAGTTGAAGCGGAGAGAAGTTCCCCAGGTAGGCGAAGCGGCTCCCCGTAAACGAGTTCTGCGGGCGTTGCCTCGATGTCTGGTTTGAAAGCGGCGCGCAGACCAAGAGCGACGGCTGGGAGAGCCTCGAGCCACGTTGAGTTAGGGTGGCACGTGATGGCTGCCTTGACCTATCGGTGAAACCGCTCGATCATCCCGTTGGCGCAGGGGTGGTAGCTGGTAGTCCGTGAGCGCTCGAACCCGGTGGAAAGCCAGAGGAGCCTGAAGAGTTGGGACTCGAATTGCCGTCGTTTATCGGTTGTGACGCGACGTTGAGTGCCGAAGCGGGAAATCCAGCCGGTGAAGAAGGCCGAGGCGACGTCTTTTGCGGTAATCCTTTCGAGCGGCAATACTTCGGGCCATCGAGTGTACCGATCGATGGCGGTGAGGCAGTAGCGGTAAGGCCCGACCGGTGGAAGGGGGGCAATGATGTCGATGTGGACGTGTTGAAACTCTTCCGACGGCAGGCGGAATGCCCCGCGCGGTGATGTGATGTGCCGGGTGATTTTGGCGCACTGACATGGGATGCACGTGCGTGCCCAGGTGCGGCAGTCCCGTTGCATTGAGGGCCAAACATAGCGGTCAGTCACAAGGCGTGTAGAAGCGCGGATGCCGGGGTGGCTGAGGTTGTCTAACTGGTTGAAAACGCAGCGGCGATGCGACATATGGTCTCACTCGTCCGGTGGATATGTCGCAGTAGAGAGTGTCCGTCGACCTAGGGATGGCGACTTGTTGAAGTTTAAGAGAGGAGCCGTTTTCGAGGAGCTGCTAGAGTTCAGCGTCCGTTTTCTGAGCGTTGGCGAGGGTCTCAGTCGTAACGGGTGGCAGCTCGACAGCAGAGACTCGTGAGAGTGCGTCGGCGACCACGTTATCCTTTCCACTGATGTGTTGGATGTCGATGGTAAACTGGGCGATAAAGTGCAGTTGGTTCTGCTGGACCGTTGTAAATTTTTAGCGTCATTGGGAGAAGGTATAAGTGATAGGTTTGTGGTCGGTGTAGATGGTGCAGTGCTGTGCCTCGAGAATATGGTGAAAGTGTTGGACCGCTTCGTAGATGGCGAGGAGTGCTCTGTAGTAGGCTGGCCATGTTGTCTCCGCAGGGGCGGAAGTTTCATCGGCGATGCCTGTAGACGAGGGTGTTTTTGGGCTAGAAAGTTCCTTCGAAAAAAAAGCCAACGGGCACCAGTTTTGGCCCACGCGTTGCATCGGGGAGGCCCCGACGGCGGTGCTAGAGGCATCTGTGAAAAAGCCCATAGGGAACCTACAATCGTCGGGCGGCGCCACCAGCGCGCTGCTATCCGCGCCACCAACGGAGGCGTCCCCAATCACGCAGGCGCTCCACCGGGAAACGAAACTTTGCCACCGTGTGTCAGCGCCCTTCGAGCCCTACTTTCCGTGGTTGCTTCCGACTGTGCTTGCGACATTTGAACTGTTATCAACGTTGCACCGCAACTGCATTTGCTCGCGAACGTTTTCACTCGGCAGCACCCGGAGAGAGACGCAAGTTACCCGCGATGTCGCGGGTTCTGCATTGCGGTTTCAAGCCGGTCCACGGCCTCGACGAGTATTTTCGGCCATCGCTAGTGCGGAAAGGACGCCGCTTGCTGGACAATAACCATGTGTTCGGTGTCCGGGAGGTTGACGGGTCTGAGATTTCTGCAAAATGTCTGTCGGAGCAAAGCAAGCACGTATACCAAGTGGACCTCAAAGTAAGTAAACAAAACGATGTCGCCTAAGTATGCTTTTGTGCATGTGCGATATAACAAGGCTCGAGAAATGCATTAGCCGACTGTTTCCGGCGTTCAATGCTTGTTACGGCCCCGACTTCACTTTTCTTTGTTTTTATTTGGTCTCGCATTATGATTCAGCTGCCTGTTCTTCTGATTCCGATTCGCAGCTGACGACTGAGCCCCGCACAATCGAAAGTGGCAAATGCACGTGCCGCTACGGCAGCCTGGGTAACTGCAAGCACTGTGCTGCAGTTGCTTTCTATTTGAATGAATTTGATCATGCGTCCTGCACAAGTGCACCACAGGCATGGGGAAAGCCACGAGGGAAGCCGCAGCTAAATGATAAGGCCAGCATTGAAGAATTGTTTGGAAGTACGATGCATTTGGTTGTATTGCTGTTGCATAGTATGTGCATAGTACGTACGTCAGCCTTCTCTTCTCTCTTCTGTCCCCTCTGGTGGCCTTGCGCTGTTAACGTACCTTATAGTACGTGTGCTGCTAATTTTGACTACAGCACTGATTGCATGAAACATCTGTTATCTCATGTCATCCTTATCACTATAGTGCTCTGTTAATGCATCTTTTCTCAGGCTATCACCTTCATAGCTGTCACTTTTTTATGTGGTTCTGTGCTAAGCACACTGATTAGCTATTGCTTAATATGCAATAAATTTTGTCATTCTTGCTCCCAGACTACAAGAGCCCCTTTGTAGGAAACAAACAGCCTGCAGAGCTGTCCCCATTTTATGCATTGAAGCACTTCCCGGGCATTGTATCGCCATTTACGGAAGCACTGCAAGAGATGGCGAGGAGTGAGGCAGACTTAATCAGCATTGAAGCAGAACAAGAAGCCAGGCGGGTTTCACAGCTCGAAAAAATTATCCAGCTGCTTCCAGCACCTTGCAACGCCTTGCATGTGCTGCAGATATCAGGCACCTACCCGAAGCTAAGTGTAGCAGCAAAGGATTACGTACAACTCATGACGCAAGAGCAGAAGGAGTTTTATCAGACAAATATTGTCTGTGAGTCACTGTCAGACCTATGTGTGGCCACCATGGGCCAGTCAAGCTGTCTAAGGTATGGAAACATCAGTGACAGAGGACATTGTTGCTCTTTACATGTACTCTTCATTCTTCTGATATTGGGTATGTTAACTCTAATTTAGGTGGCACAAAGAAAAGAAGTTTCGCATAAGCAGTACCACTAGCCACACAATACTCCATGCCCGACGGAGCCCTGAGGAGGTTGCCAGGGCCATCCTGAACTCAAGGCCATTTTCTACAGAGGCCACGGCCTATGGTGTGTATAAAGTACAAGGTTTTCCTAGTGGAATACACAGCACTTAAAAACAATCACAGAACAGAAACCATGTACATGTAGTTGCAAATGGTTGTCGACCTCTTTCATTCTTGTTTTAGTGATGTGTATTCTAATTGTACAATGCCAAGTTTAAAGCTATTTTTTTTATTTCCTCAACAACAGGACTCCGTACAGAACCCCTCGCTCGAATGGAGTTTGAGCGTCAACTAGGTGTTGAAGTTGTGGAGGTGAGATCAAACTTTAGTCTGGTGTTCAGTGCTCTACAATGAACACTTGAGAGAGACAAAACCTTCAAAGCCAAAAAAAAACTAAAGCACTACCCTTTTGGGCGGCATAAACTTCAACATGGGGACAGATGTTTTAATATGATGAAACTTGCACTAAACTGTGGAGGGGATACTGTACAAACTAGCATTATTGGTCATTATGGATGCCTGTGACAAGCTACGACAATCACTGAGTGCTTGTAGTGCCTGGCAGTGAGGTAATTGTAACTTTTTCAGATGGGTTTGCTCATACACCCGGATCAGCCTTGGCTGTGTGGCAGCCTTGATGGCATGTTCTGCCTGTCTGGGGAAACATGCCTTTTGGAAATCAAGTGTCCCCACAAGTGTAAAGAAGCAGACATGTTCGACAGCTCGGGAGAGAGCATCCTAGACTACATCCAGGGAACAGGCAGCAACCGAAGACTGAAGACAACGCACAGATATTTCACTCAAGTACAGATATTACTGTACTTGTTGAATGTACAAAAGTGCTACTTTTTTGTATATTCCAGCAGGCAAAATGTCATTATTGAAGTCAGTAGGGATGATACCTTTCTTTACGAGAGCATCCCAGCCCTTGAAAGATTTTATTTTACTTACCTTCTGCCTGCTGCAGCTGCAGCGAAATAAAGCATGTGCTCACTGAGATTTGTTTGTACTACTATACTTCGTGCGCAAAACACAATGAAAAAAAAAGCATTTCACATTTCTCACTTTTATTGCACAACCGAAGAAAATGCCTATATCCTAAAGGTACATAGTGGTATATGGTATTGACAATCTTAGAAAAAGAATTAAGAGTTAACATGTCATTTGTTCACTAGTTCTGCTGCTTTATGTGTGCACAACACTGAAAGCAGTCACACTAGAAACATAAGTTGGCAAGTTAATGCAGCATTTGAGAAGCTGCACTAGAAGGGCATGCTTTTCGCAAATATTAAGCTAAACAAATTTCCTGATGAAGTCATCAAATTTGTAGGCACAAGTTGGAATCAGCTATCGCAAAACAGGGGTAATTGGAGGTCACAGGGCCTTCGTCCTGCAGTGGACATAAAAATAGACTGATGATGATGACGACGATGAAGCTAAACAATAAGCTGCTGCTTGCTGGAACAGTTATTATTCTGAACTAAAGCTAGCGCATCCAAAGCAGGTTGAAATGCAATCGCATTCGGAGGCAATAGGACAGACTTCAAAACGTAAGTGCCTAATGGCAATGACATCAAATACCAAAAATATCATGCAAAACAGGATTGCATAATATAAAAGTGGAAAACATAAGAGTAAGTCACATGTACACAAAATTCACTGACAAGTAAAGGCAGGTGACTACGCAGAACTCGCAAATGTTCCCAGTACAGTACCTTTTTTTCTTCTCTACATCAAACAGCTCAACCCAGTCCCTTAAGTTTATACACACAAAAAACAAAAACAGGCTCTTTTTCCACTGTACAGCATCACACATCTATTTTCAACGCTCCAGAACATGCTCGGTTCACCTATTTCAAGCTCAAGTAAGTGACACAATGCAACACGAGACAGAAGTTTGTTAATGGAACATCATAGATGACCTAAGCTGCATGGAAATGGCACCAACAGTGTGCAAAAATTGGTCATAGCCTGTGTGCTCTGCGATATCAGTGCACTGTAAAGAACCGCAATGAAATAAGAACTAATCCGGAGCCCACCATTACGGTGTTTCTCAATGACCACGTCCAATTTCGAAACAATAAAATGCAAATAGCTCAAACAAATAATGCAAAGTGAGTATCCATGGCAGATGAGATCCTTGGCAACACAGAGCAAAATAAGAAAGCTATGAAGGCCTCAGTCCACTAGCTAATGTTTCGGCAAGAGCACTTGTCGAAACCCCCGGCCAGCCTAGACGAAGACAAGTCCTATTATCGAAATGGTGCCTAGCGCACTGATGCTCCCCCATCATTCATTCATTTCATTTTGTGTAATCCAGAGTGAGGCAAAGTCGATTGTTCATGATGCAGACACGACAAATGACTGTTGTTGTTCTTTGCGCTTAATTATTGGGAGCTGGAGGTTTGCTAGCACACAGCAGACATGAAAGACATCCGTCATGCATGGGATAAGCTCAGTTGGTACTTTGTTGTTGAAGACATTATATATTTTAATCCTCTGAATCATTCGTTCGACATGTATCCGCACTTGAGCGATATTGTAAGTGTCCCTAACCTCCTCTGGCGTAAACTGAGAGGCATGGAGAAATGGAGGCATAACAAGAACAGCATTCTGGTTTCCTAAAACTGTCTGGATGCCTGGAAATCCCTTATCGGCAAGAACTGTATCCCCAGGTTGAACAAGATCGAGGAAACCAGAATCAACTGTAATGTGGGCATCAGACAGTCTATCACCATAGGCTTTTGAACAAAAACAAATCATTCCTCCTGGTGTTACAGCCACTAAAAACTTCAGCGTATATGCGCCTTTGTAATTTGAGTACAAGACTCGTTCTTGTTGCACAGTTGGTGGCTGCTCTGTACGTATTTCTGTGCAGTCAATAATCATAGTGCAGCTAGGATAATGCATCTTAAATCTGTCTGGCATTGTGGCCTGAATCACTCTTGGTGGGGGGCGAAAAATCCATTGTTTAGTGGCCACCGCGAGCGTTTTGAGAACACTCTTGAAATGCCTTGATGCCGACGTTTCGCTTACCGAGAAGAGAATAGCCAGTGATGAGTAGCTGATTCCAAGCTTTAACTTCAAAAGAAACAAAAGAAGCCTATTCTCAGCAGTGACGTCACATTTTCGTTCTGAAGGTGGAAGCATGCTCAGAAGCATTGCAAACACTTCTTTGCTGACACTGCACAGGTCTTGCAATGCATTTGCAGATTTAGCGATGCTGTCGTAGCCGGAGAAGTAGCTGGTTCTGTGGTCAGAGCCACTATGCCTGCTACTGACCTCTGGCTTGTGTTGCACACTGTTGTCGCATGTCTCAAGATGTGTCACTTGAGTTGATGTCCCTGACTCACTAATGAAGCACATGAACACCGAGAAATTCTTGCTTGACACGCTTCTTTCTTCAGTTTGTGTTTCCTGCGTGAAATTGCAGTAAGAAAGAATAAATACATCCATGTTGGGTTACAGTGGCAGCCTCATTTTTATCAGTCATAACACAAAACTTTATCGATGATAAACAAACATTTCAAACTAGCCGATCCAGAAAAATGCTGTCACATATTGTGCATCAAGTGCTGCACTGAAAACATGAGAAGGGAATGAGCAATAAGAGTACAACACTGTTAACTTGCTGCCTATGCTACACAGGGAGGCGTAACTGAGCATGGTATAAGAGCGAAGAACATATTTAGCTGTACAATTTCAGGACATTCAACTTCAGTTTCCGAAATTTTCAGGAGCTTACCACAGATTTTACTGCAGTGCAAAGCTCAGCAGCGACAGCGGACAGTAGATCCAAGCCCTCTGTCGAGCTCCGCTCGTACAACAGGTCTGTACTAGTTGCTAGATCAACTGTGGTAAGGCTGCTGGTACCAATGGCTCCTGTCTCAGCTGTGTAGGGAGAAGCTGGTCCAGGGGAATCAGCTGATGCAGGAGTAGCCAGTGATGCAGATGACCCAGAGTGCCGCTGCTTCCACCTGCACATTTAACAGAAGCTTGGATGTCACTGCTTTTTGTAAACACACAAGGATTTTGTTTTGGGCACATCTACATGCATGCATTCACATTTACTTGCAGAGACAACTGCATCATGGCAAAGCTAAATGGGAAAAGATGTAACATATTGAAGAGTCCCAGCTTTTGATGCAAACAAGCCCAAGTAGCACATCAGAGAGAAGCTTACCTATTAAATCTAGCCAGCTGAGCAGTAGATGAAGTGGACCTCTTCTTGTACACGGTCGGGAATATTGTTGGTACATAACCTGGGTGGCTTTCAATTGTGCTTTTCTCGCCATTCACAAAATGTTTGGAACACACCCTCGAATCTCGATTAGGCTGCCAGCTAGAGGAGTCCTCAAAACTGAAATGAGTAAAACATGAGTAATTACCATCCATCTGATGCAACAGGTGTAGCAGTGTCAATCAATGAAAGGTTCATGATTAAAACAGCTGGACAACACGCTGCACTTTAAAAATTATTTGTCTAAGTATTACTAACCTCACACACTTAATACACACTGTTTTCTCCCCTGCTTGAGCGCCGCAACAAATTTTCGTCATTTTTAATGTGCAGTAGATTATGCACTAATACAACATGAATGAATGAATGAATGAATGAATGAATGAATGAACCTTTATTTGAAGAAGTGACTTGGCAGTCGAGGTGGTAGGGTCCCTTATTCCAGGAATAAATAACATTAATGAACAGCGCAATGTGGTCAGCGGACAGGAAACGCTCATGATAGCACAGGACCCTTGGCGTTTCTTGTCCGCCGGCGTCAACCACGACAACGCCGCGAGGATTATGTAACATCGAAATAAAATAAAACACGACCATAACGGAGGGCGGCTTCCGGTGAACATGAAGTTTCTCATTCCTTGCAATGAACACGGCTACGAGTAGTTTCATCGTCATTCTCAAAAAACAAATGCCACAAGTCGGGAGAGAACCGTGCGTCGCAAACTAGTTCCAAATATCGTATTGCATGTCATTTATTTCGTCAGAACGATTTCCGTAATTTTAAACCAAAAGTATGCAAGAATATTATCAACCTACAAACCGCGAAACATTGATCAAACAATAAACTGTGACATTACGCGACCGCCTCGTAAAAACTACCGGTTCACTGTTACCCGATTGCTGCTAACTGAAAAATGAACCTCGTCCTTGGCTGCTTTGGTAACGTGCAGCGATTTCTGTTTACAAATATGAATTCACTTACTTGACTCGTCGCAAGGCGATAATCCATTTTTGCCTTCGTGACTTCTCCCAAGGCTTTGACGGAAAACTGCACAGCCTCACGCCTGGTGTCCCTTCGCGACTGTGGCAGTCTTTGACAGAGCAGTACCTGCGCCCACTTTTCTTCTTCACAGGGGTGCGACCACACGGTTCTGATGACGCCATCGGATCTTAAACTAGAGAAAACAGGCGCAGGTATTTCGGACGCGAAAGGCAAAAGCTCAAAAAGACCACGCTGTACCCGCGCTGAGCAATGGCAGCGAAGAAAGGCCCATGCGCGCGAACGCCTTCAAGCTTCTTGCTGGGGTCGCCAGATGGCGCACCCTGTTCTTCAAACTGCATTGCAGGGTGCCTATGGGAGCCTCTGGCTTGGGATGCGAAAGTAGGGTGGCGTTGCAGAGG
Source organism: Dermacentor silvarum (assembly GCF_013339745.2). Classification (NCBI taxonomy): domain Eukaryota; kingdom Metazoa; phylum Arthropoda; class Arachnida; order Ixodida; family Ixodidae; genus Dermacentor; species Dermacentor silvarum. The sequence continues at coordinate 36,863,790 of NC_051156.1, forward strand.
GCAGTGTTGCAGTCTTCGAACGCTTCAGTCAAAAGTGGTGTCCAAGTGACAGGATGGTTGCCTCGTAGGCCAGCCAACGCGTCATGAAGAGGGGACTGATATGCGGCCGCTTTAGGCACGAAACGCCTGTAAAAGTTGAGCACACCCAGGAAACGGCGGAGGTCTTTCGCTGTGACAGGCCGCGCGTAGTTCTTGAGGGCCGAGATGCGGTCAGGCAAGGGTGTAGTCACTTCTGAAGAAATTTGATGGCCAAGAAACGTGACGACGGGGGCGCCAAGCGTGCTCTTCTGGACGTTTATGAGTAAGCCGTGGTCGTCGAGGCGTTGAAACAGTTGGCGAAGGTGTTGGTGGTGATCCTTTTCGTTGGGGGAGAAGACCAGGATGTCGTCTAGGTAGACGAAACAGAAGTCTAGGCCGCGGACGACGTAATTGATGAAGCGTTGGAAGGTTTGTCCCGCATTGCGGAGGCCAAAGCTCATGAAAGGAAACTCGAATAAGGCGAAGGGCGTGATGATCGCGGTCTTCGGGACGTCATCTGGGTTCACAAGAATTTGTGTGTAGGCCTTTACCACGTTAATAGTTGAAAATACGGTGCGGCCGTGTAAGCGGTGGGCAAAATACTGTATATGATGAACGGGGTATCTGTCTGGGATGGTACGGGCGTTGAGGGCGCGTTAATCACCACAGGGGCGCCAGCCATCCGTATTCTTCCGCACCAAAAGAAACGGTGAGGCGTAAGGCCCCTCCGAGTGGCGGGCGGTACCTTCGCGGAGCATCGCTTCAAACTCTGCTTGCGCGATTCGAAGGCGGTCCGGTGCTAGGCGACGGGCGCGGCAAGTGACCGGGGGGCCTGGAGTAGTGCGGATGTAGTGCACGGTTGAGTGGCATATCTCTCGAGGACGCCCGCTAGGTCGTGTCAGGTCGGGAAATTCTACGAGGATGGCGTGGTATGGCGATTGATCTTCAACGGCGAAAGCTTTAACGCTGTTCTGTTGGGTGGTCGTGCGTTGGCCCGGCGTGGAGGGGCCTGTTGTGGCGTCAATAAGTCGGTCATGCCGGTAGTCGGGTAAAAGATGGTAGTGCGCCAAGAAGTCGGACCCGATGATTCGCTCTGCGACGTCGCTGCTGACGAAATTCCATGGGAATTCACGGCGTAGGTTTTTGAGGGTGATGTTGAGGCGGAGCACGCCGTAGGTTTTAATGTTAGAATGGTTCGCCGCACTTAGCTCGAATGACGTGCAAGGGCGCTTGTCGTGCAGGAATGCTCGGGGAAAGCAGCAGATGTAAGAACCGCAGTCGTTGAGGAACCTTCGCTTACTGACTTGGTCGGTGACAAAAATACGACGGCCTCTCAGTTGGCAGCTCCCGGCCGTCTCTACGGGCTGCTGTTGAAGTTTCCCTGACGTCCAACTGAGCAGGGTGGTTAGCATTTCCGGGCTCTGTCACCGAAGCGATGGTAGTAGCAGCGGCCGTCGTCGTTTTCTTGCGATGAATCGGTGTTTTCGCCTCGTCTTTAGGGGCGTTTTCCTGGACGCAACTTCGGGCGTTGATCCTGAGGCCTTTGAATAGAATGCACCTGACAGGCGATTTTGCCGATACAGCTAGCCAGCTCGGGGGTGGGCTGTGGGGCGCCGGTGGCGTGGACGAAAAGGGGTGGCGGCGGTGGAGAGGCTTCGACGACTCGGTCGGCGATTTCGGCGAGCTGGTCCAGCGGCAGATTCGGCTGAACCTGGAGGATGGCCTGAGCGTGAGAGGGTAATCGATCAAGCCACATTATTCGGAGGAGGGAGTCGTCAACAGGCGTGCTGCCCGCGAGGGCACGCATAATGTGCAGGAGCTGCGATGGCTTGCGGTCACCGAGCGCTTCGTGCTGAAGGAGTTGACGTACTTTCTCGTCTTCTGAAGGTGAAAGCCGCGGAATCAGTTCCCTCTTCAGGTGCAGGTAGCAGTCGTCAGCTGGAGGACTTGCGAGTACGTCACGGAGCTCAGCTGCGTAGCGAGAGTCTAGGCGGGTGACGACGTAGTCGTAGCGCGTCCGGTCCTGAGTGATACGTGCCAGGGAAAACTGTGCCTCGACTTGAGCGAACCACACCTCGGGTGACTCTGCCCAAAAGGGTGGGAGCTTGACGGCGACGCGACAGACGTCCGTGTTGGCGGTGGCCGCTGGAGTGGTGGCGCCTGCTGCAGCAGAGCTTTGGGGGGCGTGGCCTGAGCGCGGCTGTGCAGGATTGTCAGATAAGTGTGGTTCATTTTGGGTGCGTTGCTGCTGTTCGTGGAGTTGCTGCTCTTCGTTCCTGTTTACCTGTTGTTGGGCCTGAAGTTGCTCTTGAAGATGTTGTACTTGTTGGCGAAGAGGGGCGAGGGCTTCCTGGTCGGCCATGACGGTGCGGTAAGTTCGTTTTCCGCGTCACCAGATGTGGGTACACATAACTTTGATGCGTCCGCACGAAAGACGTAACAACAACTGAACTGATTGCGGGAGCACAAACAGTTCATGTCTGCTGTCGGGCGAGAGTGTTCTTATCACGCTGGCGCTCGGTTTAGTAGCGTCGACGCTGCGCGCAGGCGCAGAATCGGCGCCGCACCGTGCCGCCACAATTTGATACAACCGTTGCATCATCGTTGGCTTGAAGCACCAGACCTGTGTGGCTTGACCTTTGGCGAGCCCTTGTGCGCATGGAGTACTACCGCAGCGCCACCTGGTCGTCTCTACAGTGCTATAAAGCCGAGTACGGACGCTATGCTCTTCAGTGGGTCTTGCGGCGGCACGATGAGCACATGGCTCAAACTTGTCAGCACTGTCTTTCAGATTGCCGCTTGCACCGAAGCCAGATGTCTTCAGGAATGTGCTAGCTCTGCGCATTTTTCCTTTGGCCCATCCTTAAAAACGTTACTCGGAACCGCCAGATCGGATTATGCGATGCAACCATCGCATCATCGTTCGATTGAAGCACCGGACCTGCGTGGCTTGACCTTTGGAGAGCCCTTCTGAGCATGGAGTACTACCACAGGGTCACCTGGTCGTCTCTACAGTGCTATAAAGACAACAATCACAACGCAGCTCGAAGTCCCCAAAATGGACTCGCGGTTAGCGAACCTCCTGGAGGCTAAACACGCCTTCGCGGAGAGGTGGAAAACGCAGAAACTAAATCGCCGACTTCGAGCTAAGCTGACGTCAGTCAAGAAGGAAATAGAGTCGTACTCCAAGCAGCTGGCCCTACAGCAGTGGGACGAGACGTGCAATGAAATGGACGGTCGCATGAGAAGGAGCAGTAAGTGGAACTTGCTTAAAAGCCTCCTCAACAATAAACACTCCAACAGCACTCTCAAATTTGCCGTCGATAGACTCAGTCATAAGCAGATCGCCACGGGCCTCACGGAAGCAGAAACTATCAACATACTGGCTCGCACCTATATCCCCATTAAGGAAGGAGATTCGCAAGGCGGAAAGGTGGGAGAAGGATACACGGGACTAGACAAGCCAGAGCTAGACGAACCATTCGCTGTATCAGAAATAAGACACGTTCTCTTCAACCTAAACGGAAGGTCCGCCCCTGGACCAGACGGAGTTACCAACAAACTCCTCCGAAACCTGGACGACAAGACCATAGAAATCATAACGGCAGAGATAAACGAAGTATGGAGTTCGGGGCAGGTCCCGCTGGAATGGCGCACAGCCAAGGTGGTGCTTATCCCCAAACCGGGGAAAAGCCCGCATATGGATAAGCTGCGTCCCATCTCTCTAACATCATGCATTTGCAAAGTGGCCGAACATGCTATACATAATCGAATCACAGAACACAGAGAACAACGAAGTCTTCAGACACAATTTAATCAGATTTAGATAAGGAATTTCAACACAGGACACAATGCTCCTTCTAAAATAATCCATATTAGACAACGCGTCGCGTGACGTTAAAGGCATCCTTGCACTCGACCTCGCCAAAGCTTTCGACCAGGTGGCGCATGAGCACATCCTGAAATAGATTTACTCCCTTAATCTAGGGCGGAGATTCTTTAGCTTCACTTTTTCTTTTCTGTCGAAAAGAAAGGCACTCCTTCGATTGGGTACGATTTCGGGCGGTCCTTAGGAATTGGGCAACTGCGGAATTCCTCAAGGCTCGGTCCTATCCCCGTTACTCTTTAACACCGCCATGCATAAACTTTCTAACAGGCTAGCCGAAATCCCAAAAGTGGGTCATGCTATTTATGCGGACGACATTACAATCTGGTCTCCGGGGGGATCTCTGGCCGAAGTAGAGCAATCCTTACATGGGGCCATAGAGGTGACGGATGAGTTCCTCGCAGACACGGAACTAAAGCTATCGCCGAGCAAATCCGAACTCTTACCCCACAGGCAGGCTAGGCAAGGCGTTAGGAACCTTGAGCCTCTGGAAACACTACCAGTCAAAATTACGACTAGAGAAGGACACTCCATTCCGAGGGTGAACTCCATCAAAATTTTAGGACTTTTAATCAACGCCAAAGGATGTAATGCAGAAGCTCTAAAAAAAGCTCGGAGCATCGGCGCGCAATATACTTAGGCTACTTGCCAGAGTTAAAAGTAGAAAGGGGGGACTCAAGGAGGGCAGCCCACTCAGGGTCTTTCAGGCCTTCATCAGTCAAGTTACCTACACGGCGCCTTTCCTAAAATGGAGCAAAGCAGAAAGGAAGAAACTCGACACGCTCATTAGGTCCGGTATCAAAAGACTACTCGGCATCACACAATGTGCTAGCACGAAGAAACTATTGGAGCTTGGTGTTCACAATACTATCGACGAATTGATCGAATCACATCTCACTGCACAGATCTCCAGGCTTTCGTTAACTAAGCCGGGTAACAAAATCCTTAACGAAGCAGCTATATCATCCATACAACCGTGCTCGACAGATACTCCCTGTCCAAAGAAGCCAAGCAAGGCATGACGGTCGATCCCGTACCGAGAAACATTCATCCGGTATATAACAACGGCCGAAGAATTGCACGCGCTAAAGCCATCCTTTAAAGAGTTAATCCGTACGGGGCAGATGCACTCTCCGTTGACGCGGCCAAATACGGCAGCGAAAACAGGTTTGCAATCTCGGTCGTAGACGCGCGAGGAACGCTGATTAGCGCTGCGTCCGTTTGCACTAAGCACAGTGGCGTACCAAGTGTTTCTCGAGTAGGGGGGGGGGGGGCAAGCCGACAGACCTCTGACCATGTATGTATGTATGTATGTATGTATGTATGTATGTATGTATGTATGTATGTATGTATGTATGTATGTATGTATGTATTGTATGTATGTATGTATGTATGTATGTATGTATGTATGTATGTATGTATGTATGTATGTATGTATGTATGTATACATATGTGTGTGTGTGTGAAAATGAGAATATGATATGAAGTACAAATATTTTAAAAAATGGCACAATGGAGGCTCTTCGTAAGGGCAATCTCAAACTGCCTTGACGAAGAGAGTTCCACTCTCGACACTGTTGGCATAACTATACTTTAAGTATAGTTATTGCCAGGTTGATATAGAAATCACACGTGGCCAATCATTGAGCAATTATTCATTTGACCAAACGTTGGGCACAAAACAAGTAACGAAACTGCTGCGTTTTCAGACTCTTAGGCGGTCGCAAGAAACTCCCCAATTCTAAAAGTAGCTAAAGGTGTCCACTTCCTTTCTGTATAAATCGCAAGTGATGTCTGGTAACTGGCCCACCATACCATGCATGCCACCATGCTGCATAAGATCTAATATTACGGGTAAGTGGACCATGAAACCAGCACTCTCACCTACAGTTATGAACCACACAGGGGCGTAGCCAGATTTTTTTTTGGGGGGGGAGGGGAGGGGGGAACATGCACTTGACTGGGGACGGGCAGGGAGGGCGTGGAGTGTTGGTGTGGGCAGGCTCCACACTGACGGAGTAACATCTGGGAGGGGGGAGCGAGCTATGCCATTGGAACTAGAGGCCGGCACTTTATCTCCCGGTCTGGCAGCAACCACGGCCACACAGTTCAGGTTATAAATTTGTTTATTTGTCGCTTACACAAGACCAGACAGAAAACAAAGGCGCAGCCGTTGCTATTCCTTTAGAAACTACTTTGCTCATGTGGAATTCTCCCTTTTCCTATCTTCCGAACTTCAAATGTTCCCGAATATAAATTTTCTTTCAGCCGTTCTAGAAACAAACTCCTTGATAACCTGGTCTAAATCAAGTGCAGCATTTCTCTCCTGGTGCACATGAAGAAGATGGGTAAGTCTGGATTGCGACATTGTGGATCGCATGTATGTTTTTAGGTGCCGGAGGCCGCTGAAAGACCTCTCTGAGCTGGCTGCAGATGTTGGCATCGTCAGAATTAGGACGATTAATCTCACAATCTGATCCATTAGGTTGCGTACAACTGAGCATTCCTCGCCAATTTTTCTGCCTATGGACTGCGCGCTGCACGGCTGTAGGTCTGCTGCAATAGTTGGCAGCATCAGAAGCTGCGCATGGTCGAGGTTAAAATCTGAAGCTGCACCCCTAGCAGCTGTTTCAAATTCTCGAAAGTTGGTGGGCTCCCTCATGCTGGACTAGTAAGTATCCCTTCCCGCCTGACTAGCATGTCAAAACTGCCTTGTTTAAACCTCCTTCGCACTTCATTGATCAGCCGGTCTACAATTGCGCAAAAACCTTGTCTAAGCTTCTCGTCAGGGTTAAGCTGTGGCGAAGCTGTCGGTTTATGAGTTTCCTTGAGTGTGCGAGGCGGTTTCCTCATTCTCTGCTGTGTGTCCGGCATTTCAATGAACATTCCCTCTTTGCAACATTCTGCGTCCTTCAAAATTTTGGCGAACGAATACTGCGTGCGGAGATCTGAAAGGGTCCTCTCCAACATTTCCACAGCCTTCTTGGCGGCGGCTGCGCTGTACTGCGGGCTTTGTAACGCCCTTGCCAGTTGTTCACATAGTCCGAACACATTGATCACAGCAGTAAGAAAGAACACTGTTTCGAGCCTTTTCATGCGCTTCAAGAATACAATCAAAGCTGCTCTTCTGCCGTCCGCGACGGAACGTGGTGTTGCTAGAATTTCTTCTATAGTTGGGTGCACTCACTCGCAGTTTTCGCGGAAGCGTGACAACGACTTCACCTTCACCGCCCAGCGTGTCGGGCAGAGCGGTAGTAAGCGCTTAACCTTTGGACTCTCGGCGGTATCACATGGCTCGAGCACGATGTCCGTGTCCATACACTTTCTCTTGGCCGATTCTAAGATGACATTCGAGACGTCCTTCTGCTATGGTAAGCACATTTCGTCGCATTTTTGGGATACCTCCTGGAGTGCGAGATCCAAAGCATGGTTGCAGCAATGAATGTAGTAATTGTTCGTCACAAAAGATTTTTGAACACCATGAAGGCGCGGCCAGACATGTTAGCGGCGCCATCAAAACAGTGCGCGCTTAGGTCTTGCATGCTAAGAGTAAGTTTCACGAGCACGTCTTTAACAGAAGCCGCCAGCGTTGCCGCTGTGAATTATGGCGGGTTGTATAAGCCAGTAAAGTGTTCCTTCACAGACAACAATTGTGTATCCACGCAGCGCACACAAAGAGCGAACGGCTCGATGCCTGCCACGTCAGTGGTCGAATCGGCAATAATTGCGTAGAATGGGGATCTTTTGACCTCGTCAACGATGTCTCGTTGCACCATATGAGCCTGCATTTCAAGTATTTAATTTTGGATGGATGGCGCCAACCAGTTGTCGCGACACTTTAGCCACGCTTTTAACTCCGGAACGTCGTTTTCTCTCTTTTCCAATAATGAGATAAGGTTCCGAACGTCCGCACCGTGACCCCGTATACCACTGCGTGTACGTGCCAGATACCTCAGTGAACTCATAATTACAAGTAGAACCCTTCTGGCTTTTCTCTGCTCGGGGGTCCTGTTACGGAAGGATAGGCGGAAAGAAAAGAAGAAGATCGAGAGACACTGGCTGCTTCGTGTTGTTGCTGGTCAGCTATCTTGACCGCACTAACTTTACTTGTGTATATATTGTAAATACATCCAGCCTATACTCCCAACATCCCCGTAACAATATTGTGCCCAACGAGTTGGGATATCACCGAAGCGCCTTGTTGCAGTTCGACAATGATTTCTGTAGGTTTCCGATGAGAAACGCTATTCTCGTGAGATTTGAACTTCTCGGTTGCTTTCTTCCAATTACGAAACCCCGTGGCTAACAAAACCAATTTCCTGACTCTCGAAGGACCGACGCGTTGCGATGTTAAATGCACTTATACAATAAAAGCATAGTACGCAGTCGTGTTCCTGGTCGTAGTGCAGCCAGTTGAAAGTGGTTAACCATTCGTAACGACAACTACGCCCATTCGTCTGCGGGAACTTCGTTGTCTTATATGATGCTCAATGACAGGGATATCTGGACGTCCTTTGGCATTTGATGACCCAGCCGAAGCCGTTCTTGCGTGAATATTCGCATTGCCTGGACACAGTCAAATGACTAGTTAACTTTTTGTTTGAATTGTGCATTAAGTAAAGTCTAACGCATTCTTCTTCTTGATGGGGTTTTACGTGCCAAAACCAGTTGTGACTATGAGAAACGCCGTTAGTGAAGGGCTCCGGATTAATTTTGACCACCTGGGGTTCTTTAACATGCACTACAATGCAAGCACACGGGTGTTTTTGCATTTAGCCTTCATCGAAATGCGGCCGCCGCGGCCGGGATTCGATCCCGCGATCTCGTGCTCAGCAGCGCAACGCCTTAGCTGAGCCATCGCGGCGGGTAAAAAGTCTAATTCAGTTAGCGCTCGTCAATATGAACTCTTTGAAGGCCCTTTCATACTTAAGCGTCAAGAGCAACTATAGAGCTAATGGAGCGAGCAATTTTTGCCGCATCAGTCGCTCAAATCACCACAGGAACACTGATGTGGCCTGTAACTGTTTTTATCGATGTAGAAGTACGCTCGCCAACTCACGAAATTCATAGAGTGTAGCACCTTCCGCATGATCCTAACGAAACGAAAAAAAATTGTGCAGACGCACACGTAACATTAGAATTTTCGAAGAGCATTTGGTACATGTCTGCGATTCCGCTGGTTCAATGTCCAGGGTTACTTTGTACCAGCACTTTTGGAAAGACGCCGAATAAATTTTCAAATGTAATGCGACAACCTACACGGTATGATGTTGTTGACCTGTAATAAAGTCATATAATATGCGTGTTTTGTATGTAAAGGAACGCTTTAAAATTCTAAATTTATTTTTTAGTGCGCAACAGCACTCACTGAAATTCAGTGCCTGAAGATATGGCGGCCGTTGGCTGTTTCTCGCAGTTTTGCAGACACCAGATCCAGCAACGTCGTCGTATCAGTGCAGTTATATATATATATATATATATATATATATATATATATATATATATGTGTGTGTGTGTGTGACGAGCCGTACAAGGACGGTGCGGTGAAGTGTGGTGAAGGAAGAAGAAGTTCGGAATAAACAGAGCTTCGCACGACCGCCATGTATCCTGCGTTACACTAGTCGATAGGATTTACCATGCCCTACATCATGACAACATCCAAGAAAGCCATCAACATTCCGAAGTACTCGGGAGCACCCGAGGACGTCTCCTTTGACAAGTGGCTCCGGCTCTTCGAGGTGAAAACTACGGCCACTGCATGGACAGAGCGAGACAAGCTGTGCAATTTCTCCGATTACCTTGAACGTGAGGCCTTCCGATGGTACCTTACCGAGGTTTTTGACACTGACGCATCTTGGGAGACCCTCACTCAATGCATGACGCAACGCTTTGCAAGCACCGTCGCGGATCCTTTCCGTCAGTTCATTCATTGTCAGCTAAAACCGGGCCAGAGCCTGAAGGACTACTACAATGAAAAAATGTCTCTGGGACGTCTTGCCGACCTAAAGGACGCGCACCTTATATCAGGGCTCATCGACGGCCTTCCCGCCGATATGGAGATGGATCATGCTGGGCTTAACCCGTCTACACCAGCGACGTGGCTTTCAGCTGCGTAACGAGTAGAGTCAACTATGCAGCGAGTTAAATCACAGCGCGTTCTACCAGGTCGAAACACGCAGATCAACGCAGCAAGCGGCAGCGCCCCTCAGCGTCCACCTAATACATGGATACGAGCACCCGCGTCCGAATGCAGACACTGCGCAATGCATGGTTTGCCCCGACAGATGCACTGGCATAATGAATGTCCACCGACGCGCAAGCATTTCCGCCCTCGCTACCAACCAGGGAAACGAGGAGGGTGACCCAAAGCTCTGTTAATTCAATTTGATGCACTCATTAATGGGTACCCTGTCAGCGCTACTCTTGATACGGGAGCCACGATTACCTGTATCAGCGAAGCAGTGTTGGCGGCTCTTCACCTACAAATAATGAGAGATTCACGCATCAATGTTCAACAAGTTACATCATCTACCAAAACTTTGGGTCGGAGTCAATCTAAAGATACACATCGGAAAAATCACAAAGGAAATTCAGGCACATGTTCTACAAGGCATGAAGAGCAACCTACTTCTTGGCTTGGACAGTGCCTGCCTCTTTAACTTGTCTCTGGATCTTGATACCCTGACTTTACGCCAAGGGAGTGACATCCTCCACCCTGGCCCACAAAACCATTCCACGGCTAACATGGACGCTTGTGCACAGGAAGTTGACGTTCGTGATTTTGTTCATCTAAATGAAACTCAGAGCATGGCATTGAAGCAGCTTGTCCATAAGTACGAGGATATTTTTTCCAAATCACAGACTGACATTGGGTGCATCACTAGCGAAACGCATCACATTCCTCTCACCAACAATGTTCCCATCCGCAGGGCTCCCTATCGATGCTCAGAAGCCGATAGCGTCGAAATGGACAGACAAATCAACGACCTTCTCACGCAAGGCGTTATAAGACTGTCTACGTCACCGTACGCTACGCCGGCACTTCTGGCCGAGAAAAAAAGGAGAAGGACGCACGCGTTTCTGCATAGATTACCGCAAGCTAAACGCAGTGACGGTCCCCGACTATCAACCCATCCCTCGCATCGACGACATTCTTGACTCTCTCGGGAAATCGACGTATCTCTCGACATTGGACATAACGTCAGGTTACTGGCACGCGAGGATGCATCAGGGAGACATCCCGAAAACGGCCTTTGTCACACGTACCGGTCACTACGAATGGCTTGTGATGCCTTTTGGTCTCCGGAACGCTCCAGCTACTTTTGAAAGGGCTGTCAAGTCCATCTTGACTAAACACCACTTGACGCATGTCACGAACTACTTCGATGACATTGTCGTCTATTCTGACACGTTCCCAGACCATTTGAAGCATCTAGATGCGGTTCTAAACGCTTTTAGAAGCGAACGCATTAAACTGAAATTGAAGAAATGTCAGCTCGCACAAACTTCCATTGAGTACCTGGGACACAGAGTTTCAAATGGCACAGTCACTCCGAAACAAAGCAACGTGGAGGCAATCCCACGCCAACACGCCCTAAAGAGTTACAGCGTTTTCTCGGCACCGTCAATGTTTACCGTCAATACATCGCCCGCTTCAGTGAAATCGCTCATCCATTGACACACCTACTCAGCAAAGACGCCACCTGGAACTGGGACCCTGACTGTGAACTGGCTTTCACTCAGCTTAAAAAATGTGTAACGGTAGAACCCATCCTTGCCATCTACGATGCCACCAAACCTTGTGTGCTCTGCTGCGATGCATCCAACAAAGGTATCGGCGCCGTCTTGAAGCAGGCTGATGATGGAGGTCGAGAGCATCCAGTTGCATACCATTCTCGCAAGCTGCTGAAGCATGAAATCAATTACACCATCACAGAACTTGAATGTTTAGCAATTACTGATGCCATAGATAAATGGCATTGTTATCTACATAGAAAACCTTTCACTGTGATCACCGATCACGCAGCGTTGCAATGGCTTAAGAACATCAAAAATCCTCGAGGCCGTCTGTTCCGATGGTCCTTAAACATCAAGCATCAAAAGGGCATTAACAACATCGAAGCCGATGCACTGTCTAGAAACCCTATTATTCAGCTCCTATCTGCTTAACAACTGGGAGAGCACCACCACGACAAACCTCCTTGCAAGCATACCATTGAGAATGGAATGACCATAGTGACACGCAGAGGGACACGAAAAGTCTACGTTCCTTTTGCTCTCCGGTCTTCTCTTCTTCAGAAGGCTCATGATGCTTTCGGTCATGTCGGAGTAAAGAAGACATTCCGACTTCTCTCTCCACAATATTATTTGCCTGACATCGTCACCGACGTTTCCGAATATGTTCGACACTGCGATATTTGCCAGCGCTGCAAGAAGACGACAACCAAACGTTTGGTTCCTTAGAGTCATTACCACCCGCGGAGCAACCATTTGATCTTCTGGCCATGGACACTATCGGAGGTTTTGCCAACTACGGGTCCTCCAAAAGATTCATTAACTTGGCCGTTGACCACGCCACCGGTTATGTGTGGGCTTTTGCACACAGAAATGAGACCTGCGACACCTACATTACCTGCCTGAAGAGTATTTTCATTGCTGGAAAGCCTCGGAAGTTCCTTTCCTACCGCGGCACCGGATTCACCGCTGGCAAATTCAAGCGATTCCTCAAACATAACAACATTCATCAGCTGTATACAAGCTCACAACGCCCACAGTGTAATGGCTTAAATGAGCGCACTAATCAGTCCATCGTCACTCGCCTTCGCTGCAAGATCAACGACGAACCCCGAAAACCATGGACGCGTCTCCTCTCTGACGTTGTCGACGAGTACAACAAGACACCCCACGAGGTCACGGGCTACCCACCTGCTTTCTTATGTATGGCACACCATCCTACCCTCACCTCCTCTCCAACGTTACCGAGAACCTGCAGGAAGCTCGCGCAGACGCGGTCCGCAATTCCCTGGCATATCACGAGAAGAACAAGCTCATATATGACAAGAAATTTCTTCCCTCAGAGCTTCAAGTGGGAGACTGTGTTCTATACGAGACACCCTGGCACCCCAACCGCGGTAAACTCAGTGCAATAATGGAAGGACCATATACGATCATACGCAAAATCTCAGCTGTCAAATACGAGATCGACCGCAGCGTGGCCCCACTCGGTCCCCTGACTGACATCGTACATGTGGGGAGATAGAGACGATATCTTCTGCCCCTACACCTATGAATCTCTCGGGGGGAGGGAGAAGCGTGTGACGAGCCGCACAAGGACGGTGCGGTGCAGTGTGGTGAAGGAAGAAGTTCGGAATAAACAGAGCTTCGCACGACCGCCATGTCTCCTGCGTTACACACACATACACACACACACACACACACACACATATATATATATATATATATATATATTATATAAATCTACAATACATATTATACAGCATGTGTGCACGGTCGATCGTTGTATATCTACTAATTACCTCTTAAAGTGAGAGTGAGTAGGCGCAGTAAAGATACGTAGTCCACAAAACCTTACAAATTTAGATGTTTCCGTGCAGAAAAAATGACACTTCACCACATTAAACAGATAAAACCATATAGTAATATGATTCTAGTACGAGATTTTCGCTCCAGTTTCCTTCTGTGTCCTGTCAAAACGGTTAAATGTATGTATAGATTCCACCCACGGTTCTTCAACAGATGCGGAGCCCTGTATAAACCGAGCCACATTTACCAATTCCAACGTGGGTTAGTCTACATACGATTGTTAATCTATAGTAGACTATGCAAATGCCCATAATTATACCGTGTGCACCACCTAACGTTAGCGAAGCTGTTTACCGAAAAAGAAGTAGCAAAGAACGCGGTGCCAAATACGCTTATAAGACGTGCGGTGCTCGGTCGTCAGAGGACCGAACGCTGTAAATGTTAGAGTCGCGTCTTGCATCATGTTAATTTTTTTTGTCTAACAGTTTGGCTAACATCAGTTGGGGCACCTTATATTACTAAAACACGGTATACGTACCTGCCTCGGTGGCAGGTGTCACAGAAAAAGGCGCCACTGCAAGAGCCTAGGACAACTCAGCATGTCTAGCGCTCACCAAAAATCACAGCCGCGTTCTAGCGTTGTTATTAGTGTACTCAAGCGCTGCCGACCCGGCAGCAACACTCCAATTTCTAGTAGATATAGCGTTCGACCGCTAGCGCCACGCTGCGCCGCTCGCGCGTACCGCGTTTCTAGTTGTTTTTTTTTTTTTTTCGCCGAGGGCGCTCGAACGCAATCGTATGGTTCGCATGAATGCAACCCTTCGAAGCGCGGCTGTATGGCTGAGTGGTTACGGCGTTCGCCTCGGTATCATGCATACGCTGGTTCGAATCCCGCCTTGGCTAGAATTTTTCTTGATATCACGCTTTCCCTTTTTTTCCTCTCTGTTTGCCAGTGCGGTTGGTTGAACCCCGGTGCCACGGCGGCAGCCGGGCGCCGACGCGAAGCGGCGGTCGTTGGGGTGTTGCGGAGCAAGCGTAGCAACACCCAAAAACCATCAAAATTCACCCCAAAACGCCCGTCGACGTCACCAAGCTCCATCCTTGGCACTTATACACCACCTTGCTGCAAGCAGTGAGATTGCAAGACCTCCCGCCCGCATCTCGCGGCACGGTGCGGATCCACCCGAACAACACCTTGACGCTCAGCGTCGCGGAATAGGCTCGCGCTCAAGCCTATATACCTACTCATCACCTCCCTCACGGTGTTCGGCACCACCTTCACCGTCTACCTCTACGCGCCACCACCGGACGATGTCCTACGGGACATACTCTACCACGCCTTCGACGATTTCACGGATGAATCCATCCTTGTCGATCTGCAGGCAAGCAATCCTGCCTTTTCTATTGTGGGTGGCCGCCGTATGGGCAAGACTCCCCACATCTGTGTCACCCTCACGGACCCCAAACTACCCCGATGGATCTTCTACCATGGGGTCCACCTCCGCATCCTCCAGTTCCACAGCAAAGGTGGAGGCCTGTTTTAACTGCCGTTCGGCTGGGCCACCGGACCAACGTGTGCCCCAAGCCACGGCAGGACACCGGTGCCATCATTGCGGTGACACGCTTCCACCCCCCCCCCCCCCCGCCCGAAGGCTCGTCCCCAACTTGCACCCACCGCTGCATTGTCTGTAACGGGAATCACTGCACGCACAGCTCCAACTGTAAGCACCGTTGCGTGCAACGCCCTCAACGCCCGAAGCAAGCGGCACGTGGTCCTCCGCCGCCTCCACACTTCAAGTCGAGCACTGCCTTCCACACCCTCGCGCCCGCGGCGCCCAAATCCGCCTATAAGTAGGGTGCCTCGATGCCAGCGCCGCCGTTCAGAGTGGTGCCATCCTTTGACCACCCCCGCGCCGCCGCTTTCTCGCTGCGACGCCATCTTGAATCATAGCGAGCGGTTGCGATTGCTTGGTGCCGGTGCTTAGCTCGAGACACAGTGCGCGCGGATGCTTCGCTGACGTATACTTGCTGGACAGTGTTCAGCCGCATGAATGACAAGCGTGTCAAGTGCATCGAGTCGACATGACGGGATTGTGTTCCCAAGTGCACTGGATCGACGCGTAAAGGGCTTCGTTGTTTACGCTTCCCCCGGGACCCAGAGCGAAGGAAGAGATGGGAAGCCTAAGTAAAGCGGTATCACTGGAAGGCAACGGATAGCTCCTACATTTGCAAGGTAAGTGTCAAGAAAGTTTAGACTATCGCACCGTGTTTTTCACTTAAATAAGAAAGTATTCTCTGATCCTCGCTCACGTACCTACGTTCGCTCACGAACTAAGCACTGCACTGATGCTGTCTGAGTAGCCGATGGTTTGCGAGCGCACGTCCCATAGGCTTTTGCTGTTTTGATCGGCGCAGTCTATGCGAGTAGTGCCTTTATTTTAAGGACTGACGAACATGTTCGCCGCGAAATAGTCTTAAATTAGCTACAGATGGTCATGTAAACCACCTATTTTACCTTTTCACGGGAAGCACACATCGTGTGGGTCTCTTGTTTCTTATTTTTTTCTCGGTTTATTTTTTCGCTACTGGTTATTTGGGACTAAAGAACGCTGTGCTTCTTCTGGGGAGAGCGGCTGTTGTGTACATGGCAAGCGAAGCATTGTATTTTTTTCTGATTTCTCAGCAGATATCTTGCGGATCTCAGGTTGTTACGTTATATAGCTGATTTTTTAGACGAATATATTTGTAGCGTGGTGCTCGTAAGCCGATGGTCATTCGTGCTCATTCCCGATCGTAATAGGTACTGTGACGGTCTTTAAATACCTGTGCACGGTATGGCCAGGTGTAGTAGAGTTAAGGCGCATCATGGGACCAAAATGGTTCGGCGCTCTGTGGCATAGTGTCTGTTGTAGCCTGTGCATTTCTTCGAAAGGTGTAAAGTGAAATAATACAGCATTACTTCCGCGAAAATTTATTTTTAAGCATGTAATGGTTTCTCTGTATTTACAAGGCAACTTTTCATATTAATAATCACTTTTGTTCTTTTACTTATACTTAGAAACACTTTGAAGATGACCAGTACGAGGGAAATCGACAGGATGGGCGCCGTCTGTGAAAGTCAACAGCCCTACATCATCATGGACTATATTTTCGAAGTGAAAAACATTGCTAATTGACTGTCTTAGTTTCATTTACGGTTTTTGTGCGCGATATGTATGCAGTGTTGTTTATTTTTTCAATGTAGTTAGCAGTGTTCTAATGGCTATTTATAAAATGTTCTGTACTCGCCATCGATCTGTTTGGCTGATGCGACGTATTCGATGGTAGCTGATGTATTCTGGCTGGATATCTTGATGAATATTACCCGCGGTTGCGTTTCCTTGTTTGTATTCTTGTTTTCCATTTATATTGTGTGTAATAAGGTTGATGTACTCACTTGAAATCCTCCCCCCCCCACATGTAATGAATAAATAAAAAAAAACTCTGCCTGTCCCGAATTGTGTGTGTAGAGCCTACCTTGCGAATTTTTTTATCTCGTCTTTCAACATAACCTTCAGGCGCCACACAGTACATATAGTTTTTCATGTACATATCTTTTGCATGATTGACTGTACTAGACATTACTAAGTACATGTATTTGGTGCGTCGTTTGGTTTCTTCTATGTACTACGCAAGATTGACACAGACAAGTTACGTTACATTTTTCTCTACAGCACTAACTAAACCTTATTTTCACATCGCAGTTATTTTTACACCAGCATAATCCTGTCAGCACACATTTTTGTGGGCAAAAAAAAGCAAAATTGCGCGTAGATTTCGTCAAATAATTGCAACGAACGCGAAGAGCACGCGCAACGCAAGGGAAACTAACCGCCGTGCGCGAGTGGCTGGCTACGGTAAAGGAGGCGTGACGTGTAAGCCAAAATACAACAGCGAAAAAGAAAAACTTCCACACACAGGGGGTCGCAAACCTTATATACCAAGCATCGAAGCGCAAAAAAATAGTGCGTATTTCAAACATACACACGGCATATTACACGTGATTGAACTAGGCAACTTGGGGCATGATCCCGGCGCCATAAATTTACGTCTTCGACCTTCGACGAGTTAACGGCTATTGGTTATAAAGATGTGCAGATGCGATACCGACAAAAAAGGCAAAGCACTTGGAAGCGCGCCGCGAGTAACACTATTTATGAACGCAAGCGTAGCCGAGTCTGAGCCCGTGTGATTCAATATGGCGGCGCCAGCGGGGTTGTCTCCACCCTGAACGGCGGCGCGGGCATCGAGGCACCCTACTTCTAAACCCACCCAGTCGACGTGCCCCCCCCCCCCCCCCCCCCGGCGCTATCTCGGCGTACCCCTATCCGCAGGTCGTCGCACCGCAGCAAGAAAACACCTCCCTACGACAGCAACTCACTGCACAAATCGCTCAACTTGCGGCACCAAATACCCAAATTGATTCCTTCCAAGCCCAACTGCGAGCTCTTGAAAAGAAACTCGAGGCAGCCATCACCCTCCCATCCAGTCTGCCCTCCTCAATCGACACCTTCTCTGACATGGACGTTCAGACACCCTCATTCACAAGCGCCGCAGGCTCAACATCCCCCTTGCATCTCTTTACTTTTCCGAAGAGGTCCAGGCAGCCATCAAGACGGCCCTGGAGGACCTCGAAAAACGGCTGGAGAGCCGTTTCAACTCGGTCTACCAGCTTCTCACGGCCCAACAATAAGCTCTCAATGCCAAGCGCACGGACCTCGCTACCACGTCCTTCCAATCTCTTCAAGCAACGGGCGATACTCTTCAAACTCCCATGCTCGCAACCATCCTAGCCAAGCCACCCTTCCACGCCCACACCACCTCCTACTCCGCCGCACGACCCTCGCAAGCACCGGCCGAGGCGACACCTTTTTAGGGGCGAAGCTCTTAGGGTCGAGCCTTGTTCACCGTCGCGCCGTTGTAGCCACGCTAGTACTCGCTTCTCCCGCTAGAGGCGCAGCTGTGCTCTCTTTCTTAAAGCCCCTTGATGTAGGAAAGTACCGCCACTCTTTGTACTCCGCCGCCGGCGCGCGACCTTCTCGCCTCCTCCTCGCCCCTCGCGAGTCCCCTCCGCGGCAGATGCTCCTGCGCCCGTTTTCTTGCATGATGATTAGTCTCCCTGCCGTTGCCTTTGGAAACGAGCAGAGCTTGCGTTTTGCTTGTGTCTTGCTTTTCGTTCGCGCCATTTTGCGCCTGAGCTCGGTCGCATGCTAACATTGCACGCTGTTTCGTGCACTGTCTGCTAGCGCTATGCCGTGCTGCTGCGCATATATCTGCAGCAAGACGCGTGATGATGGTTATGCAGTTTTTACGATACCGCAAGGAAAGCGTGATGGCTTGCGCAAAAAGCAGTGGCTGCACAACATTGGCCGAAAGAACTTTGTTCCGACAAGGAACAGTATTGTTTTCGAGGTAAGACGCCTTTCTTATTGCTCATACCAAAGCATCCCCTAATGCTGCATTTTTTTTAATGCTTTGCCGCAACAGGAGGAGGAGAACCCCATAAAAATGGGGTTCTCCTTAGAATGATGCATATTCTGCTGGGACTCCATCACCTCGCACGTCGTCAACTGTTATTCAATCGGAAATGCTGCATTATAGATTCTGCTTTCCACTGAACAAATATACCCGAAAATACAGCCGACATAATCATAATCATAATCGCACTTTTCGTGATTGTTAGGATCCGTTGCCTGTTTTACTGAAAACCGGAATAGCAGCTTGTAGAGGAGCTATTTAGAGCTTCGATGTGTGTGTCAGTCACTTATATACAATGAATGCAGGGCCTGAAAAAAATTAGTTGGAAGTATACCCATGGTATTACAGGTGATGAGCGCCAGCTAGTCCACATTTTAAGGCGAGACCCTTAGTTGGATATGTTTCAAGGTGAGCGTATGAGGTACAGAAGTAACGTGACCTAATGAAGGCCAGAACCGAGCCAAATCATGTCCAGCCGTGTATAATAGATTAATGATTAGTAAAGGAAATTCATGACTGAATAATGATTGGATTAAGGTGATTTAAGGTCGATTAATATGGATTAAGGTGGATTAAGGTTAAATAAGCAGGGGTAAGGTCGATTAGGGAGGATTAATTTGGATTAGGGTGGTTTAGGGTGGATCAAGACGTAATAATGAGGATTAGAGTGGATTAACGTCGATTAACGTGAACAAAGGCGGACTAAGATAGATAAAGGTTAAGGAGGATTAGGGTGGATTAAGGTCGATTAAGGTTTAATAATGAGGATTAGGGTGCATTGAGGTGTATTAAGGAGGATTAGAGTGGATTAAGGTCGAATAAGGTGCATGAAGGTGGATTAGTGTGGATTGAGGTGAATTACAGTAGATTTTACAAGACTCGCATTCGCGTCTTTTAGGCGACAGCTAAGGAGACCTGGTAATCCTTTTCAGTTCCTTAATTTGCTTTGAACTGGGCTGTGTCGCGAGTAGCTGTGTCGCATCAACCTAGACAAACAATTTGAGCCGCGCATATTACAAGAACTTGGAAAAAAGAAAGCTAAAGCCCAACACGCGTGAAGCACGCGTGATTGGGTGACGATTATTATTTGGCTTTCTCACGGATACAGGCAATGTGCACGACGCGATCGCGCACCCTTGCTGTTGACTTCTAGGCGGAGGCCGGGAATCTTCGCTTTAATAGTGAATGCAGTACAATCATCTTTCTTCGGTTTTGTTCTGTGGGTAAACCTTTTCCATCCATGTAACACGAGCCGATGTCATTGTATTAACGAACCCCAGGTAGGTCCAAATTAATCCGGAGCCCTCCACTACGGCGTGCCTCATAATCAGAACTGCTTTTGGCACGTAACACACCATAAAAATAAGTATCAATGCGCTTTGATTACGAAGGTTGAGCAATAAATACTTATGGTTATGATGTAGCAATGCAGGGAATAATATGTAGGCAATAATGTTTAGCACTGCACCATATTAGCCACTTGTACTTGTATAAAGGACGTTTTATTCATCCTGCCTGAGTGATTAACTCTTCAATAAATGTTCTAGCTACATTTCACTGAAGAACAATTTGAGCCGCGCATATTACAAGAACTTGGAAAAAAGAAAGCTGAAGCCCAACGCACTTCCAACAATTTTCTCCCATCGACATGTCGTGAAGCACAGGAAACCCCCTCGACAGCGGCATGAACCTCGAACTGACAGTCGTAAGTGATTGCTGCTGCTTGCTCCTTTCCCGCCTCTAATAATTTCAGCAATAATGATCTCGGTTGCTTAACGACGCAGCCAACGACACTATGATTCTTTATGCAGAGCCTGTCGCCACCGCATGCTTGCCCGCAACCTAGAATGCGTCGGCAATAGGGCCCCCCACTAATCAAAATCACAATTTTAACTATCCTACTACATAACTTTACGCTATATCAGTGTGAACTATCAAAACACCTTATCCAGAGGCGTTTATTTTGCCTAAACATATAGAATGCCTTCTCCGATAGATATACCGAGTATTTTTAAAGCTTCATTGACACCGACGCCTAAATAATAGTCTGTAAATACCTTTCCTCAGCTTCAGTTATTGCGGGCGATGAGTGGTTGCCGGCACCGCTTCATCGCACTGAAATTGCGCAACCGTCCTATTCAACGCAGAAACCACGGCGCAAAAGCTACTTTGACATTGAGACAAACACATGGACGGACGATGCACTCGCCAGTAATTCATTATAAGAAGGCACACTGAATATAATGCCTGCGGTGCACATGCGCGCACATGCGATAAAAAACTCCCAAACACAGAGCGATTTGCCACAAGCAATACTAGATCAGATGCACAAAGTAAAGCAGCGTATCATGTGGCACTTAACTGGAGTATAAAACTCGCCTCAAAGCTTCTTTTACATCAGTGTGTGTCATTGATACGGCTTTAAGATGCAATCAACCTTCTCATAAACGTTGCCTTCAGCATTCTCCATGCTGTTATCAGCATTTTTCAAAATTTTCTACGCCATTGGGGCGCGCAACTGGCCCAAAATCATGCGCCTCCATCGAATTCTGCGGCCCGTCCGCGGGAGCCCAGGCGCAATAGCCGGCCATGCCGCACAGCCGGCGGGCGAGGAGAATCATGGAGGAAAGCGCGGCGGGGAGGTGGTGTCGCTACTTTCAAGATCAAGGGGTTTTACTCTTTCTCTCTCGTTCCCGACGCGCGCTCTCTCTCTTCCTCTCATCCGTAGCTAGGGGCGCTGCGGTGCACAAGGGCGTCCATTCGCGACGCGCGCTATCTTTCTCTCTCGTTCCCGACGCGCTCTCTCTCTCTCTCTCTCGTCCATAGCTAGTGGCGCTGCGGTGCACAAGAGCGTTCGTTCCCGACGCGCGTGCTCTTTCTCTCTCGTCCGTAGCTCTAGTTTACCCGAATGATCCCCCGATGCTTCGCCCACTGATCATCATTCATGTCGTGGACATGCGGCGATTTTTCTTCCGCTATTAATCATGGTTGACCGCTCCGTCATCATCGTTTGGCAGTGGAACCACCGTGGTTCTCGTCCGAAGCGTAACCACTCCCTTCTACACCCTATACAACTGGACCCCTCGGCCTCTCCTGACGTGATCGTACTAAAGCAGACTCAAGTCATCATTTCCCTCTCGTGTTACGTCGTCCACGACCTGATCAACCTCTGCCCATCCGGTCATGGCAGTCCTTTCTCGGCGGACGCTCACGGTCAATCGAGCCGATCTACCCCTCCCTATGGTCCATGACGTCTTCCTCGAGGTCCTACCTCTGTGACGTGCAGACCCCTCTCTCTTTATTCGCAACGTTTAAAGCCCCCCCCCCCTCCCACGCTTCACCAAAGACTTGTCTCTCCTTGCCCTGCTCCGGACCACTGCAGCGAGAGCGCGTTCGCGGCGACTTCAACGTCAAGCATCCGGACTGGGTATGAAGCGGACACGAAGTGGACACGAAGTGTCCGCTTCATACTATGATACTTCATACTCATACTTCATACTCATACTTCCTACTATCTTGTCATACTATGCCAATTTTGGTACAAACCAAGTTAACGAAACGACTATGAGAGCACCAAGACGTGGGCGGATAGATAGATAGATATAGGTACTCTCAAAGTGGTATATGATCGCCAAGAAATGATTCACCTTTAAAAAGTATATATGCACATCATGTCCGCTACAATCCGGTACATACAATATCCAAAGATACTACTAGGTCAACCGTGGCTGCCACATTCACAAAACAATAATTAAAGAAAAGCTGGGACTACACAATTGCACCGTACGTGTCACCCCGACAGTGAGTAGAAAAGGGAAGAATACTTAAATAGGTTTTTCTTATTTAGGTATGAGATATTAAATGAATTCAAATTGTTAATATCAATTTTCATGGTATATTATCTTAAAATTTGAAGTTAATATTTTTTCTTCGTGTAGGTTTGGTCCACAAACTGCAAATATTCATCATTTCCTTCATCTGTTGCGTTCCTAATTTTAGGATACTCGGGGCCTCGATCGAAATTTTCATCAGCGCGTCGACATGGGGCGGCGTCATGTGACATTTATCTGATGTGAAGAGCCTGTTCACGATGGAAAAGATTCTTTCAATGACAGCAATTCCTACGCGAAAAAGCAGTATCTTCATTGCAGCTGATGACAAAGCAGGGAACATTCTTTTTCTCTCGACCTCGCACGCAAGCATTAAGAGTGCTTGCTGTGAAACCAGCTCTCCAGGATACCGTCCGTAAATTCGACTCATTCCCCAGTCTAGTCGTTCAGACCTTAACAATAACGAGAGGAATGTGCCACATTGTAAATTTTACGACTGAGCACAGGGGTAGTGCTCGTACTGTACATATTGTGCATACGAGTACGTTGACTTACTGGAAAACAGGAAGACCAAACGTAAATCTCGCATCTCATTCATGCGCAAGCGTTTACCGCAACGTCTCCGCTCCCTGCAGGTCGCAGTGTAGCACTGTCATCTGCGCGCTGAACATCAAAATTGGGCTGAAAATTAAGGCCATGTAGCGTTCACCTCCGCAAAGAGTAAATATTTCTTAAAGCGATTGCCACAGAGCATGGATTCAGCGTAATGGTTTTCCAGGATGAGTGCCTGTATGAAAGAAGGGAGGGGGGGGGGGTTGATTGGGAATAATTTTTTGGGGGGTGTGTATAAATCCCTGGTTTCTGTGACCACGTGACATGTGCAGTCAGGCATGCGGTAAGCACGCCTTTAGAACCACGGAACGCTTCATGGAATTGTTCTAGTCTCGCACCGCGGAGGCCTGGGTTTGATTCCCACGCAGACCGAAATGTAAAAAATTTTGTTTTCAGAGCCACTAATTTACTTTGTTTACACGAACCTCCCTGACAATGTGACGTCAATCCAAGCATTATTTAAGTGCTTTTACTGTTTAAGCGCAGTCGAGGTCGGCAGGAAACCAGATGGGATGATGAAGTTAGGAAATTTGCAGGCGCAAGTTGGTATACGCTAGCGCAAGACAGGGGTAATTGGAGATCGCAGGGAGAGGCCTTCGTCCTGCAATAGACATAAAATAGGCTGATGATGATGATGATGACTCTTTGCGGCGTCGGCCATTTTTCGTCACGGCGCAGTTTTGCCAAGGGCACCGCCGCTAAGGTTTTCGCCTTAATAACTGAAGGAGCGGCTTGATATGTTCAAGCCGCGACGGTCTTTTTGCCTGCAGGTACAATGGCCGCAATGTAGGCCATGCATGCCTGCCATGCAATACAGGCCATGTAATGCGTAGGATGGATAACCGGTGGACCATTAGAGTTACAGAATCGATCCCAAGAGAAGGGAAGCGCAGTCGAGGTCGGCAGAAAACAAGATGGGATGATGAATTTAGGCAATTTGCAGGCGCAAGGTTGAATACGCTAGCGCAAGACAGGGGTAATTGGAGATCGCAGGGAGAGGCCTTCGTCCTGCAGTGGACATAAAATATAGGCTGATGATGATGATGACAATGGCCGTGGATGACATATCACTAAGGTAAAGCTCTGGCGTGTACATGAACATCGCGTATATTAGGTATACATTATTGGCGAGACAAAAAACCCTGATATATGTGCTAGAACTCGACACTAAAAGAATCTGTACGCGAAACTAGCATGAAAAGGCTTCTAACTGGAAAGAGGCAGCCAACCCGAAGCGGCTAGACAAGCGCACAGTTAACTGCCGAAAAAGCACAAAAATTATCTGATTCTGCCAGCGTCATAGCTCACAGCATCATCATCATCATCATCACATCATCTTCATCATCATCATCATCACCACTCGCTCACCATCACCATCATCGCTCCTAGCACAGCACACAATAAAAATATTTCATACGAACGATTCGTCTCAATGGATTTCGTTAATAAAAATAAAACAGCGTTACTCAGAGCCAAAAATAAAAACGCCGCCCCGCAATGTAGAAGAATAACCGGGAAACTAGCCATGGCTTATTACGTTAAAGGCGTCACATCCGTAAGAAATAGTTCAAATCCAGGGCTAATATAGCTCCACTGACGTGAACCCTGGGGAAGTGCGAAGCAGTGATGCGCCGGTGTTTCCCTTGTGTTTAGTAATCCATCATGCGTTTTGACACCTGTGCTAAGGCACAACTGGTGGGAAACTGCCAAGCTAATGGAACCACACCCCCAGGGACATGGAGCCTTTGCTGATAGTTAGATGCGATTATAACGAGTTTCTGTTAATTAATGCGCTTAATGCCGTATTATTCCTG